>NC_137888.1:31375514-31975514 GCF_963455335.1 Martes martes
TTTCATTTATGTTGACAGTATCTTTTCTCGTGGTATTTTAGATAGGAAAAAAGGCTTTAAGCCTACAGAAAGTGTGACTCTATAAATAGAATTTTAGAAAATATAGTCTCGGATTCACAGAGTCCACAACCATGAGATCAATTTAAGGATTCCAGTTGACTTTGGTGTTTCTTTTCTTGTTTTTAATTGGCCTATCTAGACAAGCCCACACTATGTCCATAGTGTAGTTAAATACCATGTGTTGACTCCTGACATGATGCTGTTATTACCTTAAAATGGAAACATTCATTTAAAAGTATAGAAGTGGTGTACTTTTAAAGAACCTTTCTGTGGTTTTTCCAAAAGCATTCCAAAGAGGTTACTTACACTGCTTTGAAACTGGTTTGAGTTATGGGAAGGCCGTAGCCTTCGACCAGCAGCTGAGACAGCAAAGGAGATGAAAGTTTTGCGCTCTGAGATCCAAGGGGAAACACAGCTGCTGCAGCTGGCCTGCTAAGATCTCAACACTTAGTGCAATGATCGAGAAGGCGATAATGCCGTGTCTCGGCTTGAAAAGTGCATTAATAAAAACAATCCTTAAACAAAACAGGGAAATCGATTAATCAAATCTAGGCTCCAGGCTGAAAAACAAAATGACTTAAAAAAAAAAAAAAAAAGGTCAGTAAAGGGGAAATCCTCTTAGATTTTTAGAGATACCTGCTTTGGAGACATCATCTTGGCTCAAAGACATCCTGTAGAGGATGGAATAGAACCTCTTAAGGAACCAAGTTTAGGGGCACCTGGCGGGCTCAGTCAGCAGGGCACGTGACTCCTGATCGCAGGGTTGTAAATTCGGCCCCCACACTGGGTGTAGAGACTACTTAAAAATAAAATTAAAAAAAGGAAGTCAAGTTTACCTTGGACAAATACTTCTCAAGAGTTTCAAACTAATATTAGAAAATGGGAGTTTGAAAAATGGGTCTCTCATATTAGGTGCTAGAAATGTCTTGGGTCACAGTTTGTTTCCTTTTAATAGTTACACTGTAGAACACATGTGTAAAGCTGGTAGATCTTAGAGATTAACTGTGCCAACACGTGAGGCACGACAAGCTGTACCTCAAAATAGTCGTCTATGGAGGACAAACATGCTTCCATGAATCTGCCAGGGAAGCTACAGCGACATATCTGGATATGGCGCTTTTTCGAAATAATTATAAATATCAGAAAAACGTAAGACTCCTCTTCTCCTACTAATAACACCTTCCTTCCAAGGACTTCAAAGTTCTATACAGCCATTATCTTATTAACCTTAACAACCAGTCAGGCAGGTAAGAGAGTAGCATTATTATACCTATTATTACACCTATTTTAAAGATAAGGGCCCTAGCTTGGTAAGGGCATGCAATGTCTCCAAGGCCACACACTAAGTTAAAGAGGAAATAAAATTAGGTCAGCTCATCTTGGTCTAGAAATTCTTCACTGTTCATTTACGGTAAATTCTGCTTTCAGGTAAAAAGAAAAGTTAACATAATTAAATGCAATTTATCTATAATTGTTTTGTTTGTATAATAACAGTGCATTTGGAAAAAGGTCAACCTGACAAATGATTATAAAAATTATCAGACAATTAAGCAGCCTTCTGATATCTTTTCTCCCACTTATTCTTGCTAAAAGGCAACATAAAACTAACCTGTGCATTCTGTTTAGAGACTTTTTTTTTTTTTTTAAAGTAATCTCTACACCCAATGTGGGGCTTGAACTCACAGCCCAAACATCAAGAATCACATGTGATACCAACAGAGCCAGCCTGGTGCCCCAACCTGTGCATTCTGAATGTTAAGAATCTTATTATTTTGGGACGCCTGGGTGGCTCAGTTGGTTGAACAGCTGCCTTCGGCTCAGGTCATGATCCCAGCGTCCTGGGACCGAGTCCCACATCGGGCTCCTTGCTCCACGGGGAGCCTGCTTCTCCCTCTGCCAGTCTGTCTGCCTGTGCTCACTCTCTCTCTCTATCTCTCTGACAAATAAATAAATAAAATCTTAAAAAAAAAAAAAAAGAATCTTATTATTTTTCTGGATGCAAGAAACATTCCATTTTATGTTTTCTCTATAACCAAAGAAATGTGCTACTTCAAATTGACCTTCTTAGTTGTTTTAAAGGAAAAGGACAGATTTGTAGATATAATTTCTTTATCTCACCACGCAAAGTGAAATTGTTTTAAGAGCTCTATCACAACTTCGGTAGGAAATATTTCCATTCACTCACTCATTCATTCACCTGAACTTGTTGAGTCCTGAGGATGAAGCAGTGAACAAAGAAGATGGGGTCTTTGCCCTCGTGGTGATAAGTGCTAAGTAGAAAAACTATAGCAGGGTAAAGGTGATGAGAGTATGGAGGAGGGTGCAGTTTCCCCTATTCCACAGGAAATCAGAGCAGTCTGGTTTTCGTGACCGATGTGTAGCACAGATTTAAAGGAAATGCAGAAGCAAACCAAGCGGGCATGTAGTAAATAGAACGGTCCCAGCCGAAGTTATCTTCGAGCTTGGGGAGAAATGAGCCTCAGTGCAGAACACAAAGTCAGAAAGAGACTTGGGATGGGGTAGGGTTTTTGTTTTTGCTTTTGTTTTTGTTTTTAACCTTATTTATTTATTTATTTGAGAGAGAGAGAAAGAGAGAGAGAGAGAGAAAGAGTGAGCAAGCGCACAGTTGGGGGAGGGGCAGAGAGAAAGGGAGAGGGACAGACTCCGTGCTGAGTGGGGGGCTGCTGGACATGGGGCTCGATCCCAGGTCCCAGGACCCTGAGATCATGACCCGAACCAAAAGCAGATGCTTAACTGAGTGAGCCACCCAGGTCCCCCATGATTTATAATTTATAATTTAAAATTTATAATAAATTTATATTATATAAATAAATATATATAATATATATTATATAAGTATATATATACTTATATATAAGTATATATATGTATATAAATATATAAATATAAATTATAAATTTATTTATGATAAATAAATTATAAATTTAGATTTATAATTTAAAAGGATCATTCTGGCTGCCTCGAGAAGGGAGAGAGATGTGGGTATTGAGCCGGGTGGAAGCAGGAGCCCACTTAGGTGGTGACTACAGTAATTCAGGTAAAGACAATGGTGGCTCAGTCTACCACAATGGTGGCAGGATGCCTGGATATATGTTGAAGGTGCAGTTGACAAGACTTGCTGATGGACTGGACAAGGAGAATGAAAGAAAAAGGAGGAGTCAAGTGTGACTTTATGGCCTTTACATTGAGCAACCAGAAAATGGGATTTCTATGTGCTGCACTGGGAAGGCTGGGAGTGGATCAGTCTTCAGAGAGTTGTTTTGGACACAGTGAGGCTCGGGCGTCTTTTAGATCTTCTAGTAGAGACACTGATTTGGTAGTTCCGTAGAGTTTAGTGGAGCAATGCTTCAAAACTATAGAGGTTTAAGGAGTCTTAACCACCGACTTTTACTTACTTTGTAGAGAAGAACAGGGAATGTTCTCAGAAACACATGTTCAGGGGCGCCTGGGTGGCTCAGTGGTTAAAGCCTCTGCCTTCGGCTCTGGTCATGATCCCAGGGTCCTGGGATCAAGCCCCGCATCGGGCTTTCTGCTCAGCAGTGAACCTGCTTCCCCCTCCTTCTCTCTGCCTGCCTCTCTGCCTACTTGTGATCTCTGTCTGTCAAATAAATAAATAAAATCTTAAAAAAAAAAAAAAGAAAGAAAGAAACACATGTTCACTAGAAGCTTTGGCAGAAAGCAGGGTCTCCTGAATCCCAGTTTATCTCTTGCTTCAATAAATCATAATTAAATGTGAAAAAATGGTCAGTTTTTTGAAGGATCCTTAAGGAAAGGATTCCACTTCCAAATCTCCGGGTAAGTGAAAGTGATTCTACTTGTCTCCTTTTTGAGAATGCTCAAAGAGAAATTTAGTCTCTTTTGAATGGTTCAGTTATCATGAGAATATCAATAAGTACATGAAGTTGTAAGTAAATATTTGAGGCCTGTTTTTGTTTGATTTTTAGAATAATTTATACTTCTTTTTTTATTTTTTTTAAACTACTCATTTTTTTTTTAAGATTTTGTTTATTTATTCGACAGACAGAGATCACAAGTAGGCAGAGAGGCAGGCAGAGAGAGAGAGAGGAGGAAGCAGGCTCCCCACTGAGCAGAGAACCTGATGTGGTGCTCGATCCCAGGACCCTGAGATCATGACCTGAGCCGAAGGCAGAGGCTTTAATCCACTGAGCCACCCAGGCTCCCTATAATTTATATTTCTTATATCATCTTCCTTTTCTAGCCTTCCAAGAGCAAATACAGAAGATATGAAAGGATATGAAGGGGGGTTCAAAGCCTCTTTCTATGGGTAACACCTAGTCTTTACTGTATAATTCCCAGTTTCCACATGTCTTTCAGACAGATGAGGCTGGGAGAAGCCCTTTTTGCTGTTTTTCAATCAACCTCTCTCTCATATATCATACATATCCACACACATACAGACAAATACACATATTTTAATTCCCATTTTTGGAGTGGCATGGGCATTGAGTTTGGCTGCAAAATTATCTTTTCAAATATGGGTTAATCAGCTTTATCTCAGAATATAATGATAACTTACGGCAAGGCAGGAAACAACAAATGTTGGAGAGGATGTGGAGAAAAGGGAACCCTCTTACACTGTTGGTGGGAATGCAAGTTGGTGCAGCCACTTTGGAAAACAGTGTGGAGATTACTCAAAAAACTAAAATAGAGCTATCCTATGACCCAGCAATCGCTCTATTGGATACTTACCCCAAAGATACAGATGTAATGAAAAGAAGGGCCATATGTACCTCAGTGTCCATAACAGCAATGTCCACAATAGCCAAACTGTGTGAAAGAGCCGAGATGCCCTTCAACAGATGTAAGGGTAAAGAAGATGTGGTCCATATATACAATGGAACATTACTCAGCCATCAGAAAGGATGAATCCCCAACTTTTGCCTCAACATGGATGGGACTAGAGGAGATTATGCTGAGTGAAATAAGTCAAGCGGAAAGAGTCAATTATCATATGGTTTCACTTACTTGTGGAGCATAAGGAATAACACGGAAGACATTAGGAGAAGGAAAGGAAAAGTGAAGGGAGGGAAATGCGAGGGGAAGATGAACCATGAGAGACTGTGGACTCTGAGAAACAAACAGAGGGTTTTAGAGGGGAGGGGGGTGAAGGGAATGGGTAAACCTGGTGGTGGGTATTAAGGAGGACACATAAAGTGTGTTTACAGCACCAGGCATTGTACATAAACAATGAATCTTGGAACACTGTATCAAAAACTAATGATGTATTTTATGCTGACTATCATAACACAATAAAAATTTTTTTTAAATGAGGAATTTTTTAAAAAGGTAGCCAAAAAGGGTACCTATATCACTCTATATGTTAAATATTACCAGTACATTTTAATATTAAATTTGAAACCAAATAACACATTTAATGAGTAAGGATTAAAGTAATCACACTGAAGGTCAAGGCCATACAAGTAAAAAAATAATAAAATAAGAGCTCATCCTTTTCCATCCCCTTTTGTTATTCAAGTCATAGGTAGAATATTGAAGGAAATACATGATACAGAATAAAACAAAGTCTTTCATGAATTTTAGGGAACAAAAAAGTCTGTCAGGAAATCCTATATGGAGAAGGGCTATAAGAACAAGAACAGCAGAGGTGGTGACAAGGGCCAGCAACGATGGGGCCAAGCAAAATGCCTCAGGCAGAAGTGCTGGGGCATGGACTGGGATACCCAGTCATTGCAGCAAAGCAAGCCTTCATTTTCTCAGAGTAGTTCTTTATTGTCCTGCTTGCTTGTCTACATAGATGGTTAGAGAAAGAACACAATTACAGAAGATTCTAGAAGAGAAACACAGGATTTCTGTCGCTGGAAAGTCCATTTCTGGTCTGGGAAACAACTCACTGAGGGATAACAATTTATATTACCTTTTACTCTTTCATATACATCTTATAAATAATTTTTTAAACATTATGTTTAAAAAATACATGTCCATGGGGGCACCTGGGTGGCACAGTTGGTTAGGCATCTGACTCTTGATTTTGGCTCAGGTCATGATCTCAGGGTCCTGGGATTGAACCCAGCATGGGTGCCACACTCAGCGGGGAGTCTGCTTGAGGATTCTTTCCCTCTCCTTTTGCACAACACCCTCCCTCCCGCCCTGCTGGTGAACTTGCTCTCTCTCTCTCTCTTAAATAAATAAATCTTTAAAAAACAAAACAAAACAAAACAAAAACCCTACATGCCCATTAGCTTACTTATGAGTATTGTAAAGAAATTCTATTTGTTGTCTGTTCTAAAATTAAGAGAATAAGAATGTTTGGCATTTGGGTAAGTTGGGACCATCACTAGGTCTCTCTTTCCTCATTATAAGGCAGCTGTGGAGATTAAATATTATATACCTGCTACACAAAGAACACTCAATAATTGTTGGCTTTTTGTTGCTCTAAGTTTATCTGTAAATTAGAGATAATAATTCTCACAGATAAAGTATAAGAATTTATATGGAAAGGGTACCTGAAAACACGTGAAAATATATAAATCAGTTTTATAAAGTATCAGTATTATAACAATGGTAGACTGAGTCTCAACAATGTAAGATATGGAAAATACAATGAGTAAGTTAGTAGAATTATTTGAAAATAAAACAAAAAAAAGCAGAGATCTTTTTGAAAATGTAAAGCAGACTTTGCTGTTGAGATTTTGTTTTTCAGATTAATCCTTTTCATTTAACCCAAAACAATTTATAGGCTGTCAACCAGCACATGATTTCCTATCTAAAAATATTAAATTTAGTATTTTTAGTATAACATAACATAGTATAATATAAATATGTAAACATTATATGCAAACATTTATGGGATGCTTATGTTAGTTATCAATAATGTTATGAACAGTAATCTCTCTATACATTATAAATTTAAGCAATACATTAAGGCAATATGTGTAGCTTCCCAGCAATTTAAACCATGTTTTAATTTAGAATTAGTTCCTAGGAAATGAAGCATAACATCTAGCATGCATTCATTTTTCACGGTTTCTATCACTCTCTAAAGCTATTTAAGGCTTTCATTTAATATTGTAGGATATTTCTAATTAAGCAAAGCAATATAATAAATGTTAAATAGAAGTACAAAGATGATTTGTGGGAGAGAGTACTTAAACACTCTGAAATATATCAGACTTCAATTGAACAAGAATCTCTCTCATTATAATAGATTTCTCTTTTCTCTATGGTAAGGCCAATTCTACTTTCTGTAGTATGATACGACAACTCTTATTAAATAATACTACCAATGACAAAACTCTAACCGGAGACTAGCAATTCAGAAAACATTAAGAAGTTACCAAGAAAGGGCACGTGGGTAGAGCAACAACTCTTGCTCTTGGGGTGGTAAGTTCAACCCCACACTGGGTGTAAAGCTTACTTAAAAAATAATAATAATAATAATAGTAAAATAAAAAGAAAAAAGATATTTTTAAAAGTTACCAACAAAATTTAGGAAAAACTGTGGTCAGAATTATGATTTATCATAACTTTTCATAAAAATACTTAATGCTCACCCATTGTTCAATTCTTTGTTATGACTATTCAATGCCTTGTTGTTTAAGCAAAGAGAAGGAAGATATCCGTATATGAAACAAGGGAATTAGGGAGGGATCAAATCATAAAGGACTTTGAGTAACAGGCTAAGGAATTTGATTTTGCCATGGAGACAAAGACCTTTTGAGAGATTTGTAGAAAATAAATGATGAGATGGGGTTTGCATATTAAATAAATTTTTCAGAGGCAAAGTAGGAAGCAGTTTTGAGGGGATGAAGGCCATAGGCAGAGGAACAGTTACGAAATGCCAAGTGGGGGTGCCTGGGTGGCTCAGTGGGTTGGGCCTCTGCCTTAGGCTCAGGTCATGATCTCGGGGTCCTGGGATCGAGTCCCTCATCGGGCTCTGCTCGGCAGAGAGCCTGCTTCCCCCTCTCTCTCTGCCTGCCTCTCTGCCTGCTTGTGATTTCTCTCTCTGTGTGTCAAATAAATAAACAAAATCTTAAAAAAAAAAAAAAAAAGAAAGAAAGAAATGCCAAGTGGTAGTGATGGATTATGAGATATGTGGTCAACAGATTCTGTTCATGGTGGCCACTGAATGGGAATATGATGGTTAATAAATAGGAAAGAAGATGGTGACATTAAAAATGGCTTGGGCCAATTAAATTCATTGAAAAGAAAAGAAATAGAAAGGAACAGATTTTAAGAAATAATTCAGTTTCAGATACTTTTTGAGGTGATTGCAGGAGGCATGAGTGAAGATCATAGTAAGCATTTGGTACTTAAAAGTTTGCAGTATAGAACAGAGTTCTCAGAGTCATCACTTGAGTGACTGGAAAAGCAGGGAAAGGGATGAAGCAGTTTGGGAGGGAAAGAATGGAGGGGAGGTGACAGGGTAAAGGAAAGGAAAAAGTTAAGCAAAGTCACACACAAAAGGAGATGAAAAATGTAGGGAGCATCACATGTAACACTAGACACAGTATATGTAATAATGTGTATTATATATAGTGTATATATATGTGTGTGCTTTATATATATATATATATACAGGTATATATATCTATCTATATCTATATATAGATAGATATAAAATGCCCATATAGTGCACGTGTACATATAGGATCCATTTTATATTACATATAAATATAGTACCTATAAGGTCACTGTAATGGTTAATTTTATATGTCAACTTCACAATGTGATGTTACCCAGTTGTTTTGGTCAAACAGCGGTCTAGATGTTCCTGTAAAATTATTTTTTAGATGTGATTAACATCTAAATCAGGCCCGGCAGAACAGACACCCAGGATTCCAAGATTGTGTCATGTGACTCAGTGACGAAGAAGGAACTCACGGATGTGGAACCAGGAGAGCTGCCAAACTGGACGTGATACAGGATTTCACCCCTAGAGTCATTGCTGGAGCATTTCAAAGAGGTTACTACCAGTACTACAACCAGTTTGTCAATGTGAAGAAAGGGGTTTTCTTTGGGATTTCTATGGTGCTGGTGGCTTATGCGCTTTTCAGTTACCATGGTTGTTTCAAGGAACTCAAAACAGGAACAGCTACACAAGTACAACTGAAGAGGGCCCCATGTGGAGGTGCATTTGGCATTCCTGACCATGACCTTCACCTGCACCATTGAAGCCTTTCAAAAGATGACTGGTGGGGGGGGGGGGGCATCTAAATCAGTACACTTCAAGTAAATCAGAATACCCTCCACAATGTGGAAAGTCTTCATCCGAACAGTTGGAAGTCCTTAGGAGAAAAGGCTGAGACCCCTTCCGATCCCTCCTCCCTTCACGCACACCAGAAGGAATTCTATCTCTAGACTCAAGTCAGCAACATTAACACTTCTCTGAAATCTCCAGCCCATGAGCATGGTTTGCAGAATTTGCTTTTTATTTGCCAGTCACCCCCCATCTCCTATTTTTTCTATAATCTCCCCTCTAAGTTGACTTAGTATTATTTCTGTTTCTCTGGAGAAACCTCACTAATATAATTATTTCTAAGTCAAGGAATGTTATTTGTATTAAAGAATATATACACCAAAATACAAAAAATAGCTTTCACTGCATGTCAGGATTATGGATGCATTCTACTATCCTCTTTATTCACTTCTGTATTCTATGATTTTTCTTGGAAGAGCATATATTAGGTTTTACTTTTATATCAGAAATGAGCCATACATTCTTTTAACTAAAAGTAAGAATTAGAAATTTACATGACAATTCCCAAATAAATCTTGTATGGTAACTACCAAAAATTTTCCAAAATTGTATACATGTTGGAAATTGCATACAATTTTAATATAGAAATTAGTCTAATAAAAATGTGATGAAGATTATAGGCTCCTTTCACATAGTTCAACTAACTTTTATAGTTTGCCAAAATATTAAACATTTTAAAAGGTCCTGGCTAAGTGGATGGGAGGTTTTCCAGAGTATCAAAATTTGCTCATATTCTAAAAGGATGGTCTAACATACCTAAAAAGAAGGTTGTAACTAGAAATGGTGGGAACTGATGAACAAAATAATAGATTAAAAAGAGGGTCATAAACAGAAGTTTGTTTGGGACTAGCCGTCAAAACACTGTCCATTGAGAAAAGTGCCAACGGACAAAAATGTGATTTACATGGTCCTGGGAGCACACAGAGTGCCTATTTTGAAGATGATGTCATTAAGTTCACTAAGCCTGATACCGCTAAACATTTGAATCACACCGTGATCACTTTGGTTTCACGCCCACCCCGCGGTGGCCCAAAGGGAGTATGTCTTTGTATTATGGCCATGAAAAGAGAAGTTGGTATTGAGAAGATGAAATATATGAGTTAGCGTTCTGGTTTATGTTCTAATAAGTCTCCTTGAGCTTGATTAACACGAATCTCTCTGAGAAACGGATCTACTCTCAGAGTAATAACAAACCCGGTTTGGTAACCTGCAAAGTCAGGCAGAATGCATGCAAAGGGAGCTTCAGCATGGCAAATTTACTAATGCCACCCCGTGAGAGCTACCTGGGTAGATAATCTGCCTTCAACAATTGTCACATCTCCACATTGCCAGGCAACGTGAGTTTTTTCATTAACATTTTACACCATAATTATTCAAATTATATGGTCCTTGAAACTTAAAGTGGCTCAGATAACCTCATTAAACTATGCTTTACATATTATCATGTGTCTTTAAAATTCTCTGCTCAGGCTTCCTGCAATGTTATTACTGCTACAACTAGCACTACTTTAAGCTTAACTTTTAAAACTAGGTCACATGCAAGAATACAAAAAGGAAGAAAAGTCTATTGTAAGCATCATTAAGCAGAAAAAAATATTCTGATTTAAACAAACACCCTAGAAGGCACAAAAAAAGTACTGCAAAAGGAAACGGAAATATCATAAACTGTTCATTCAGTCAACAAAAACTGGTGAAAACCTAGAAGAATCTTTCTCCCTTCCCCCCCTTTTAAACTCTAAGGGAAATGAAAGTGGGAAACTACACCCAGATCAAACAGTACTCTCACATGTTGTTTTTATTATTCTAAGAAGACAAAACATTTAAAAGTTAAAATAGAGTTAGTTCCAAGGGAATATTCAGAAATGATACTCTACCAGAACTTCCTATTTTTTTTAAGCTTCATGGGTCACAGACTGTAACCTAAAAGGGTGATCAATTTTCTAATTAATCTACATAATGGTTCTAATTCCTTTACAGTTTTGAACATCAGAAATGGGTTTTGAGCGGAAATATAAATTGTTTTTTCCAAAACTTACCATTAATGTTTTAGAGGAACAAAACTTCAGCTAAACTTGAGAAGTATACTTAACCTATAGTAAATATCATACTGCAGCAAAAACAAAACAAAACAAAAAAAACAGGTGAAAAGGCCAAGAACAAGCACATAAACAAAGTGAATAAACATGTCACCAGAAGAATATAGAAGCTATCTAAGCTGAATAACTTCCCTATGCTTATTACAAGGATGTCACCTTGGGAGATAAAATATAGTACCATAAATTTAAAGGTCACTGAGTTTTTCAAGGTAACCCAAACATTGTAAGAACATACAATTAATTCTCCCAACAGTTAGTGTATAACCAATAATTGCAAGAGCCCTAGCTATGTCTCATAAAGTCTCTATCTACTTATGTGCCCTGACCTTTAGGTACAGTCCAACTTAATAAAAGAAACTAAATTATCCAATCTCCTTTGATATATCTTACATTTAGAGCATACTAACAAAAAAAAATTCATTTTAAAAAATTGTGTTTCATACAATTAAATATTAATATTCCATCAACAATTAATTAATAATAAATTAAATAATCTGCATTGGACAAAAATGTATTGCACAGTCTGGATTGTCACTGTAATCTATAAAAGATGATAGGCATTTGAAAATTATCAGAATTATTTTCTCTAGTCCTAAAGAGCCACTCCTAAACTTCATCCTGGTAATCCTTTAGAAATCCCATTCCAAATTATTCTATTGACTTCTTAGAACAAATTTTTTTTAAAGGGTCCTCTAACGTGCTAAAACTTAGAACCACCATGGGTTGAAGTAATTGCCTAAGGTTATAACTCTAGTAATTGGTGAAGCCTGAGGGGAAGCAGGTCAGCCCCCCTTCTTTAAGGCCCAAGCTTTAAGCCAGTACCTTATATATGGCCTTCAGCTAAAGACGACACTTCTTGTTTCAGATCCATATTTCTTTCTAAACTGGGTTCCTTCGGATAAAGTGAATATGCCGAACATAATGGAAACTTTGATGTTATGGAATCGTACGATGCCTCAGGGTCCGCATTCTGACAAATGTTCAACTGTCATGTTAAACACAGGAAACATTCCCGATACATTATCAAGATTTGAGACCGAAATATAGAACGCCTCCAGCTTCCAGCTGTTGATCTGGCCAGATGAATTCGACATCCCACCTTCTCAGACTCCAAGCAGGCCTTCTTCAGGAACAGGGAAGGGGCAGTGTTTTGGGGTGGGTGTTCTGACAAGGAGATGGTTATTTAACTTGGGGAAGCCAGCAGAACAGGACACATCCTTCCTCTCCGAGGACACACCAGAGGAAACCAGAAGCAGGCATACAGGCCCACACCTCTAAGACAGCTCTCTCGTGTGCCTCTACATCCAGCTCAGATCCCTTCTTCACCAGGACCACCAACAGACATTTGATGAACTAGGCTACACCCAAGTCATTACCACAGACAAGCCCCGACAAGGGGACCAATCAGTGCTAGCCAGAGTCTCAGTACCAGGAGATCTTTAGGAAGTGGAAATGTGGAATCAGCGCGGGTGCAAGTTCAAAGCTCTTTGTTTAATGGAATATATATGTAAGGTCAGGTCTAGAAGTTAAGTTTTCCACAACTTAAATAATAATAATGATGAAGAGTCTGACCATTATTACCCCAGGACATACTCTGGGAACCGCTTTTAAAAATTCCAGATGCTTCCTTTTTCCTCAACATACATAAATCACCCACTCGTTTAAGAACTATCTGCCGAACTCCTGTTTTGTACCGTGTCGGGTCTAGGTGAAATACAGGATGCAGGACGACGAGTGACAGACCCCTGAAGTAGTACAGTAGAAAGGAGCCCCTGTCAGGGTGGTCCTAGTAGAGATGGAGAGAAGTATTACCTATAGGGTGTGGTTGGAAGTTGACTCTTACTGATGAGTTAATGTAATGACAGAAAGTGTGAAGTACAGGTTTTGGAGAAAGTATGATTTTGGAGGTGATAAGATCTGGGATAGGACCAAGGAAATGTAGTGGAAAAAATTACTGGAGATAAGAAGGTCAGGGAACTAAAGGCCAACTCTCCAGGATGGTGACAGACACCGGAACTGAAAAAAAAGGCGATAAATATGGTGCTAAATTCATTACTGGAAGAGGCAACAGGAGGGTATCAGTACATGTATATGAGCAGCGAGAAAGGATATTGAGAGGTAGAGTCTGCTTAAATGAACTTCTAAGAAACAGGGATTTTTGGAAAAGGAGGGAAGAGAAATCATACTTTTGTTACCCCAGGAGGTGTTCTGAATAGGGAAAAAAAAAAAAAAAAAGGAGAACCATTGCTTCAAGAACATAATGATGCCTCTAGTTATTCTGGCCTATAGTTAAAGACTTTCTCCTTGGCTCAGAGGAAACGATGATGGATTTTTTTCCTCAAAAGAATCATTACCAGGAAACTAAGGAAGATGGAAAAAACAAGAGTAGAAAGGCACAGAAATGAACAAGCTCAAAAAAGGAATTCCTCAACATAAATAACTAGTCAAAACCCACACTGAATTGCCTGGAACCGGGACTGAGCAGTTGGCCTTGATTCATTTTCCTCACCCAGAACCCATGGGGCTTGCCTGCCAAATGCAGTGGCTTCAGCTCAACTCAACCAGAGGTAGATTTGTAGCTCCTGCCAGGACCTCCCAGCTACCAGCCCTGAAGGTATCCTCTTTGGCTGCCCTCTACTACTCGAAGCTTCCTCCACTTTGCAAATGATCTCTTCTTGGAAGAAGCACTTTCCCACCTTGTCCCAAAAATTGCCTCAATCGTTTTATTATTGTTTTAAATTTCAGCTTACTTTTTAAATTTTTTAAAAGATTTTCTTTATTTATTTGAGAAAGAGAGAGGGAGAGAATGAGCACGAGAGGGGGCAGGGGTCAGAGGGAGAAGCAGACTCCCTACTGAGCAGGGAGCCTGATGTGGGGCTCCATCCAGGGACTCTGAGATCATAAAATGATCCATCCAGCACCCCTAAATTTCAGCTTTATTGAGGTATCCCAGACAAATAAAACTGTAAGATATTTAACATATACTCATGATTTGGTATGTGTATACATTGCAAAAGTAGTCCTCATCTAATTAAACAACATATCTGGCATGTCACATATTTAACTTTGTATGTGTATGTGAAAACATTTAGGTTCTACTTTCTTAGCAAATTTCATTAGGCAATGCAGGGTTGTCACCTATAGTCACCATATTTTACATGAGACCCTCAGACCTTATTCGTCAAGGGAACCAGGGAGAGACTGATTAAAGAATACACACTTCCTTTTCTAGTTTTGCAGCTGCCCTGCCATAAGTTTTTCCCGAGTGTCCCAGGTGCTTGCCTGTGAACTTCCTTCACCTATTAAATCCCTGCTACCTCCTTCCCATATGTGGATTATACTTAGTCTCACAAGGGAGTCTGTGGGTTTCTTCTGCAATTTTCCTTAATATTTTACTTCTAAGTCAACTCTCCACCCAACATGGGGCTCGAACTCACAACCCCGAGATCAAGAATCGCATATTCTACCAACTGAGCCAACCAGGCACCCCCTTCTGCATTTTTCTTTAACTAAATGACCTGACTCCCTCTTCTGCCTTGACTATCCTATTGGTGATGCATTTCCTAAACATATCTCTGGCCTGTAACTCTTCTAATTTCTTTCTCAGATTGTAAGAGGATGGTAAATGCATAAATCCAAACTCTATCTGCTCACTCAGAAACCCTTTTGTTCTTCCTATTTCCTTTATCTTCAGAAAATAGAATCCCCTTTCAAAGTTTCCAAGGCTAGAAAATGTCCCATCTGGACTCTACATTTACCTTCAACCCTTCACTCAGTCAGTCAATGATCCTGCAAGAATTTCTCAACCTAACTGCACAATGTCTACCATTCCTCCTGCCACGTTCCTGCCCTCGGATGCTCCTTCCAATGGGACTTCTGCCTGCAATCCATTCTCCACCGTGACAGCAGGCTTGCCTTTTCTAAAACATGGCTTTTATTCTATTACTTCCTACAGTCTAAAAGCTTCACTGCCTTCTATCATAGAATAAAGTTCTAACTCCTTAGCATGGTCACAGAAAGTTCCATTTTCATTATATATTGCCATGAATCCTACCTAGCTGGTGCCACACCTGAATATAGCATATGTCTCTGCTTTTATGTCTTATCATCCATAAGACAGAAAAATACCTTTCCCTTATTCATCCTTCAGGATATTTTTCAAAAGGATATTTTCATCTTTCAGGATATTCTTCAAAGAAGCTTTCCTTGATCTTTTTTTTCTTCCTATTAGAAATAACTACAATTTCCTTTATGTACATTTTTTCTTTTTTTTTTTCATAGCCCCCTTGAGCCACTTATAGCTAAGTAGGTGTATATTGTCTTTATTTCTCAACTAGAATAAATTTCTTAGACATCCTAGGATATTTAATAAAAGCTGTTGAACAAGTAAGTATTAATGAGACAGAAAAAGGTTCTGTAAGACTTTCCCATTTTAGAATATTTGGATTTAGAAAAACCCAAGGGTGGTAGACTAGCTCTCCAAAGATATCCATTCCCTACTCCCTTGAATCTGTGAATTCTGTTACCTCACATAGCAAAAGGGGCTTTGCAGGTGTAATTAAGGCAACACACCTTAAGACACAGAGGACATACTAGATTACCCAGATGGGCCTGATGTTATCACAGGAACCCTTACAAGCAAAGAGCTTTCTCTGACCTGTATCAGAGAGAGGCAGCAAAATCAGAGTGGCCAAAACGCATGAGAGAGACTCAGTCAGCCCTTGCTGGAATAGAGTTAACCCACAGGAGCAAAGACTGGCCTCTGTCTGACAGGCAACAAGATAACAGGGACTTTATTCTTACAACCGCAACCACAATGAACTGAATTTGGCCAACAACCTGAATGACACTGGAAGTGGATTTTTTTCTAAAATCTTCAGTAAGGAACCCAGCCTGAAGCAACATCTTCACTCTAGCTCATGGGATACCAAGCAAAGGACCTAGCTGAGCCCGTTCAGACTTCTGAGCTGTATCACAGTGAAATGAGTGTGTGTTGTTTTAAATTAACTGCTAAATTTGTGATTTATTAAAGCAGCAAGAGAAGGTGAACACAACAAATTTAAGGCAGCAGTTTTTGCCAAGGATCTGAGAATATCTAAACAATTAGTCTTTATTTTTTTTTAAGATTTCTTATTATTTATTTGACAGAGAGAGAGAGAGCGCTCATGCAGGAAAGAGAGAGCACAAGCAGGGGGAGCAGTAGGCAGAGGGGGAGGGAAAAGGAGGCTCCCTGCTGAGCCAGCAGCCAATATGGGGCTTGATTCCAGGACCCTGGGATTATGACCTGGACTGAAGGCAAACACCTAACCAACCGACTGAGCCCCTCAGGCTCATGGTTAGTCTTTAAAAAGTCACTTTAACTCAAGGAAACCTGACTAAATTTAAATAAGTAAAAACATTTTAAAAATAGCTTATAAATATGGTCCCTAGCTTCTCTTCTACTCTGGGAGATATGATGTAAACCTCTCAGCAATTACCAGAGGACAGTGTTTGGGTGGAGGATGTTTACACCAGAATTTGCAGGGTGTCATATACCCTTGACATTCTAATACACCCCATTCCCCAAACCCCTTCCAAACCTCTAGTCTAGCTGGTTAAGAAACACTCATTTGGAAATGTCAAGGACCAAGCCTGTACTCTTAAAGACTCTTAATGAAGTTTAAAATAGTCTTAATCTTCCAAAAGTCAGATCTTGAACTGTCCCTAAAACATCCAGTTTTCAGACAAAATACCCAACCGCATCTATACCAGGGTAATATCAATAAAAACAATATAGGAATCATGGAAAGTATTTATTGAATGTTTACTCTGAGCCAAGAAGTGTTCTAAATGGTGTACATCACTTAATTCATTCAAAGAATCTATAGGACAGTGTCTATAATTCTCTATTGTCCAGTTGAAGAAACTGAGGGGAAACACGTGAACTAAGTTGTCCCGTGTGTCACAGTTAGGAAGTGGTATGGGTCCTCGATGATCTAGAGACCTAATATTCTCAACATCCGATCTGTCTGGAACTGTAACATTGTCTTCAGCATCCACTGAAACCCTCTCAGATTTTATAGACCATACTTGGATTTTTCACCACAAAACTTTGGATTTTTAGGACTAAGGGCAAGAAGCAGCCGCCAATCAGAAAATATGCAAACTATGTGAGAAGAAACAGTGTGAATGCAGAATGGGAGCCAGTGGTAAGCCAGCAGGGGAGGCCATATGCAGAGGGACCGCCAACTACAGCCTGGTATCATTCACTACAGGGAAATTTTAGTAGTGGGAAGTGTACGGGGATCTGGGGAAAGTCGTCTCCCTACCACGAGCCAACGGTTCCTCCCAGTTACTACAGGAGGAGGGCCAAAAATTACACTTGTTTTATAGTTTCTTCATTTCAGGGGATTCTTTGGATCTGAAATTTCATATGCTTGGTTTCAATCCACCATGTTCTTTCAGTTAAATGTCAGCTGCTTTCAGTTAGTAGGCTAGGGAAATAGGCCAAAATATACCCAAACGCAGTCACTGTTGCCCTGCATGCTATTTCTGGTCCAACTACTGGGAGTGGAAGAATGAGGGATGGGAGGGTCTGTTGACCGGCAAGATCATCTTGGCAAATGTTAGATAGACAAATGTCTCATCTGGGATAATATGGCAGAATCCACAGGACACTGATTCAGCTGCGAATAACATAACTTTTTATGTCCTGTAATTAAAATTTATTGTACAACAACCTGTTGCCTCTGCAGGCTGTAAGATTACGGCCATCATAACGGTCTAAGGTCCTTCAGAAACTTGGCTTGCTGCATTCTCTGCTACTTACATAGGACACAAATTCATTGACTACCTTTTTCCCATCTTACTAGGAACATACTGACATTTCCCCCTTCTCCATCAGGAAGAATATGTTAACTTCTCTTCCGAACTACATGGATCCATCGTATTTACCCCTCTTCTCCTAAAAACAAGCGCCCAAAACAAACAATTGGCTTCACAGCCTATGAAGGAATGCCATTTACCTTCTGAACCCTTTTCTTTGCCTTGGATGATCAGTTTGCTAGGTCTTAGCCAAAAGAAATAATCCTAGTATCCACAATGTTTATGAAAGTGAAAACAAATTAATTGCCTAGTGTAAACAATGTAATTTGAGAGAATTCAGATATAAACTGATACAGCATTTCTCCTGGGAGGTCTACACATGAAGAGTCTATACCTTAGTAAATTTAATAAATTTTTAAACAAGATTTTATATAGGCAAATGAATTGTTCGGGGACAAAAAAAGTTACTAAGAAAGATTTTGTTTTACATAGCAATGCATCGTTTGAAAGTAGATTAATTCTAACAACTAAATTAATTACTTAAAGCTAAATTAACCTCCAAACTCATTTTCAAGGTTAGCTTACATAAATAGATGTATTTTGAATTAAATATAACCATTTTTAGGATCTGAAAGTCTTAGCAAAAAGATCTTTTGCTTTTCACAGCAACTTCTTTAACATATATAGAAAATCTCTCTTGTATCTAAGAAAATAAGAACACACACACACACACACACACACGATTTTTTTTCAGGGGAGAACAAGAGAAAGAGACAAAAGACATTTTAAAAATCACTATCAGATGATATTGTTTAATTATAAGACCTTTATGATTATAAATTGCAAAAAAAGAGTAGTTTTTTTGTTTTATTAGTTGAATTTTCATATTATAATGGAGAACAATATCTTTACTAAAATAGATCTCGAATTTTTTGCATTACCATTTATTCAATTTTTTTTTTACAGATTTTATTCATTTATTTGAGAGAGAGAGTGCAAGAGTGCAAGCACAAGTGGTGGAGGGAGGGGGGAGAGGAAGACGGAGAAGCAGACTCCCTGCTGTGCAGGGAGCCTGATGTGGGACTCAATCCCAGGACCCTGGGATCATGACCTGACTCAAAGGCAGACACTTCACTGACTGAGCCACCCAAACACCCCCCATTTATTCATTTTAGAATGTAATATATTACTCTTTTTGTACCTGTGATAATACACTACTGTGTTGCCTGGCTTGTAAGGAACCGTTTAGTTCAGGATGTGTGTCTGCACATTTTACTTATTAATTTGAACTGGATTAATCAAGCACAGTTCCTTTTGCGCAATACTTAGGGGAAAACAAATAATTGGAACAAAATGTACAAAGCAAAATAACAACAAATTGCTATCAAAACTGCCATAAATTTCACAGCAACTCTTCTGTGGTGAAATGTTACAGTGCTTTGATTTTTCTTCGCAACTGGCAAATATAGTATTATACCAAAATGGTAAAAAAAAAAAAAAAAAAAAAAAAAAAAAAATTTCTCCTCCATATTTTCTACTTGTTTGCAATTAAATATTTCTGATGTTCCATTTTTAACTTAATATTTCAGGGATGCCTATGTGGCTGAGTCAGTGAAGTGTCCAACTCTCGATTTCAGCTCGGGTCATGATCTCAGGGTTGTGAGACTGGGCCCCATCTCAGGCTCTGTGTTGGGCGTGGAGCCTGCTTAAGTTTCTCTCTCCCTCTTCCTCTGCCCACCCCTCTACGTGCACCCCCCGGCAAACTCACTCACTCTTTCTCTTAAAAATAAGGTTAGTAAAAAGATTACACAAAAACTTAATTGCTTGATGAACCATCTTTATTACTGCACATACCACATACTATCTTGTATAATAGTTATTGATTTGCCTGCCTTTTTGAGAAAAGTACTTGAACACTATTAATGTCAGAGAGAGTGTTTCATGCTTGCACTCTCCACTAGTACCTAGAACAGTGCTGCACAGAGCATGCATTCTAAATATATGCATTCAATTAAATATGTTTCAAAGTTATGTAAACTATAATTGTTGTTTTTGAGACAGGGGAAGGCATGATAGCAAATTTTCAATTAAACTTCATTATGGTTTGAGAGACAGTAGTTAGCTACTATCAAATCATGCCATCTATTATAATCTTGATGGCTATACACACGTAATGCCAGTTATTATCCAGAATAATCTTGTCTTCACAGGAAGACCTCAATTTTTCTTAATGATCTCAAACAGATCTGCATTTCAAATCTAGCTTGTTAGTTCTCTAAAACAACCTCCATACTCCAAAATAAGTACATCTGTGGAAAAAATTCTACTTTTATCTAATATTCCTTCTGCTTTAACAGTCTCTAATGTACCCTCAGAACTCTCCACACCACCTGGCATCCTCACTCATTATTTCCAGGGCCATGGTGTTTGGTCCCCTAGTCAATATTTTATATTTAACAGAAAAGCTCAAATGTTTACCCATCATCCTTATTACAGTGACTTCTCAAGTTTCACAACTCACAAACCACAAGGAATAACAAAAATTGCCAAGAAAAGAGAATCATTCGATATGCTTCATAAATTAAGTTACTATGTGTTAATTTTACTACCAATTTATAGTCATCTCACTTGACAATAAGGTCTCTGAGTTAAATGTATTTGGGCAAAAATACAATCTTATCTTAACATTTCTTAGGTTTAATGCAAACTATGGAATGCAACTTTATTCACAAGATCACAGAAGTGAAATTCTATAATCAAAGATTATTTTAACAGTAGTATTTTTAGGAAAAGGTTCTGATGGTGAAAGAAAGAAGCTCAATGTTAATTATGATTTTTAAGAAGAAATTTAAAAAGACACAGAAAGTTCCATTTACTTGTAGTTTCATGGGGGAATGTGCTAACTCAATACACATGTAATGCCAACACTCTTTGGCTGACAAGCCAGCATTCCAATATAAAATACATTTAGCTTTACATTAAAATGTTGGGACATGAGGGGTGCCTGGGTGGCTCAGTCAGTTAAGCCTCTGCCTTCAACTCAGGTCATGATCTCCAGGGCCTGGGATAGAGCTGTAAGTTGGGCTCCCTGCTCAGTGAGGAGTCTGCTTTCTCCCTCTCTCTCTGCTCCTGCCCCCACCTTCCACACATACTCATGCTCTTTCTCTCTCCCAAATAAATGGATAAATTCTTCAAAAAAAAAAAAATGTTGGTACATGATTCTCAAATAGAAGATATATATCTTATCATCTATCTATCTATCTATCTATCTATCTATCTATATCTGTGTGTATCATAGATGCTTCATCCAAATTCAACTGTAACAAAATACTTCTTGGAAATTCTATCTTATGTTCGCCAAACAGGCACAAAATATTACACATTATGGAAAATATACAAATTTCAACTCTCTTTTCCTTGCATTATTTTTACATGAATATTATTTGTATGCTCATTTAAACTATCTTTTTGGGGGTGCCTGGTTGGCTCAGTAGGTAGAGCACATGACTCCTGATCTCAGGGTTGCAAGTTGGAGACACGCACTGGGTGTAGAGATTACTCATAAAGTAAAATCTTAAAAAAAAAAAAAAATTTTTTAACTTGTCTCCTTATAATTAAATTTAGATTTAATTAATTTAGATTACATTTTGCTTAGATAAAAGTATTAAAATTATTAACAAATACAAACATTTGTCAACCAAAAGAAATACAAATTTTAGAAAATTATTTTCTATTTATTAATAACAAGGCTGTCGGGGGGGGGAGGGAAGAAAAATGCATAAAGAACAGAACAGCATTTCCCACAAGTATTCCTTGAACCACCTGTGCCCAAAGAGAGACGATTCACTTAAAATAAGGTAGGGAAAGGATGCCTGGGTGGTTCAGTCAGTTAAGTGTCCCATTCTTGGTTTCATCTCAGAGTCATGATCTCAGGGTCATGATCACAGGGTCCTAGGATCCAGCCGTTTGAGGAGCCTGGCACGTAGGCTGCACACTCAGTGCGGAATCTGCTTGAGATTCTTTCTCTCTCCCGTACCCTCACCCTCTGCTCTTCCCATGGCTCATGTGCTCTCTCTCTCTCTAATAAATAATAAACAAACAAACAAACAAAATCATTTTAAAAAATAACATAGGGAAGATGGAGACTGCTAACTCCTACCCTTAAAGAAAGCTGTTTGCCTCTCTTTACTAAATTTATAGACCGTAGAATCCTGCTTTCCACCTCCCTCATGCCATTTCCTTCAATACACACACATATATTTTTTTAATTTTTTATGCACATATTTTCTTAAATAAAGAGACCACTATTATGTTGATAGAAAACCAGAAACATATTTTGTAATAACGCACTGCTGAGGCATAAACTCACATAGCAATCCAGGTGACTGAAGTAAAATACACTTGGGGATCTGAGAACCCTTAAAAATTGTTTGTTAAATATTCATCCACATAATTCCTATTTTGCACTGGTGAATGTAGAAACAACTTAACTGACATGGCTTTAAAATTGCTATGTATAATTACAGTTCATACAGGGCTTTGTCTACACTGCATTTATCTCCTGAGAATAGTGGATGATGGGAGAGAGAAAAAAGAAATATTGTCTGTAATACCAGACCATAAAAGATCTCTACTGGTATCAAACTGTGATACTATACATAGCAGCAATTTACACAGGAGAGTTTAGACTGTAATAGATCCTTTTGTGCCTCACTTACCACCAACTAAGAATGTGATTAGAATAAGAAGACAAAATTGCCCACTAGGTTTGTAGTTCTTATTGGAAAGATTTGGTCTATCATTAATTTTGACAAATTGAGACATTATTTTCACTGAAGTTTCTATTTATCCTGGAGAACAATTCAGTACCTCATTAAGAAAATCTCGTTGCTCTTAACTTGAATATTTCAAGGGTTGGGTCCTTTACCACAAACCCAAGCAATCAGTTCCATTCCTGTGCACTCTTTTCTTTTCTTCAGATTATTGTTCCATGAAGCTACCTTGTCAGGAAACCAGAAAATTGCCTTCTTCATTTATAGTACCTTGGATGTATGTGTAGTCTTATGATTATATCTCTTCATTCCCATGGGAGAGAAGCAAAATGCTAGCAGTCTGAGGATACAGGAAATTGAAATTTTGTCACCTGCAGAGGGCTAAAAAAGTGTTTGATTTTTCCCCCCCTTCAATGCTAAGAAAGGATCTCTTGTGCATGAAAGAAAATTACCTTCCCTTCAGTAAGACACATCTGGAAATATTCTTAACTATAGTCTTGCAGAATGACTAAGAAAGCTGATACCAATGTTTTTGTGATTTATTACAAGAATGCAGTGGAGTCTTTAAGGGATGTTTTCTTTTACTCAGCTATTTGCTTGGGAATCGTGATGCAACTGATAGCCAGAAACAGAAATTTTTCTTCACTGAAGGGCATTTTGCTCCGGATATCTACACGCCGCATCAAAATAGAGTTGAAACCAAATAACCCAGTGGGCTCTTCAGACTTCCAGAAATGCCTTCCAGCTTGTTTTAAAAGCCAAATTGGCTACAAATTTTCTTCAAGTGGCCCACAATAGAACTCTTATCTTGTTATTCATCAAATCTTCAACAGAAGATTTCTGCCATCTCCTAAGAGCTCCTGCTGGGCTAGCGCAAAATGCAAGTAGGGCTGAGAAACCGATTTGCCTTAGAATTGAGACTAATAGCCTAGCAGCTCCTGTCTCTTTGGGTCTTAAAGGCTTGTTAGACTCCCGATGGGGAAGAAAGTTTCCCTGCTGATAGAGTTGTAGCATATCAAAAATGAATCATGAGCACAAAGAAAGATTATTTTGTTCAATGAGACATTTCTTACTCCCTTGCTCAGGCGACAGCCTTTCTGGCTAATTACCCAATTACCACTGATAAAAGGTATGCGGAGAGAATTCAGGACCCAAGGAAAGGGAACACGTGGAGCCACCAGGACTTGATAAGACTATATTCCTCTTTCAGCAAATGTACCAGAAGAACCAGAACACAGAAGAAAAGGATTATAATATAGAGTGCAACACAGTCAGTAAGAGGATTATCACCAAATTTTAGAGAGGATGTGAAGGCAAACCTGGGAGCACCCAGACACACACACACACACACACACACACACACACACACACACGTGCACACGCACACATGCACACAGAGTCACGTTTTGAGTTAGAATCGAAAAAGAAAACAGAGCCAAAAAGTTGGCGATATCATCCAATGAAAAACCTAAAAAGAAATTGGAATGATTTTTTTTTATTTTTTATAAACATATAATGTATTTTTAGCCCCAGGGGTACAGGTCTGTGAATCGCCAGGTTTACACACTTCACAGCACTCACCATAGCACATATCCTCCCCAATGTTCATAACCTCACCACCCTCTCCCGACCCCCCCTCCCCCCAGCAACCCTCAGTTTGTTTTGTGAGATTAAGAGTCTCTTATGGTTTGTCTCCCTCTCGATCCCATCTTGAAGAAATTGGAGTGAATTTAATGAATGATTTAAAATGTTACTGTCTCTTCTTTTAGATACACAGAGCAATTACCATCCTGCTCAACAAAATGGTCTCCTTTTAGAAATCTTATGCTTTCATCCATAATTTAAGGCATTATCCAAAGGTAGCAACAAAACTATTGAATTTTGTTGTTAAAGTCCTCACACTAAAATTTCAGGATAAAGTAAACATAGGGACATTGAGCATTATATAACACTGAAGCAGGAAGGGAATCATGCACTCAAACACAAGATAAAAAGGGGAAAAAATACACTTGGTACATCACAGCTGTCTTCCATTACATATAATTATCCATTCTCAGCCTGAGCTGGGGAACAAAAGCTTAGAAAGAACAATGAGTACGTAGATGTCAAAAGGTAATACTTCTCTTCAACTATGTAGCTTTTCATTTAAAAAAAAAAATTTTTTTTAAAGAAGTATAGGCAGAAACAGAACGCCCTGTTTCTGCGTAGCAAACTTTGTTTTTATTTTGCAAGCTTGCATAAAATGATGTTAAAAGTGTTGAGCGAGAATGAATTTTGGCCATCAAACAGTAAATTACAAAGTTATTTCTGTTTAAAATCAACATGTCTACGATGAACACATTTATAAAAAATTTTAAAGCTGAAAATCAACTAAAAATAAGCATCACAGTTTTTTTTTTAAAAAATTTCTGCTGCAGCAAATGATTCAATGAATTTGATATTTAACTCTCCTACTTCAATGATATTATCTTTTTAATCAAAGCAATGGTCTGAGTATTTTTAGGGTTAAAAGTTTTGAATCCATCTAACCTCTTTAATTGTTCAACCTAACCCAGTAATTAAACTTGCATGTAATATTTTGGGGATCGAATCTTTTGCATTTAAATCAACATTTTTGTGTGTGTGATAAAGGTTTCAAAAATTCATATTCCGCTTCACACCCACAATTAATCAGCTTTAAGCAAGAAGTTAGTGTTTCTCGTGTCTGCTTTATGTAAACAATATAATGAGGAATTACTTCAATATACAGGTCACCGACACTGGGTCCCCCTTTCAAAGATTAAGATGCTTTCTCCCATTGTTTAAAATAAGGTGATACCATGGCAACGGAAAACAAAAAGAACTTTGTGTAGACCATGGGGCATGAATTTAAGAGCAAAAAACAATTTTACTTTTTAATGGGTATTTTCGTCTCTCGTCGTGTTCACAGTTCTTATTTTTCATCTGAACTGACTTCGTGTGCCACCTTTGCCTCTGCTGTCTTTGATCGCTTGATTGGTCTTAGGGGGCCTGTCCAACTCGACCTATTTGCCCGTAAGTGACAGGATACCACAATGAAAGTAAGTTGGCAGTAAGTCTGGAGGTTGCCGATATTAGGGTCTCTGATGCCTTCAAGGTCCCAGACTCTCATTTTTAGTTCTACACGTAAGTGTGCTGGCCATGTCTCCCCCTGTGATCAAGTGCGGACTCCCACGGGGGCCGGCATCTCATTCTCACACTACCTTCAGAAGGATGGAAGTGGTCAGGAATACAAATCTTTTTCCCTTGCACTGCCTTATGGGAAAGAAGTGATTCTCACACAACAATGTCCTCCAAGGGACAGAAATGGGTCAGAATAAAAAGGCTTTTCTCCTGTACTTCCTTACACGGAGGAAATGCTTCCGAGGAGCGCTCTGGTGCAAACTGACTCTGGCAAACCTCTGGAGTCATGGCGGAGCCTATCACCAAAGGTAAGGGGTAAAAAAATGATTGCCAGTAGTAGGACTCAGCCCGTCAGGCTGGGCACGTGGTTTCCCAGGTAACACCAAGATACTGTGAGCAAGACAGAAACAGAAGATGGAAGAGAATGCCAAGAGTCACAGGCAAGAGAGTCTGCCAATCTTGGGACCCGGGTCTCTGCCTACTAACTACATGGCAGTGAGGAAGTCTCCTTTCTAGAACTGCTTCCACACCTGTAAAATGGGAATTGAGGGGCGCCTGGGTGGCTCAGTGGGTTAAAGCCTCTGCTTTCCGCTCGGGTCATGATCCCAGGGTCCTAGGATCGAGCCCCACATCGGGTTCTCTGCTTGGCGGTGAGCCTGCTTCCCTCTCTCTCTCTGCCTGCCTCTCTGCCTACTTGTGATCTCTGTCTGTCAAATAAATAAATAAAATCTTAAAAAAAAAAATGGGAATTGAAAGGACAGCACACGCTTCCTGAGATTATGTTAAAAATTAAGTGATGTAGTGTGTGTAAAGCACTAGGTATGAATTCCCGAAATACTTGGAAAGCACCCAGTTAATGCCATTTGTTGTTAGCTGTTATGGTGCTATCAAAAATATGAGATCCTGCATTGCCTATTTTAAGGAAAGCTGCATTTCCTTGTTTTCTTCAAAGAGTAATCTTCTGAAAGGGGGCGGGGGAGGGGGGTGTTGGAAGGTAAGTCGTGTAAAGTCACCGGTGTCCACGTGAGTGTGAACACTTGAAGTAGGAGGGAAGCACTCCCCTACGAAAGTCGGTGGCAACCAGGCATAAAGCCTGGTTTCAGTTTGTGACATTAGATGGGATTCTAAACCTTTGAGAGTTAAGGATGCTGAAGCTCTGCACTTTTCATGTGAGTCGGTTTCATTTTTATTATGTAATATATAATATACTGAGGTTTAGCTTTTCATCTTTTCTTATAATTTATTAAATTCCCTTAAACAAAATAAAACAACACAGCTTTCCATTCCCTTAGCTTCAACTTCACGTGGTACCACTTGATTTCACTAAAGTACAATTTATTTTTTCACTCACAGCACTACTATTTTGACAAAGCTATACAATCTTCACTATGCATCTGAATTTTTGAAAGTTGCTACTTCTGCATTCTTTTCCTTCTTTGTATCAGTGGGCCTTGTTTTTTTTTCTCATTTTATGTTTACAATGAGTGAAAGAAAAGCTAGGGAAATTTGGGAATCGACTCATCTTTCATAAAGCTAAGTATCAGGAAAAGACATTCTTGGTGGTACATGCTTTTATAGCAAAAAGGAATATGTAAAGCAAAGTTTTGGGTTTAAAAAAGAAAAAGTCTGTAAAAATCTGGGTCTGAAACAGACCCACTTAAGAATTTCAGCATCCATCTACCGGAACGTGGAATAAATCCACCTGTCATCATAATGTGCTGCTAACGTTCAGTTGTATTAACAAGAGACAAAGAATGACAGAAACCCATCCCCCTTTGCTTTAAATTCATGACCCATCAATTCTGGGCAAAAAGAGCTTTTCTTTGTCACTTGCTATGTTATCAATAATATGAGACTTATGATTGAGTCTAGGTCTTCCTGGGCCATATTTTACCGCAGCTGTTTTATAAGACGTGAGTAGAAGTTGCCTGACATTTCACTGTTTTCTGAGACTTGTGACTGCATACACTTCAGCCTAAGGAATTTTCTGACTTTTAACAGATACTCTCTTCTAGGATTCCTTCTTGTGACCAACTCCCTTCGTTCCTTCTCACCCTTCTCCCTACCAAACTTGACTGATGTGATGGTAGGGAGAACCACTCCTGGGGGGGGGGGGGGGACACGACACAGACAACTTTCCCAGAACTGTCTGCCTGCTTTGATAAGGAAGTAACTCCAAACTGGGCTGAGTTGCGGGGGGAGGGCACAATGTCTGGTTTGATAAATCTGGTCTGGACTTTCCAACTCTGCTCTTGTTTCAACTTCCTCTACTGCGATCTGAATCTATTCTGGAATCCTAGAGGACTACAAAAGGACAAAAGAAATTTCTTTTTATTGTTACAAGGTTTATGACCTTCCATAGGATGTTTGACAGTTGAGAAGGATTATTCCCTTTTCCGAACAGTCAGCAACGGCCTTGGAGACCGCGACATGATATTAAACAAGCAGACTGAAGGACCAATTCTGATTAGTTAGATATCCATAATTAAATACAACATTGGGGGGTGGCAGTCGGGGTGCGTGTGCGATTTAAAAGTAGGCTAGTTTCCAGGTTGTAACACTCACATTAACCGTAAGTTCCGCAGATGACTCAAAGTATTTGTCCATCCAAAAGTCTTATTTAATTCAATAGCCCAAGTCTAAGAGTTTCAGAAATTCCCACGATACTAACTCCATAAACACCGTTTTTCACTTCAGAAATTCCTGAATGAAGAAATATTTAAAACGTGAAATATAGAGGGATGTTTCGAGAGACCGCGTCACTCTAAGGTTTACAAATTCTCATTTAGGCTTCTTTTTCCTAACTGGAAAGTTAGGAAAGAGAACATTGAAAATGCTCCTATTTCCCAACTTAGGAGAAATAGATCTTTCTCTTGTGGAAGAGCAGAAAAAAAGTACGGATTGGATAAGACTGACTTGATAATGTTCTTTCCTTTCTTTTCTTTTCTGGAATACATATTAAGAATACTAATATTCTATCCTATTTATTCAATTTCTTTCCCCTCCCCAAAACAGTCTAAGGGGAAATACTGGGAACTCTCCTCTTTATATTAAAGGGCTAGGTTTAGTCCCTAAATCAGTCAGCCTCTGTTTCCTCTCCTTCCCCCCTCCTTTAGCTCTCCAAAGGAACTCAGGTAGCTCTGTCAGTCCAAAGGGGATTTATTGTGCCACTGCACTTAGATCTCCCTCTGGAGATATCCAATTTTGCCCTATCTCTTCCTTCAAGAGGAAAATAGATGAGCTGGCGAAACCGTTAGATCTTACTTCTGGATTCTCCACAGATTTCTGTCCATGGATTGAAACCCTAGCTGAAACAACATCAAAGACATGAATTCCAATTTTTTCCCAGAGTGATAGTCTGCACAAGTGTTTTATTACTTGTCATATGCTTGGGACTAAGGAGATTTCTTCTTACACGTGAGTAAATTAAAAAATAGGATATCAATTTGGAAAATACTCCAAAATAGACATTTCTAATATCTGAGTCATGTAGAGGGTCCAGCATAAAATTAAACTAAAAGAATATTTCTTCAAAAATCTAAATTTATTATCATGTATATTCTGGAGAGGATTGGGGGATTTTTTTGTAAATGCTTTCCAGGGAAGAAGAGGAAAGTTGAAGGGTTAATAAACACTCTTCTTATGTGTTCATTTGTTTGTTTTCAGGTCACTTCTATGGGCCACACCTTACACTGCATATTTTATATTGCAGTGATCTTATTAAATATATACATCAACACTGTGACTAACATAGGTATTTTTATTTCAATTTTACAGATGAGGAAACTAAGCCTTTGGAAATCAAATAGCCAATCTAAGGTACAATAGCTTGCACTCAAACCCAATTTGTCTGTCTCTGTAATCCAAATTTACATCATATCCCTAGGCCCCTTGGGAAATGTGGAAGGAATATTCTTTGAGATATATGACCTCTGTTGCTAACTTTAAAGTACCAACAGTCAGTGTAAGCTCAGTGTTCAAAGAATTATTCTGAAGGAAATGTAAGTTAAAATATTACATTAGATGAGGTATTTAAAACACATTTAATCACTCAACTTGTAGCACTTTTAAGAAAAATTACTTTTATCTCCTATAATTAGTAATTACCTAGAACACAGTAGGCACAAAATAAATGTTTCCTGAGTCATTGCTTATTAAAATATACTTGTTTCTTTACAATTGTATATCCGTAAAATTCTGTGATGTGAAAGATGTTTAAGTAGTTAATTTTCTCTCACATTTATAAGCCTTTAATACTTTTCTAAAGCCACCATAAAACTAACTTCAAAATACAAAATACCTTATTTCATAATGTGCATTAATAATATACATGTAATACATATGTAGTAAGGAAATTAGCATTTGGCTTTCAAACATTTGTGTTACACACATGGTAGCACACATATTTTAATAATATGTAATACATAGTTTAAAATATGGAGCATTAACAATGAATGCTAGAGAAGCAAAGAGTATGGGGCAAAGGAATCTTCGAAAAACCATATATTCTGAAGTATACAATATTTCCTGGGCTTTTTTTTTTTTTTTGCTTTATTACTAACTATATGATAAAGTTCAAAAATATTTAATTAGAAACAACGAAGTACAGAATTTCATAGTATAAGAAATTATACTAATTTTAGTGTTACACAGCATCAACCATTGTGATTCTACCATATGATAGATCAAAAAATAGAATCTAAAACTACAATGTTTTCTCAAATTATTGCTACTTTCATAACATGAACTACTGTTACTTCAACAGGTTACCTTAAATTAAATACTTCTATTCTACTGAAATTTCCCTTAGATCCAAAGGAATAATTCTACAACTGTCTGTTGTGCTTCAAAATGAATAAATTATTGACTAATAACAGATCAGAATACCAACCTCTATTTTAAAAAAAATAGGAATTTTTAATAGAACTGCACTGAAATGTTGAAGTATTATTAGCCTCCAGAAAAGTCATGGCAAGGTGGAAAAAATGACAAAACTAAGAAATTTAAAGTTTCATTTTAAAGTTCTAAAAACAGAGTAAAACTTGAGTCTTCAATTGGCCAGCAAATGATCTTAGCAGCAATTTCAGCATTATTATGAAATGATTCATTTAAATAATAAATGGATTAGGGAAGATTCGAAAGGAAAAGGCAATCACAAGGAATCAGTGTAGGTTCACTAAAAAAAAAAAAAAAAAAAAAAATCATACAACTTTCCAGTTTTTCTGGACTGGCTGATTGGGAAAATGTGATAGAAATTAAAAAACATGATTGTTTTATGAAAAATACTAGGACAGAAAATGAGTAAGCTTTAAAAGCAAAAATAAACCAAACACAATTAAAATAAAGAAATAAATCATAAGGACACTAGGACTGTGAAGTCATATAAATGACATATAATGGTAAATTGAAAAAAGCTTTAATCCAACAGCTGAAGTGTCTTAGTTTCACTGATTACTAACATTATAATAAAGCTAGGATAGAAAAAAAAATCGTAATACATGCACTCAGAATAGCTTATGGAAATATTTGCAAAGCATCTGCCAGTCCAAAAGAGACTAAATAGAGGGGTATGTTACCAATTGAAAAATTATCAGAATTCAGGCCAAGTATTCCGGCAGTCTCCAAACATCAGAACGTTCAGACAATTTGGTTTTAGGAAGACAAAACGTTACAGAGAGAATCATGAAAATCTGTCCCACATGGAGATTAAAAGAGGAATCAAAGTGAAAAACATCAAGCCCTTACCTGTCAAAGGTAGGAACTAACAACTTAGCAGGAGAAAGAGGCACTATTAATAAATGGTTCACATATATAATCTCTGCAATTTAAACTCTACTTTTCTTTAGTGACAGATTTTATTACCCGAAATCAATCACCATTCCAAAAGAACAATACACTACGTACTAAATATAGGCCAGAGCATAGTTACTGAAGCCCTACAGTGAAGGATTCAGCATTGGCACACAAGACGGACTCATGTGGTAAGTACCACGCAAAGGCCGAAGGGCACAAAGGCCCAGGAATGAAAAGGAAAGGTAAGTCAAAATTGAGTAATCAATAAAAGGTAATGAATTCCAAGGATGAAAGCTTTCGTTTCTTGAGTACGAAATTCACTGTTTTCATTTTTTGAAAAGTATCACCAAATAAGTTCGACAGTAATCTAAGTAAAGTTTTCAATAATAAGAATAAATTTCGTATCATTCAGAACAGCTCTATGTAGAGTGATCATATAATAAAATCGTCCAGGGAATCAAATGCAGATTTACTTATAGAAATAAAAGCTAGGGACGCCTAGGTGGCTCAGTGGGTAAGGTGTTTGCCTCCAGCTCAGGTCATGAATCTGGTGTCCTGGGATCGAGTCCTGCATCACCCTCCGCGCTCAGCAGGGAGCCTGCTTCTCCCTCTGCCTGCTTCTCCCCCTGCTTCTGCTCTCTCTGTCTCTCTCTGACAAATAAATAAAATATTTAACAAAAAAAGAAATAAAAGCTAAAAAACTTATATCAGTTTGACCATAATTACATCTTATTCTTCTTAGGATCAAGTTACCTGATGATACTACAGAGTTTGCTGTACCTGTTCACGTTGTTATACAGTTTGCTGATAAATTCAGATAAATATATGTCAATAAGCATTTGAAAGCCAAATGCTAATCCTTACTAGCATTTGGCTTTCAAATACTGGTGTTATATATAATGTACTCCAACTTACATAATCAATAATTGTCAGTAACAATAAGATCATTTGATCCAATATGGGAAAAATTCAGTGTTAAGACTACATGAAAATCTCACAATTCAAATGAATAGAAAGTCAAGATACTCTGAAATGAGCCAGTCATTAATATAATCATCCAATTAGCTCCATTCAAGGTCAACCAAACAACTAGAGTGTGGTCTTAAGGTATATTTATTGTTAAGGTCTGCTGTGTTATATTTAAAACACCTTTGGTCAAACCAAACACACTGACCATTACAGGAAGACTCTGAATCAAAAAAGTATCTCATCCCATCACTTGGGAGCACCTGGGTAGCTCCGTTGGTTGTGACCGACTCCTGGTTTTAGCTCAAGTCATGACCTCAGGGTCCTGGGATAGACCCCTGTTGGGCTCCACACTCAGTGCAGAGTCTGCTCAAGGATTTTCTCTCTCCCTCTGCCTCTCCCCCCAGCTCATGCAAGCTCTCTCTCTCTCTCATGCTTTGTCTAAAATAAATCTTTTCGAAAAAGTAAAATAAAATCCCACCACTTTTTGTACTCTATTTGAACTACTGAGAAACTTTGCTCATAGTATATATAATGTCATTTGGATTCACTCGCTGGGACTACATCACTTCATAGAGACCCCTGAAGTTTGAAACATGGTGTCAATGCCATTCCTTGCACCTCCAATCGGATGTAAGCTCTATCAAGGCAAGGATTTTCATCCACTCAGTTCACTGCTAGATCCAAGAGCCTATGACAGTGCAGTGTCTAGCACATAGCAGCCACTAAATAAAATTTAACAGGAATGAATGCAAAAGATCAACACAAAAACAAATGATGGTACTAGCATTTTATAATACTAGCTTGATAGTTTGGGGTATATTTATATTCTATACATTTTAAAGTATAATAAATGTAAAAGAATAGAGGAAAGAAATTCTTGTGGAGAACTTTAAGACCTCTAAGAATACAACTACTGGGGGAAAAAAGCATACATCTACCAAGATCAAGAAATATTGATGTAAAACTAAAATTTCTACAAGAAAGAGAATGATAAAGATGACAGTAACAATATAAAGTCAAAGAGAACCACGCTGGGGTGCCTGAGTGGCTCAGTGGGTTAAAGCCTCTGCCTTCGGCTCAGGTCATGATCTCAGGTCCTGGGATCGAGCCCCGCATCGGGCTCTCTGCTCAGCGGCAAGCCTGCTTCTTCCTCTCCTTCTCTGCCTGCCTCTCTGCCTACTTGTGATCTCTCTCTGTCAAATAAATAAATAAAATCTTAAAAAAAAAAAAAAAAAAAAGAGAACCACACTATTCATTAGTGTGGTTTAGTACTTTGTAGTACTAAGTACTAAAAAACATAAAAACATCACTAAAATAAATCAGAAAAAAGAAAAATACATAAATAGCACATTGGCTTATACTAAATTTAAACATGAAAAAAATCCACAATTCACTTTTAAGCCCAATGAGAGCTTTAAAATAACTGGTATATTACGAAAAAAATAGTTTAGATCTAACTTTTTAAATAGTTTTAAAGTAAAATGAGCATTCTTGCCACTTCTAACTATATTATTTCATTGTATTTTATTTTAAGATTTTATTTATTTATTTGACAGACAAGTGATCTCAGGTAGGCAGAGAGGCAGGTAGAGAAAGAGGAAGGGAAGCAGGACCCCTGCTGAGCAGAGAGCCCGATGCGGGGCTCGATCCCAGGACCTGAGATCATGACCTGAGCCGAAGGCAGAGGCTTTAACCCACTGAGCCACCCAGGCGCCCCAAGGCAGAGGCTTTAACCCATTGAGCCACCCAGGCGCCCCCTAACTATATTCTTAATTTCAATATCCCTCAGACCATTCCTAAATGATACCTATAAACAGAGTTATTAAATCGTCTTTGAACACAAAGTCAGCTCCTTTTCATTATATAAGGGGCTAAAAATAATGCATTCATGGAGGAACCTCTATGAGGTACTATGTTAAAAACAAAACACAAGGTGAAAACGACATATAAAACAGTACAATGTGTATAACATTATCTGAATCCATTGGTTTGATTTGGTTTTAGAGAGACAGGTGGGGTAAGCAGGAGGGGTGGGAAAAAGAAAGGGAGAGAGAGAGAGAATCTTAATCAGGTTCTGTGCCCAGCACAGAGCCTGATGCAGGACTCAATCTCACCACCCTGAGATCATGACCTGAGCCGAAACCAAGTCAGACACTTAACTGACTGAGCCATCCAGTGGCCCCTTATCTGAATACTTTTTTGAACCTTCTACGAGATTGAAAACAAATTTACATCTATTCAAAACTAAAAATGCATCTTCATGAGGATCTCCCAACTGTAACATAGCGGGTATATGTATAGCCTTCTGGCTTTAGCAGACTCTTGAATCACATACCTACCGAAGGATGTTTCCTATGCATTTCCTCACACTCATACAAACTTTCAGTGAAGATTTCTTCTGACTTAGGGCCACTGCTCTTAATGAGAAATGCTATATTACTTTAAATAAGCTCTTGTTTAAAATACCAAGAAGCAAACACTACCTTAATACTGACTCATCCAGGCCCAGTCACAATCCAAATCATTTACTCCCAAATCTGCCCTCCAACTCCAGGTACAAACTCACGCCTCAGCAAAACTCCAATGTCTAAATGCCAGGTGTGTTGGAAGACACTAATAACCTGTGAAATGTATAATTTTATATAGCTGTATAGTGGACACCTGTGTTTTAAACTACTTTGGAAATAACTAGCCAAAAAAAATGGACAAATTACTTTCTCAGTGGTATAATAGTAACAGTATCACATATTTAATCTAAATAGAATATGCAGAACCAAGTTTTATCTATCATCAATCTATCAGCCATCCGTGATTTGCCTGTCATTCATCTATCAACTCCCATATTTCTTAAATTTGAAAAGGCCTAAAGAATGCAATAGAAAATTCATATGGTGTTCCGTAGACCAGAAGTTGAATATTATCTTTGACAATCCAGGTAAAAAAATACCTGTTTCCCTTCAAAGCACACAGATGACAAAAAGAGAAAAACATTGCAATTACAAAACCAAAATCTTAAGGCTCACAGGTGTCTATTTTGGGGTGGATGATCTCCTCTACACATGGAGGAAAACGAGTCACTGTGTTTGCATCATAAGATGGTTGCTTCCATTTAAAATTGTTCATTGTCTTATCCTTGCAGTTGTTTATTTTTCCCTAATTCCCTTTGCTCTAATACGGTTCTGCCAAAAGCATTTTAAACTAAACCAAATCACATGTGTAACAAATTTCCTGTGTTATATGAAGTTGGACTTAATAAAAATCATTAAAGAATATAACATGGAATTAGAGGCAGGAGAGAAGACTGATGAGAAAAATTCTCATTTTCGCCAACAACACAGTCCACAATTTCAAAGGGCATATACTCGATTGGCACTGATGCACATGGGAGAGGGAGTGTGTGTGTGTCTACATATATCACGCCTGCGAGCTGGGTGGGTAAAACGGCATCATCTATTTCTATAAATTTCTATAAATTTCTTTCTACCCATGGTCTGACCTATACAGAAGGTTAGGCAAATATAAGCAAAACTCAAGTAGCATTTTTTTTTGCCTTATAAAAATTCATGAACATCATTACCACATGCTTTCATTCATTTAAAAAAAAAAACTAAATACCATCTGTGCATAATAGTCTAATTAGGGGATTAGAATCACAGACGCTTTGCTGGCTCACATGTTCAAGCACATGCCCCCTTGACCATTTCAGAAAAGAAAATAAAACTGGACAATAGAAATGTAGTCAGGAGCATCCCTTTAGACTTGGCTTTGGCTACGAGAGTTAACTCAGCCCATGGAATTTAGCTGTCCAGCACTCCCACTGGAAAATGACTCCCGCCCTCCCCGCCCTCCCCGCCCTTGATGTGCATGCCTGCCCCAGCACAAGCTTTAGAGTAAACTTGGGATCACATGAATCAGGTTTTAATAAGTTCAAACAATATTTTACAGAAGGCTGGTAGTTACAGTCTGCAACATCCTACAGGGACCAATTTTTCTGGATTTGGTATCCACAAAAGAAAAAGCAAATGGTAATATTGAATTGTTCTGAAAGAAAATAAATGACCTATAATCACTACTCAAGAGTGATGTATAATGTATACATGACCCTATAAAAGATGTGTAATAGAACTTGTAATACCCATTCAAGCTTCACATTAATTTTAGGGTCTATGAATTATAGAAGCTCAATTGGTAAAATGAGTTCATATAGAAAAGTCAAGGGACATCATCCTTCTTTTAATTAGGGCTGCTCTTCGTCCTTACCCTAAATTCTAGTAAAATCATTGCTCTAGAAGCATTGATATATATGTCCTATGAGTCCCACCAGGCGGGATCAGTAGATTGAATCCCACACAGCTATTTAAGATGTCAACAATTAAATATATTGTGCAAAAAGAAAAGAAAAAGGAGCGGTGAAATTTTGTTGTATTTCATAACCATTAAATATATGTAACTTTGTAGATTAGAAAATGTGGATGATGGATAAGTACAAAGCTGCCATCCCTTATTGAAATGGGCGCCTTTATGTCCTTTCTCCACAGAACACAGGTTAAAAATAAACTAATAAAAAAGACACAGTAAAAATGGTAAGAATAATCAGACTCAGTAGCTGAAGGAAAGGAGTACATCAGTTAAAACCTCAATTGTGACAACCATAAATTTTTTTTACATTGAAAATGAAATGCATTATCAACAAAAATGCAAACTAAATGGGGCCACCGGTCTTTCGACCATCATGGCACCCTGAAACCCAAATTTTCATCTCTTTTTTAAATTTCTATTCCAATCACAGTGCTCCATAAAATGAGTGGCCAGTCTGTTAAAGACCAGCTCTTGAAGTCCCGGTTTCATAAGACAGATCCATGTCCAGCTGGAAATAAGTTCAGGCATTTTCAGCCCAAGCCAGCTCTATAACTAGGTCTTTCAAGTAAAATTACGTCTACACAGATTCTCCACATTCTGATCCAAAGAGAAAAAGCCCCAATTTAAATATAGCTTAGAAAATCCCGAATTACATGCTCTTCTTTCAGTGGTCAGACCCCGCAAGTTATTGACTAGGGCATTCTCTTTGGATTCGGGAGGCCATGTCTTAGGAATACTGGCTGCTGGAACAATCTCATATTGTCAACAGATGCGGGGATGCTGCTTATTCAGCTCAGGAGTGGCTGTCCGTGGAGGCTCATTGCTTCAAGCTGAAGCAAATTAATCCCAGCAGAGATGAGTTTTATTTATTTCTCTAAGAGTGGGAAGAAATATTGATGAGGGCATTCTGAGCTCTACGAAGGATAAGAGACGGCTGAAGATCTCACCAACCCCGTTTCACATCTCCAGCTTGGTGGGAAGGGGTGGGAGGGAGCCTCACTCGGTCCGCTGGATCCGTGGGGCGTTCACCTCCCAGACTCCTCTTGTCACATCCCACATACAGGTCTTTGTTCTCCCTGGGCTGACAGGGGGAAGGGTTAGTCTCCTGCATGGATGCGTTTCTATCTGGCTCTACACATTTCTGAAGATAATAAAAATGCCACTACAAACTGTAAACAGTAACAACTAAAAGCATTTTTCTCTCATTGTCTAATGTTGAAAAGTCTGATTATTTTTAGACCACTCCTCATCATATGCCAGTATTCTGCTTTTCAGAATTTCATTTTGATGAGATAATTTTCTAGCCGGAGACACTATTTTCTATATTCCTTTCTTATTTCCAAATTGAGAACCCTTTCTCCCCCCAGGAATAAAAACGAGCAGATTTTATGAACAACTGCATTGGAACTCATGGCCTAGGAGAGAAAACACTCATAAGTTAAGGAATAGGCAAGGATAAAAAGAGAAATACTTCCCATTCTTTTAATTAGAGATTCCTGGGGCGCCTGGGTGGCTCAGTGGGTTAAGCCTCTGCCTTCGGCTCAGGTCATGGTCTCAAGCACCTGGGATCGAGCCCCATATTGGGCTCTCCGCTCAGCAGGGGGCCTGCTTCTCCCCACTCTCTCTGCCTGCCTCTCTGTCTACCTGTGATCTCTCTGTGTCAAATAAATAAATACAATCTTAAAAAAAAAAAAAAAAGAAATTCCTATGACGTTAGCTTATGAGCATCCAATAAGAGTAAAATTACTAATTTTTAAGTAAGAGCTACTAATTTAAGGTACTTTTAATGGACATGGTATTAAATTAAAAGGAGATGAACACACAAACAGAGGTTATGGATTTTAACCCTTCAATTATTGTTAGATGGACAGTAAATAAGTAACACAAGAATTTGGGAGTACATTTTATTTATGTTCGGTTCCATGTGTACGTACATAGCAGCCTTGTTTTCCATCTCTTTTAAAGGTAATGGTATAGGGGCACCCGACTGGCTCAGTGGGAGGAGTATGTGACTCTTGATCTTGGGGTCGTGAGTTCAAGCCCCACGATGGGTGTAGAGATTACTTAAACGAAAACTAAACAACAGCAACAAAAAAAACCTTAAAAAACAAATAAATAGAAGATAATGAAAATGTGAATTTTAGACATTTCTTAACTTTGATATTAGAGTTTCTAAGCACTTAATATTATAGTTTAACTTTAGGGCAATTTTTTTAAAATTTAAAAAGATCACCAAAATGACTACCTTTGGAGAAACAGCGTACTGCAATTGTATTTGTCCAATCTAGTGTAAGTCTTAAGTTTTATGCTCCAATTCTTGATTTTTTATAAAGGTAAAAGGGGGGGGGGGGCGGTGAGGTGTTGAAATGTAAGAAAGGTCTCCACCAAACTAAGAGGTAGTAAATACTTTTTGACTAAAACAATGAAAGTTCAATCACATATTCATCTGCTTTACAAACAAAGACCATACTAATATCCTGCATGTTCAAAACACCGTTGTGTCCTGCCTTCCCTTCTGTTTCCGTTCTCATCTGCTACATCTTACCCTTTTTTACTTCAAAATACAACAAGCTGTTTTGGGCTGACATTTTGAGCATACGGCCATCGTGGTGAAATATCTACCAAATGTTTCTTCTCCTCTGCATCTTTCTGTCACCACAGGGACTACACACTCTCTCCTTTTTCCATGTTTCCCAACATTTACCACTGAATTATCAGTCTATGTCCTCAGGTCCTCTCCATTTTTTGCCCCTCCCCCCAGTCTCCCTTTATCTATGACTTCATCTATTTCATCCATTCATTTCTCTTTGTCAAAAAACGAGGACATACTTCAAAGTCTCTCTGTGTGCAGAGGGAATATCTCTGTTTTCCCACCCTTTTCTCCCACCTGCTCTTTTCTAAACTAAACGTATGGAAACAAGCCATTGGGTTCATTCTTTTTTTTTTTTTTTAAGATTTTATTTATTTATTCATGAGAGACACAGAGAGAGAGACAGACAGACAGAATCCCAGCAGAGCTGGGAGCCCAATGTGGGGTTCGATCCCAGGGCCCTGGGATCATGACCTGAGCTGAAGGCAGATGTTTAACCGACTGAGGCACTCTGTCATCCCCACTGGGTTCATTCTACTAAACTCTTTTTTCCTGTGATATTTGTGTTCAAGTTTTTAATTTTCTACTTTCTGTTGGTTGAAAAAAAAATTACCTAGGGGGCATGATGCAATTTAACATATCAATAAAATATAATATTTTGCCACGATTTTTAGGTGCTCTCTGAGAGCAACAACCATTGCTATGATTACCCCTGGTTATCTTCAAGCATAAATTCAAATGATTACAATTTTTGTCCTATTCTACTGTATTATTAATGATTTCTTATTATGCCACACCTCTAACTACAGTATATACTTTTTTGGGCTCACTCAATCCAGCCACCATTTAAAACTCTTTCTCCCACACCTAATGCCTGAAGTTTCTTAGAGTCACAGCTTTTAGATCTGGAAAAGTCTTCAGAATACAACCTTTTGATTTTATGAATGAGGAACCTGAAGCCCAAAGAGGAAAACAGTTGGTCCAACATTTCACAGTGAAGCTAGGACAGGGAAATTACATCACCTGTGTAAAGTCAGAGCACCTGACTGCACTGGGTAGTCCAGGACTGAAGGTGGAAGGAGTAAGAAGACTGGAGATAAAAAGGAACGCATGGGTTGAGGAAGGGGGGCGCCTGGGTAGCACAGTGGGTTAAGCCCCCCAACTTCTGGTCTTGATTCAAGTGGTAAGATCCAGCCTGGAAAGGGGCTTTGTGCTCAACGTGGAGTCTGCTTGAGACTCTCTCTCCCTCTGTCCCCTCTCCCATTCTGTTCTCTCTCTCTTCCTAAAATAAATAGATAAATCTTAAAAAAAAAAAAAAAAAAAGAAAAGAAAAGAAAGAAAGAAAAGGAAAGCAAGGGTGAGAACATGAAGGACTTTTCCTCTATATGGCTGTGACTATACAGAGGTGACTATTCAATACACATTTCATTATTTAACATTTAGATGCCAAGTAAAGGAGCTTATATCTTGTTATATATCCAATGGGGAGTCACTATAGGATTATAACACAGGAAACAGTGACACCAGACCTGTACTGTAGAAATCAGTTATTATCTGCAATGCAGTGGAAGAATGATTTCTCTAAAAAAAAAAGACACTATACTTTTAGAAAAATAATGATCATAATCTTGCCCATTTCACAGATTTTACAGATTAATAAAATGAACTAAAATACATGTGCAAAGCCATGTGACTACTGATAGCAAGAGTGTATATATGTGTATATGTGTATTTCTATTTTAATTAACTCAATATTCATTTGACAAATAATATCACTGGGATACAAACAAGCTGATATTTTTGTGAAATTTCTTTCAACATTTGATATGCAGTATTTTCCTCTTAGTTTTGTTTAAAAAAAAACCTTTCAAATAATTCTGCCAAATATTTAATCAGTAATGCTTTTCCTACTATAAAGAGTTAACCCTTATTAATATAGAAATTTAGTATATAAATCTTTCGAGGGGAAAGGGAATAATAAAAAACAAGCTGATTATAAGAAAAATACTTATCTCTTAAGATTCTTTAACCGAAGTTCATATATAGTTAACAAATTCATAAAAACAAAATCATTAAAAAATTGTGTTATAACCTATGTATATTATATCTGTTGCCAGAGTAGAGAAAGAGGATGCCATTCAAAAGGCATTCATTTAATACATTATTATTGCTGCATAAACCCACATAAATGAATCTCAAAAAGACAATATGGAATATAAGAAAGCACACACAAAATAATATATCTCTTGATTCTATTTACATAAAGGTAAAAACCATCAAAACTACTAATATACGATGTTAGAAGTCAAGTCAAGGTCGTGGTACCAGGGGAGAGAAGGCAGCGGTAAAGATTGAGAGGAGTGTCAGGAAGTTTCTGGGTTGCTGGTAAAATTCTATATATTGATCTGCACAGGGGTTACATGGCTATATTTAATTTATTATAACTTATCTAGCTATATACTTATAATTTATAAAATTTTCTGTATGCATATTTAAATTAAATTTGTGTTCTATAGAACATGAATTATTAATTTGGTAAGCATTTTTGCCCATTTTATTAGATCCATGTAGAGGTCCTAGCATTGAAGAAGAAAATACAGATGTAAAACAATTAAAATCAGATCTCATAGAGTAAGAGAAAGAAAAAAGGCCATAAAATACATCATGTGGCATGATGGGGAAAGGTTAGGTTAAAAATTATGCGAATTTTAAAGTCAAAGGGGCCTCAGCTCAAAAATTTGCTTCGTCACTTCTTACTTTGGGACTTACCTGTTAAGATGGGCTTTTGAGCAGACTCATTGAAATTCATTACTGGACTTCAATCAACCTTATTTTTCCTGTCCCTAAGTGTTTTGTAAAGTTGCATGCAAACACAAAAAAATGATTCATTTAAGCTTTAAGGCTAGAGAACAGTTACAAAATTTATGACTTTCCAGAAAGGACAACTGAGCAGGCACTTGGAATAGGAGCTGAACTTGACCAAGAGGATTTCAGGGAAAAGCATATTTCCAAAAAAGTAAAAGCACACATACAGATACCAAGCTATTCAAGTCCAGTAAGACCTAATAGTTCTGCGCATGTGCATGCATACAGGAGACGAGTAGAGAGAGACAAAAGGAGAAGCTGATATGTTTAAACCAGGCTGTGTTTAAACTAGGTTGTGTTTAACTAGGTTGTGAAGGTCCTTGTAAGCTAATGTAGGAGTGTTTTGCTTGGTTTGCTTTTATCCTATAATTATGTGGTCTAACATAAATACCAGGCTCACCTGGTTCCTTGAGATCTGAGTAAGATTGCCCAAACCTCCCTTCTGAATCTTCGGCGGTTCAAACACCTCCTCGGGCTTTAGGCCAAATCCCTGAATGCTGTTGTTCAGCTGTGATTTGTTTCACATTGCATTACCAAACATGAGACTGAGACTCTTCGCAGTTTTCACATGACCCCACCCTCAACAACAAAAAAAATCCTTTCCAGAAAGCATATGTGACTTTAGTCCTCTTGTCTTGAGTAGGAAGATAATGAGAAAATTGTATTGCACAAAGGCATAGGACTTCAAGTTCAACAATAGTTATTACATTTCTTAAAGTGCTGCCTCACAACAAAGGGAATTTGGGACTGAGAAATTCTTTGCTGCTCATCTTTCTTTGAATGCACTTTTGACCAATTAAGTGTTTTGTTTTGGTTTTTTTTTTAAACAAAATAAACCACCAAAAAACTGCTTCTCCGGACATTATATATTTAATTCATCAAAGTGTCCCATGCTCTGTGATTAAAACAAAAATAATTTTCATGTTAGCAATTTATTCCTGCTAAGTCAATGATTTACCAATTCGGAATTTTTATAGGTATGTGGGTTTCTAACATCTTGTCTGATCATGGAAAGGAAATGCAAACTATGGTATGTACTACAACAAAGCAGCGATTTCCAGCCTTTTGTGGTCACATACTTGAAGTAGCTAATGATAATATTCTTAAAACAAGTCTTATTTCAAATATCCCCTTTCTTGCTCAGAAACAACACACCACTTTTAGAATGTCAGTCTACTTAAAATTAAGTAACCATTTTGACCCTAAAATGAACACTGTCAGCAAACAAACAAGATTATAGAAGTCCTTTCTCCACCTTGAAACAGTAGTTCTTTACATTTCATAAAGCCCTCTGGGTTGCTTTCTTGTCTTGACTTCAAAGAGATATATAAAGCTTAGATCAATTTTGCAGTGGCAAACAGCATGATGAGAAATGAGCCGGGCTCAGTGTCAGGTCATGGTGAGCCAACCTCCAAAAATGCTAAAAACCATACAAGTTTTATAAAAATTCCTCTTAGTGGTGCCATAAAGTAGCTAGCTATTACATTAAGATTGGTTGAAACAGTAAGTCGTTGAAAAAAAAAAACTGTTCACCCATTGGTTTGGTAAGTTTCTCCTGTGTTACCCTAGGCATCAACAGAATGTAAACAATGGGTCCTTAAGAAGTACAATACTGCCATCGTTTTTTATGACAAGATGATACGTTCTATACAAAGTTACCTTCTCTCAAAGCTGATGTTGGAGCCTGTATCTGCAGATAACAGAAAGCAGATTTCTGAGAAAGAGATCTGACCTTATTCGATGCCGCAAGTTCAAGAGTTAAACTATTAGGAAGCTCTTAGAACTGATCAGAAACAAGCTCACTATGGAAATAAAACATATTAATATTTCTAGCACAAAGTAAAAGAGTGTTTTTGCTTTCCTTGTTCCATATTTACATTAAGTTTTTTTTTTCTTAAACATGCCAGTTTGTGTTTATTTCATAAATTTCAAAAAGAATTAAAGATGAGCCAGGACAGCACATTTTTTCACATATGCTGCAGCAGCCTATTAGCAGAATGCTACAGGCTACAGCACTCTTTCCAAATTGAATTACATTTCCAAGTTTATCATACACAGAACCCTAAAATTAAACAAAATCCACCAACTTAACTCTTTTAGAGAACGATGACGAGGAAGGAAGCATGCATGTGCATGAGGGTACATGCACATTAACGTGATTCTAATTAGGGCGGACACCGTCTTCTAGTGATTGATGCACACGTGATGTTTCCTCCTAGTTAGGCAGAAATGCTAGAAGTCAGCAATTTGGTGGAAACGGAGACTGCCATGTATATTGCCAGTTGGGCAGCTTGACAATATGGGGTTTTGAATCCTGCTCAGGAACTGTGTGTTCATAATAGCACAAGTCTCATTTGGATTGAAGGCACATAGAAAATGACTCCAAGGAAAAAGACCCATGGGGAAAATCAGTCAGTAAAAAAGGATATATTTAGAAATGCACACAATTTTAAAATTAACAAATACAATACAGGATCTAAAGAAACAAGATGGGAAGGAATAAGATTGTTAATAAAAGTACAACATTCCAAGCTAATGATTCTAGTGCATTATTCATTTGTTCTGGCTCTTCCTTCTGTCTGGCTGACTCCCTGAATACTGTCAAATTGTACTCAAATATTACCCTCTCAGTATACCCTCTTGCTATTATAAAGGAAACCCTCTCTATCCCCATTGCTCTCCTGATATCCCATTCACTCTTTTATTTTTTTCCACAGCACCATACTAACCTATAAGGTTCATCTCTTCCCACTAGCATATAAAATCTCTAAGGTCAGGAATGTTTCCAGTTTTGTTCACTCTTGTATCTCTAAGATTTAAAACATTTTTTTAATAGACTAGGCATTTCATAACCATTTATAAATAAACAAAGAATTCCCATTAATGAAATTAGTATAGTGGGGAATAGCGGCAGGATATTTTCTTGTCCATCAAGATATATTCTAAACTTAATTTTTCAGTCTCATTTTTAGCTATCAGAATACTTTAGCTGTTGATAACATCTACATTAAATATGTTTAATTTTCCTGTGTGATCTAAATAAGTGGTTTGTTTTAATATCTTTTTCTCATTCCTTTTTATATGGAATGATATTTCCCAATCTGATAAAGAAAGTCTTTTAACACAAGAATATTCAAAGAAATCAAGGTGGGAACCAGGTGAGACAATTAGAAAAAATGAGTCAAAGATACATGATTACAATTGCAGCTTCAGTAATGGCTGAGCAGCTTAAATTACACTAACCCACCCACAGATAACTATTCTATACTTTGAGCAAAAAATAAGGAAACAGCTCTTTGAAGGCACTGGAGAGTGACTAAAAACAGGCATAAAATAGAGAGGATCTGACCTTGAGATAAGGAAACTGCACTGGAGATTAATGCAGATTAGTACACTCTTCCACAAACAATGTGTTAGAACTCAATCACAGAACTCAAGCAGAAAGCCACAATTTTATTGGCCAGAGATGTAAGAGAATGATGCTCCAGCTCCCAGAATGGCTAGAAACTGAAGGAGAAAAATATCCAGAAATGACAGTCACATATGAAGAAACTCCAAATCCGCATACAACCTCCCCTCACACCCTGGAATGACCCATGAATAGCACATGTGCAGTGTAGATCCCAATGGGAAGCATCACCTAAAAGGTCAAAAGAGCTGAGGCTAACATGGGAAAGGTGGAGTTGAAGTCATGCCACGTCAGAAGAGCCATATCTTATGAATAAAACCATGCCTTACGCAGAAGGGACTCATCTTGGACCAAGTGCAAAACCAAACAAACAAACAAACAAAAATTCATACTAAAGGAAAATAAAACCAAACCACAATGTTTAAGGTGTCACAATATAGTTTAACTGTCTCGGGAAGGAAAATTAACACTCTTTAGGAAAAGATAACAAAACGCAGACTGTCTCCCATGTCTAACTTGAAATGTCTGGAACACAACCAAAATTTCTAGACATGCAACTAATATAACAGGAATATGGTGATGAAGGGAAAAATTCTCTAGAAACAGACCTCAACAGGGCGCTTAGGTGGCTCCGTTGATTAAGAATCTGCCTTTGGCTGAGATGATGATCTCATTATCCTAGGATCGAGCCCCATACTTTGGGCTCCCTGCTCAGTGGGTAGTCTGCTTCTCCCTCTCCCTCTGTGCTTGATCGCTCTCTCTCTCTCAAATAAATAAATAAAATCTTTTAAAAAGTTCAAAAAAAAAAAAAAAAAAAGAAACAGACCTCAAAATGTCTCTAAAATGGACTTAGAAGAGCTTGAAAGAAGCTAGCATAAGTAAGTACAGTGATTTATGGAAAAGATGGTCATAATAGTCAAGCAGATGGAGAAATTCAGCAGACAAATGGAAAATGTAAAAGAGAATAAAAATTACACTGTAGAACTGAAAAGAAATAAATACTTGAAATGACATTCATTGCATTAGCCTAAGAGCAGATTGGAGATGATAAAAGGAAAGGTTGGTGAACCTCAAAAATGGTCTCCAGAAATTATCCATCTGAGGAACACAAAGAGAAAGTTTCAAAGTAAAATCAGCAGAGCCAGCTATAGTGGGCAGATGAGAGACTATAGAATGCTCTAATATACCTGTAAATAAAAATTGCAATAGGAAAGGTCAGTGAAAATGGAGAGAAAAGTATTCTGTGAAATAATGGCAAAATTTTCCCCAAGTAAAAAACACAAAAAACGCCATAAACTAAAAAGTTGCAAGGAACTTTATGAACACCAGCATGACAAATCAAAAGAAAACCAAACCTAACACATCATAGTCAGACTTCTGAAAAGCAAAATTAAAGAGAAAGCCTTGAAAGAAACCAGCGGAAAAGATGGACATAAATTGTATCTAATTTCTCCTCAGAATCAAGAAGAATGAGGAGATATAGACTGTTAAAGTGCTAAAAGGTAAAAACAAAACAAAACAACAACATTTTTAGATATCCCACAGAACTCTATATCCAGTGAACATATCCTTCAAAAATGAGGTGAAGTAAGGCCATATTCAGATAAAGGCTGCGAGAATGTACTGCCAAGAGAATTGTACCACAGAAACACTAAATGAACTTCTTTGGGCCAAAGAGAAATTACACCAGATGGAAACCCTAAACTACAAAGGAATGAAAAGCACTAGAATTGGTAGACATGTGGATAACTGAAGGCGATTTTTATTTTTTTTTGCATAATTTCATTTAAAAACTAATTTTTAAAGCAAAAATTCTAAGATATTGTGGGGTTTATAACAAGTCAATACAAATTATGACACAGCACTACACAAAGGATAGTGAAGGTAAAGAGAATTATGCTGGTACAAAGTTCTCACATTTTATTTGAAGTAGTACATCACTGATGCTAAACAGACTATCATCATTTAAGTATGCACATATTTATACCTAAAACAAGAATTTTAAAAATAATGTTAATTATTCCATTTTTATTTAACTTAATTTTAATTTAATTTTTATTTTAATTTAATTTTTAATTATTTAATTTAGTAATAATTAAAATAATGTTAATTGAAAGAGTATGGTTAAGCCAAGAGAGAAATTTAAATGGAATACTACTCTATATTTGTTACATATGTTTGAATATATGCATATGTATTTAACCCAGAAGGTGGGAAAGGAAGCACAGAACACATTAACATGGGGAAAAGAGAAACTGAATGACAAAGTATAACCCAAACCCAACCATATCAATACATACATTAACTGTAAACTAAATATTCTATTTAATAGGCATAGATATTATTGGATTATTATAATGGTAAAGTTAGATTAAAATTAAAAAGCAAGACTACCTAGCCTTCAGAGATGTACTGCAAATATGAAATACATACAGGGTACAAGTACATGGATGGAAAAATGATATGCCACGCAAACAATAAGTATAATAAAGCTAGTGGATCTATATTAATACCAGATGCTGTAGAATCCAGGACAAAGGACCAATGAATAGTGGGATATTTCACAATAATGGTGTCAATAATAATCTTAATTTGCATGTCCTTAATAAGAGAAATTAAGAATATATTTTAAAAGTTAACCGAACTAAATGGAGAATGGATTAACCTACAATTATACTTGAAGATTTTAACATCCTCTCTTAGAAACCGTTTGAAAAACTTCACATTGCTCAGATGCCCCTTTTGCACAAAATGATCTATAGATTCAATACAGTCCTAATAAAATAAAGACTGGCTTATCCTTTGGTAGACATTAACAAAGTTTATTCTAAATTTTTTGAAAAGTTTAAAGAGCCTAGAAAAGCCAGAATAATTTAGAGAAGAAAAAGATGGAGGAATAATTTCATGATTTTAAGATCTTCATGATATAGTAATCAAAAAAGTTTATATCTTCATTTTTGGCATAACCAAGGACAAACAGATCAGTGGAACAGAAGAGAAAGTCTGGACATAAGCCACACATATACAACCATTTCATTTCAATGAAAGGTAGTTAAGTTGGGAAAGGAAAGTCTCTTGAACAAATCATGCTGGAACACCTAGATAAACATAGGAAACATACGAAAAATAAATTTTGCCTCCTTCTTCACACTACACACAAAGATCAATTTGATATACATCATTGATTGTCATGTAACAGCTGAAAGGATAAACTATCTGAAAGAACACACAAACAACATATTCACGACCTTGCAGTAGGCAGAATTTTTAGGACAAAAACAACACTAAACATACTTTTTTAATGGATACATGGGACTTCATCAAAATTAAAACCTTTCACCCATCTGAACATACTATTAATGAAATACAAAGGGAAGCCAAAGACTGAGAGAAAATATTTTATCTCTATATTTACATGATTCCCTTTATATGAAGAGAGAGAGAATTTGCCAAAGGATTGGTATCTAAAATAGGTGTTGTTGTTGTTGAAGATTTTATTTTTTAGGTAATTTCCATATACAACGTGGGGCTCAAACTCATAATCCCAAGATCAAGAGTCATATGCTCTACCCACTGAGCCAGCCAGATGCCCCTAAAATAGGTTTTAAACCCTTCTACAAATCAATAATAGGAGGACAATTAGGCCCCTTAAGTAGGCAAGAGACTTGGACAGAAAATTCACAAAAGAAGATAGACAAATGGATTAAAAGCACATGAAATTCAACGTCACGGCCATTAGAAAAACCAAATGACACCACACTGAGCGATATCTCATTCACTAGAATGCCTACAGTAAAAAGACTGAACAGTCACACCACTGGCAGGAACATAAAATGGTACAATCACCTTAGAAAAGTAGTTGTCTTTTATAAAGTGAAACATACAACCCAGCAAACTCCACTTCCAATTACTTACCCTCCCCAAATGAAGACATATGTCCATAAAAACACTTGCAGATAATGTTTCTAAGAGCACAAAATCAGGAATAACCTGAGTTAATAACAGGAGAATGGACAAACTGTCATATAGTTAGATGATGAAATTTTCCTCAGTAGTAAAAAAAAAGAATGTACTACTGATGTGTGTAAACTGGCAGAGGAATTTCACAAACGTAGTAAGTAAAAGAAGCTATAACAAAAGAGCACAGGTTGAAGAGTTTTATTTATATAAAATTAAAGAACAGGATAAACTAACCTATTGTGATAAATACCTAAACAACAGTTGCCTGTGATGATAGGGATTGATGAGAAAAGACAGAGAGAAAACATTTGGGATGACGAGTAGGTTCTGTATCTTCATTAGAGTTGTAGTTACATGGACGCCTACATTCATCAGTATTCATCAGACTGGGCAGAGCGCTATGCATTTCACTCGAGGTAGATTTTACCATAGTAAAAGATGTGATTGTCTGTTCCCTAGTTTGATATATCCTTCACAATTAACTTCCCCCCTTTTTTTTGAGGGAGAGAGAGAGAATGTGTGTGGGGTTGGGGGGTTGCAGAGAGGGAGAGAGAGAATCTTTAATGCACACGCTCTATGCACAGCATGGAGCCTGAGTCAGGGCTCAATCATGACCTGAGTGGAAATCAAGAGTAGGATGCTTAACTGACTGAGCCACCAAGGCACCCCTCAAAGCTAACTTTTAAAATATAAAATTTAGGGGCACCTGGGTGGTTCAGTTGTTAAGTGTCTGCATTGGGCTTAGGTCATGATCCCAGGGTCCAAGGATGAAACCCTGCATCGGGCTCCCTGGTCAGCAGGATGCCTGCTTCTTCCTCTCCTGCTCCTCCTGCTTGTGTTCCCTCTCTCACTGGGTCTCTCTGGACTTTGAGAGACAAACTGAGGTTTTGGGGGTGGAGGGTGGGGTGAGCCTGGTGGTGAGTATTATGGACGGCACGTATTGCATGGTGCACTGCGTGTGGTGCATAAATAATGAATTTTGGAACACTGAAAAAAAATAAATTAAATTAAAAATAAATAAAAATAAAATATAAAATTTATCAAACACTAATTATCAAATAACTCATGATCTATCAGCTAATTTGGAATACCAGGTAATATGAGATCTGTTTTTCCAGAATTAGAACACATATTACAATCAGCACTAAAGCATTCCTATGTTGTTTAGCTTTTGTGTTCACAGCAAACTTCATTAAAAACTAACTGCTGGGGGCACCCGGATGGCTCAGTGGGTTAGAGCCTCTGCCTTCAGCTCAGGTCATGATCCTGGGGGCTTGGGATCGGGCCCCGCATCGGGCTCTCTGCTCCGTGAAGAGCCTGCTTTCTCCTCTCTCTCTGCCTACTTGTGATCTCTGTCCATCAGATAAATAAAACAAAAAAAATCTTCCCTTCTTTAAAAAAACAAAACAAAACAAAACAAAACTAACTGCTGACCCTAGAACAGTCCTTTCTGTGTCATTGAAACAGAATAAGAAAGAATTCCTAACACTTCAGCAGTCTTCTGTAATTTAAAAGTATTCTTTCTCAACATTATAGGAAAGTTGTTGTTGTTGGTTTTTTTTTAATCTAAAATACTTGTGGTTTGGGGGGTGCCTGGGTGGCTCAGTTGGTTAAATGTCTGCCTCTGGCTCAGGTCATGATCCCAAGGTTCCAGGATCAAGCCTCGAGTCAGCCTCCCTGCTCAACTGGGAGTCTGCTTCTCCCTCTCCCTCTGTCTGCCCCTCCCCATAACAGCACTTGTCTCTCTCTCTCTGTCAAATAAATAAATAAGTAAAATCTTTCAAATACTTGCATTTTTGTGCTAGTACCATACTGTTTTGATTACTGTAGCTTTATAGTATAGCTTGAAATTTGGCAGTGTGATATTCCCAGCTTTGTTCTTCTTTGTCAAAACCACTTTGGCTATTTGGGGTCTTTTGTAGTTCTACTCAATTTTAACATTATTTGTCCTAGTTCTGCGAAAAATGCTAGAGCCCATAAATAAATCCATGCTTAGATGGTCAATTAGTCTACATCAAAGATGGTAAGAACATACAACAAGGAAAAGAATTTCTTCAATAAATAGATAGCTATATGCAAAAGAATGAAACTGTACCACTTTCTCACATCATATATAAAAATAAACTCAAATATAAAAATAAACTCAAAAGACCTGAAACCATAAAACTCCTAAAAGAAAACATAGGCACATTGGACATCGGTTTTAGCAATTTTTTTTTTGTTCTGTCTCCTCAGGCAACGGAGACAAAAGCAAAAATTAAAATTTGAGATTACATTAAACTAAAAAGCTTATGCACAGCAAAGGAAACCACCAACAAAACAAAAAGCCAACCTATTGAATGAGAGAAGATGTTTGTGAATTATATAACTGATAAGAGGTTAATATCTAAAATATATATTAAAATATATATTAAATCATCTAAAATATGTATTTAAAAAAAACTTCCACAACTCAGCACCACGAAAACAACCAATCTAATGTAAAAAAAAAAATGGGCAGAGGACCAGAAAAGAAAAGAAGACCTATAGATGGCCAACAGGCGCATGAAAAGATGCTCAGTTACACTGATCATCAGGGAAATGGAAATCAAAACCCCAATGAGATACCACCTCATACCTGGCAGAGTGGCTATTATCAAGAAGGCAAGAAATAAGTGTTGGGGAGGATTTAGAGAAAAGAGAAACTTCATGCACCATTGGTAGAAATGTAAACTGCTACAGCTACTAGGGAAAATAGTATGTAAGTTCCTCAAAAAATTAAAAACAAAACTACCATATGATCCAGCAATTGTACTTTTGGGTGTTCACCCAAAGAAAACAACACTAAATCAAGAAGATAAATGCACCCCTATGTTCATTGCAACATTATTTACAGCAGCCAAGATGTGGAAGTAACCCGCGTGAGCACCGACAGATGAATGGGTAAAGAAGATATGGTATGTATATATGATACCTGTATTATGGATACACACATAAGTAAGTAAACACACACACACACACACACACACACACACACACACACACACAATGGCATATTCCTCAGTCCTAAAAAAGAATGGGATCCTGCCATTTGTGACAACACAGGTAGAGCTACAGGATATTGTACTCATTGAAATAAGTCAGATGAGGGAAAGACAAATACCATAAGATTTCACTAACATGAATTTAAAAAGCTAAACAAATGAACAAACAAAACAGAAAGGACCTACAAGTACGGATAACAAACTGGTAGTTGCCAGAGGGAAGAGAGTCGGAGAATGGAGGAAACAGGAGAAGAGGATTAAGAGATGCAAACTTACACTTACAAAATAAGTCTGGGGGATATAAAATACAGCATGGGAAACAGAGTCAATACTGTTGTAATAACTTCATACGGGGACGGGTAACTACACTTCCAAGGTGTGCAATACATATCATAGTGCATATAAATATCGAATCACCATGTTGTATACCTGAAACTAACATCATATGATATGTCAACTATACTTTAGTTAAAAATAATAAAATGCAATGTCAGTTGTATCACATGGGGGAAATAATCTCACGACGAGAGCTACGATCACTTTATAAATTTTTGTCACAAACAGCTGTATCTATACATAACGTACAAAACTTGACAGGTTGGGAGACACGTATACAACTGTGAAACCACCAGCTGTGCAATAAACATACGCATCAACTCCAAACCATCACTGATTTTTCAACTTGTACAAGTATATTTTAACTGTCAGTGTCTCTTCTTCCTTCCTGTTACAATGATATTTATAAGAGGTTGCAACAGAGAATGTTTTCAGGCACTTTTTATAATTCTTGCTAGAGCCATTCCTAATGATAAACATTTTAATTAGAATATTTAGGGATGTCATGGAACTTAAATTTGGGTCTAAGAAAATACAGAAAACTATAGAAAAGAAAATCACCAGGAGTGCCTGGGTGGCTCAGCTGGTCAAATGTCTGACTCCTGGTTTGGGCCCAGGTCATGATTTCAGGGTTGTAAGACTGAGCCCTGCCTCAGGCTCCACATTCAGTGTCTGCTCAATATTCTCTCCCCCTGCCTCCCCCTACGCCCACACGTGCTCTCTCTCTAAAATAAATAAAATCTTTAAAAAAGAAAATCACTGGTAATTGTAATTTTAAATAAAATGACAATTTTAAGTCTAAGCCTAAATGATTAGTAAGATTTCTAATTTTTCCTAAGATCAAAAAAAGTAATAATGTTGAATGTTCAGAGACAGCACAAGATCCTTATTGTATATGCAAAAGTTTCATTGTATTAGTTAGTTTATTTTTTTTTAAAGATTTTATTTATTTATTTGACAGAGAGAGACCACAAGTAGGCAGAGAAGCAGGCAGAGAGAGAGGAGGAAGCAGGCTCCCCGCTGAGCAGAGAGCCCCGTGTAGGGCTCGATCCCAGGACCCTGGGATCATGACCTGAGCTGAAAGCAGAGCCCTTAACCCACTGAGCCACCCAGGCGCCCTGTATTAGTTAGTTTAAACTCAATTTAGATTTAATACAGATCCCTGTGCTATGAAGCGACATTTCTGAGCCACAAAGATGATAAAGACATGAAGAGAAGAGTCTCCTTTCCTTTAAAATATACGAACGCTGCAAATCTACCAAAGTTTGTAGTACACCCTTAGGACCATCTATATGCTTCAACTGTTATGTCTTCCGTGCACAAGATTCAAGAGTGACATTTCAGAAATAAAGTAAGGGTAGGGCTTCTCCAATGAAATTAACTGCTTTGTCGCACTGAAGGTAAACTCTAATATTTGGTCATTTCAGTAAAGATGTATTCCAGGGACTGATTTCTCATTGGGAAAATTTGGTCAGAGTTCCTCGTTAGCAATCAATATAGTTGAATCCTAAAAACTTCAAAGTATGTGAATAGAAGGTGCGGGAATACCGTTTTGGCTTTCATCACACTGTGCTCTTGACCAGCAACAGAACACCCAGCACTCAGAAGAATGAATGAAAATAAGAAAAAAAAAATAAGAAAATAAGAAAAAAAAGCTTAAAAAAATCAGTTCATTATGATTTACGAAGGTTGACACTTCTAATCAGTTGTGGTACAAATCATATCCTGGAGTGGGGGGAAAGGTAAGTTTCTTTATCGAGGTGGTAAATAATGGTTAGAGCATGGACTCTGGAAGAAAGACCTGGTCCCATAAGACACTGGCCACATACTCAACTTGGGCAAGTTATTTTATCGCTCTAAGCCTCATCTAAAATGGGGATAATAATATATACTGCATTCTATGAAGTGGAGTTATTGTGGGAATCTATATAACGTGGTAAGACCAGGCAGTGCTAACAGTAACCGCTCAATAAATGTTTCATCATCGTCATCATCATCATCTATTCCGAGGGCCAATCGTTAACATTATCATTGCCATTACTCTGAATGTCAAAATAAAAGACTAAAAAAAATCTCACTTTAAATCAATTAAGGGCTATAATATTTGCAGCGAGTGGAATAGTAGAGCAAGTGTTTAGTTCATGTTTCTGAAGAATTTAGTTATCTTAATTTTTTTAAGGATTTAATTATTTATTTGACAGAGATCACAAGTAGGCAGAGAGGCAGGCAGAGAGAGAGGAAGGGAAGCAGGCTCCCTGCTGAGCAGAGAGCCGGAAGCGGGACTCAATTCCAGGACCCTGAGATCATGACCTGAGCCAAAGGCAGAGGCTTTAACCCACTGAGCCACCCAGGTGCCCCTAGTTCTCTTAATTTTTATGTCAAAGTGGACTATTTATCTCAGATCATTCGCTTATACTAGTCCCATCCTAGTTTATACTAGTCTGAGTTTTCTTATATTCTTTATATAAAATTTACTCCCTAGTCATTGGAATTCCTCTTCCCACTCCACCCACAGGAAGAGAATTTTCCCCCAGTCCTGTATTTCATCAGGTCAACCACTCTTGCCCTATGTTTCTCCCCCCAACTTAGTTCCCCAGATCTCATGAAAGGGAAACCTCATTCTGGAATGAGCAAAGAATACCCACAACATCTATCCCTCCCCCCATCCACTCACACGTGGTAAGCACAGCTCTCTGGGAGATGTACTCTTGACATCTCAAGTTACAATTCTGAATGCATTTGTCACAGAATCACTACTGGGTCTCATATATAGGCTTTTTATTAACATTAATCTCATGCCTTATGTATAAAAACTACTATTTATAAATTATAATTTTCTTGAGCAGGTTTAAGAATTAACCACCATGAGTTTTATTTTTTTTTCTTTTTTTTTTTTTAAAGATTTTATTTATTTATTTGACAGACAGAGACCACAAGTAGGCAGAGAGGCAGGCAAAGAGAGAGGAGGAAGCAGGCTCCCTGCTGAGCAGACAGCCCGATTCGGGGCTCGATCGATCCCAGGACCCTGAGATCATGACCTGAGCCGAAGGCACAGGCTCCAACCCACTGAGCCACCCAGGTGCCCCAACCACCATGAGTTTTAATGAGAAAATAATTTTAATGTGGAAACAGTGTACTACACTTTGTGGGGGAAGAATTCTATGTAAATTTAAAATTATCTTTTTTTCCCTTTTTCATACAAGCAAACCCTTTCATACAGTACAGTGATGGACTTCTCTAAAACATCACTTTATGATAGATTTTTCTCTAGGATCTGGTATTAGAAATTTCTCTGTTTTGAGAGGAGAGAAGCTTAATGATCATGAATTAGTATATGAAAGACCACAAAAGGGCTTTTGCTCTTTTTCTTTAAAGTTGCACCATTTCTGAACTTTGGCATACTTGCTTTCCTAGTCTTAAAAAGGGGAGAATAGATCTCTAAAACTTCTGGTAAGATTTCTGAGTACTCAAAGATAAGATTTTGCCACATATCTGAATCTCAGTTTCTTTGCCTATAAAAGAATAGTTCATGTACCTATAAAATTCAAAGGTCAAATTAAAAGACTGTATCATCCTAACTGTGAAAGAAAACAGACCAAGATGGAACTTACATTAATATTTCCCTCAGCCAACACACCATTAATTTTCAAGATAATCTGACAACCACAACAATTCAATGTTATGAAAAATGTGAAAATGGCAATTAATGTCTATTATTATTATTATACATATGCCTTGACTATTTAAAATTTTACATACCTAAAAAAGCACTCGATGATTTATGTTTTTGAAATAAACAATACTGAAAACAATACTCATTTACTCTTCTGATAAATTATAAAGATTATTTAGATATTATGTAAAGATTATTTAGATATTATGTAAAGGACAGACAGAGCTGCCTTCTGTATCAAAATTTTGTGATTGTATTTTTAACTGTCCACCGACCTTCAGTATTTATAAAAGAACTGTTAAAACAGAAAATGGGTTTCCTAGCACCTCAGTAAAAAGAACGATAACACAGAGGAAATGAAGAGGAAAGAGGAATCCACCATGAAGTTTTCATCTTCAAAATACCTGTCAATTACAGAGGGACAACCAGTGAGGTTAAAGAAAAAGAATAATACAGCAGAAGCGAAATGTCATTGAAATTCACCCAAATTTCCAAAAATAAGAAGCCTTGCTGTTCTGCCTATTGTGGCTGCCATATGCGCCTGTAGGAATCCCCCAAGAAAAGAATGGAGTCTTTCAAAACCTCTGATTACGCCCCTGTTTTAGGCCCACCTCAGGCAGCCTAAAGGTTCTGTTAATCAATTAGCTGGTTCAAGCTAAGCCCAGAAAGGGAACACTGTAAGGAGGGAGGCTGGACCACATGGAACAAAGCTATCTATTGCACTGGATGAGCTTTTCCCGTGCATATGCACGCGGGCCATTGTTCCCTTCTTGAAGAATCACATTAATCAATGTTCAGAGGCTGCACCTCCGAAATAGAGAGTTGGCTGTTCATCATGATTTATTACAGAGCCCAACATGCCTCTGACATGAAAGAAGTTGGTAGTTTGGAAGCTGCCAGTGGAGAGGGGGGGGGAGAGGAATGGTTTGAAGGTTGAGGGGTGCTCATGCAGACACAAATCAGTTCCCTTCCGCAGACAGAAAAATACCGCTGCTGACAATTACGGTTACAAACATCCAGGCTTTCCTTCATCGAAGGCCACATGGACTATTTTGATCAGCAGAATTTAGGGAAATGCTGAGTCTTTAAAATTGATAAAGAAAGGGAAAGAAATGGTTGGGGGGGGGTGGAGATCCAAGGTGGGGAGGATTATAATCAATGAAAAAAGGTATCCTTGTTTTTCAGAATGGTTTAAGCTGTTAAATTTAATTCTAAAATCCCATAATTTAAATTTAAATTTTAAAATTTCAAAATGCTTTCACTGGAAAGAAAACCATATATATCCAACTGCCTTATGAGGTGACACAAATTATAAAGTATAGAATGAAGTATAAATTTGAAAATAAGTCATGTTGCACTGATTGAATATTCTCTCGTTTAAGTGTCCAGAAACTTGAGCACAACAGTTAAAAAAACAACATTTTCCTTGGGTGAAAAATGTGCTTTGGCATTATCATCACAAAAGTTGATCAAGTAAGTTTCACTTGAGCAGGAAACAGTGGTTGTGCTGTGGTGGTCAATCTTAATTCTCAACATAATTTCTTTTAAACCAAAAGCCATTTTTAGAAATAACAACCACATATTTTAAAACAAAAATCTGGATACAATATTTGATGTATTTCAGATGACCTATTTGGCAAAAGGAGTCAATTTTTCGGAACTGAGACTCTCCTGGAAAATAAGGAGCATGCTTTTGTCACACATTTAAGAGCAATCCTCAAAATCTCAAAGATGGGAAGAATGCATGTTTAATTAGTCCTGTTAGATAAAAGTAATTATTCATCACCATTCACATATCTTAACTGCTCAAGACATCAAAACCTTCAGAGACTTAACACTATAAGAAACAGCTGCTTTTGGCCAATTATGTCCTGGGCTGTCAAGATTCATAATACTCAGAGTTCCCTCTCCCTATTAAAACAGGGAAAATTATTCAAATAGGTATGTTGACTGTAGTAGGAATTTTAACTTGACTGAAATGAAAGAATGCACTCAAAGAGGATTATATTTCCCTTTCTTTGCTTTAGTTTTCTAAGCTGTAAAATGGGATAACAGTACCAAATGACAGGGTTGTTTTGGTAAGTGCCCCATAAATGTTTCCACTTTTTGAATTTTCAAATATTGAGTGATGTAATAATTTCATCCAACATTTTAAAATGCTTTTATATTCAATCTCTTATTTTTACCCATCTTGCATTCATAAAGAAAAAAAGATGAAGGGGAGGAGTAAGGGAGAGGCATTTCTAGGACTTCAATTAGCCACTAGGTATACCACCAATTCCAACAATGAACGAATCTGCCTACAGAAAAATATTCTTGGTTCACAACTGGATGGAGTCAGAATAGCAAAGGTAAGAAAAACCAGCAACCCTGCATGATTTACTCCTATCAGTTGTGCATGGAAATGAGCATGCGTGCACAACACACCCCCACACACATCAGTTTCTACTACCTATCTATAGGGATGCTTATAGAAGGGAACAATTTGGTGTAGTTGTGAAAATGACTAGTATATCTTACCCTTATTATTCTGTACTTCAAAGTTCTAGTCTAGGGATTCCAAAACTTCTCTAACAATAGAATCACCTGGGATCTTTTAAAAATTCCCAAACCCAGGCCACATCTCCACCGATTAATTTGGGGGCGGGGAGGGGTGGGAGGACGGACACAAACATCAGTATTTTTAGAAGCCCTCCGGGTGATTCCAGTGTGAGGACAAGTCTGGGAACCATAAATGTATCAAAAGTAATTTCCAGGCAGGTACCATGTTTAAAAGCCAGAACTGAGGATAGCCCTTGTGGATCTCTGGATATCCCAAGTAGTAAGCATATTTGTATTTTGGTTTTTGGGGTTTTTTTTTCATCAGTTCACTTTATAGAAATTTTTAAAATGTTTAATTAAAACCTTAAATGAATGGGATACTTTTGAGTGAGAATTTGTGTGGTGCACTTGTGTGATTTTGAAAGCAGCCTGGCTTACCAAGAACACATTTTTAAAGAGCTATCATTGTATTCTTTTTATTATTATAAACTTATTAACTTATCACAGTGCATGAAAACCTTTGGTTAAACCGAATATATATTTCAATGGATTTGCAAAATGAATCAACATTTATATCATTCCTTGTCAGTAAAATGGCTAACTTATAATTTCACATGAGAAACAAGGAGGAAGCATTATGGCCATAGCTCAAATCTAGAGAGTAGTACATCAGGGCACCTGGCTGTCTCAGTTGGTGAAGAGTGTGCCTCTCGATCTCAGGGTTGGGAGTTTGAGTCCCATGCTGGGTGTAAAGGTTACTTAAAAACAAAAAATAATAAATAAGATAAAATCTTAGAAAACAAAAAGGATCACTGATGGATCCTCATTTTGACTAAGAGCAAAAATAGATAATAAGAAGGTAGTGTTCAGACTTGTGACTTGCATTCACCAAATGCTTGCTCATATGCAACTTACACAGTGAATGGTAGAACTGATATGTGACATAGTTATTAGTAACAAAAACACCAAAGTGCCAGATCGCACTTATTATAAAATAATAAATAAATATAAAACTTCGTATCTATTACCTATATCTATGGATATATTGATATCCCAAAAGTGATTTCTGTTTTTTAATAAATATCATGTCTGCCCTCAGGTCCTTTGTAAACAGAAAAAAGACAAAAGCTGAAGTGGGCACAGTGTGGGTATTGGCAGAGAGAGACAGAACAGGAAGCCCAGAGGCCCAACGTGTAGCATGCCCCAAATCCCCAGGCATCATCCAAGAGTCAGTGCATTTGCTCTTTCTCTCATTTTCATCTAATTTATTGCCAGAGTCCTGTGCCAGGACTGGTAGCCCAGTGTTCGCCCAATCCTGGAATCATTAACTGGCTTCATTTTTTTAAATAAATTTGAGACATTTTTAATATTTAAAATATTATGTATCTTTTTGATCTGGATTGATCATAGAATAAACAGACTACTCTTTTTGTCTCTTTTTAAAAAGATGAAGCAATTAGAGGTCGAGGGGCAACTTGAAAGGATGATGACATTTTCCAAAGATGGAAATCTGGACTCCTATAAAAACGCCATGCTATATGACTGCCTATACCTCGCAGCCATTAAAATTGTAGGTGGCTTTCATTGCAAAGGAAACAAACTATGACAGCCTTATTAAGCAACTTATAGAAGCAATTCGTATTCAATGGTAATATGTTTTGAAGTCACAGTAAACAGCTCTTTCTCTGCAACTCCTTAGTCAATGGGAGAATCCAGGGTTATGCCACACTATAGGTAAGATGACTTTAGTTTGGGTTAATAGCCTCCTGTTTTTGTATTAGACAATATCTAGGAACCAGGGAAACTGAGGATGTTCAGTCTTTGAACATAAATTTTTAATCAACTGTAAATATGGCATTGATATAAGGCAATAATAAAAAGAGACACACTTGAAAAATCAACAAAGGACTTATATTCAAAAGCTTCTATGAAACATCATACTTTCATAGAGATGGTAAAAGAAATGCAAACGTAGCATATATTTACAGATTTTTAATAACCACTTTCCTCCATTTTTGCCTATTTATTACAAACAGCGATTGCTTCCTTAAAAATAACATCAATTAGAAAAGCATACATCCTATAGGATATCAAGGCAACTTCTATGAATTAGTCAATATGATAGGTTAACAGTGGGAATTTAGATGAGATAAATGCAGATAATTATGAATTATATTACAAAATGAAATTGTCTTCAAAAGCATCTTTAGCATTTCTTGTTCTCAAACCCAGTCTGGAGCCCTGCCGTTGCTCTCTGGGTACCACGCAGGAAAACCTTTGGGACTCTGGATGTGTGAGGCTATTATTTCTGGGCTCTGGCAGTAAGAAATACGATCTGTGCCCCAGGAAAAACACTGAAACCAGAAGACATGGTAACTTAAGGCTTGACCGCAAGAAAACAGAAAGTTCAGTTACACGTAATTGCACTTTTCTTAGATAGAATCAATACCAACATATTAACAAGTAGTTGTTAAATTAATATTTAATTTGACTCACCAATAAAATCCTTAATCTATCTAATATTATTGCATAATTCCTGTCATTCTTCAATATTTATTTATACACAGAATGTAAACTAGAAAATCATTCCCGATTGTTTATTTCTCAAAAAATAAAGGGATAGATTCGTGGGTCTTAAGTTATGGTATTAAACATTCAGAATACTATGGTAGACCTAAGAACATAAACTTTTAAAGTTCTTGAGCTGTAGGTATCTGATAAAAGAACTTGCATGATGTCCTCAGTGAAAAGGTTGGCTGCCAAATCAACTGAAATATTTGTATGAATACATGCATTCATGTTTTAATATTAAATCTTGTTAAATATTTTTAAATAGCACCCCCCCAAAAAGCTTCAGGAATGACAGTTTTATTTGTCGATATGCCTGCTTTAAAAATGACTGTATAATATAGGCCAATGTTTAAACATGCAGATGTTCTACGATTTCTAAGTGTTGAAAATGAAATGTTTCTAAATTGATCTTTGTTGTTATCTTTAAAAACAAAAAAAATATTATTTGAGCTACAGAGTATATTAACTGATTTCCAGTATAAAATAAGAGTGTTATCTTGTTCTCCAAAATAAATGTCATGGCCTAGGATGAAAAAGAACAAGAAAAAAGAAAGAAATTGGAAACAAATCCTTTTATAGTATTAATTTTATCGAAATTACAAAAAAGAGAAAGATAAAATAGAAAATGAAATGTAACACCTTTATTCATCTTGTCTGCCTCCTTCTCATTATCCACCCATGGAGATATTAACAGCCTCGCTACAGAGAGAGAAATTGCTGGTTCATTTATTGTGAGAATCTTTTTCAGATAAGTGGCAATTTGCATCCTCATGAGCAATGTATGGCAATGTCTCATCTGGTCCAATGCAGTATGCAATTTTGCACACAATGTCATGCTGACCTGAAGTAACTAGGATATATTGCTTGCATAAGAAATATAATGGGTAGGGGAGACATCCACATTCATGTCTTCCAGCCCACAATTTCATTACGCCATGACAATCAGGACCACAGCAGATGCCACACCTGAAGATATTAGGAAGTTAATTAACCAATGGAATATCATCAGGGACTTCCATTCAGCCAACAAAAACAATAATGTAAAGTTCACTCAGCCTAGAGGCAGCAAAAGTTTTATACAACTCCTCAACATTGACAAAGAAAAAAAGAATTGATAATGGATTGGGAATACGGCCTGAAGAAATTTTACTTTAAAATATAGTAAATAGAAAAGAGAAGCAAAGTAAAATATTAAAAACTTACTAATTATAGATAATTTCTGGTATCCAGTAGGGATTTTTGAAATAATGCCATTTATTTTAAAATGCTCTTTTAAATTGTCAGAAAGCTTTTAAAATTATTTTTGACTAAAATCAAGAGGGAAATTTGACTACAATGGGAGTAATGTATCCTTCTCTAACAGGAATGATTTAAATCTGTGAAAAGTGAGGCCTGACAGGCATAAATTGGCTCCTGTCTTTTGATATTTAGAAGATGCATTAGCTCTCTCCTCCTGACAGAATACAGTATTCCATAGGTAGATTAGACCCCGTCAAATGTCTACACTAATAACATCTGTGATTGCCCATCTTTCCATTACAAGTGGCCACTTTCTCCATTGTTTTCCTTCTGTCATTTACTGCTGGGGGGTGGGGGGCAGGGAGAGAAAAATCGGTTTGATGAAGTATACGGGCCCTTTAGAGTTCTCTCCAAAAAATTATAACTTCTTTTCTTATACTAGACTCCAAGTCCATCTCACATTCTAGAATCCTTGAGAAACAACCAGCCTAGAAAGCAAGAGAACTCAGGCAATCACTTAGTCCTACTAATTCATGACCACTTGATATTCTGGCATCTTTGATGATTTTCAAAGCTATTATAAGGGTAAAATATTTTCTATGCTCAATGAAATAAATATTTAGGATTTTATATAAAGCCTTAAATAAGTGAAAAAATAAAATGCATGTAACACTTTTAATGCGGGCTGAACTGTATTTAACTGTATTTAAGCTGTATTTAAACATGCAAGTGATATTTTAAATCAAAGAATAATTTTAAGCTCTATATCGGTCAAAGAATTCACTTAACCATAGTATTATCTCCACAGAAAATAAATCCCTTCCTGGTTTGCAAAGATCAGGTAATAAGATTTTTTAAAAATCTAAACTGATCTATTTTGCTGTATCCTTGCTGGCTTCAGGGCACAGAGAATAACTTTTCATGTAACAAAGTTTTCCTTTTGTGTTTTCTTAAGAAGGCCAATAATACAAAATTTCTGCCAAAGGGAAAAATATTAAACACATATATATTAGTATACTCTTTCTCATATAGTGTTGTATTCCAACCTAGAGAGCTTTATTTTCCCTGCAGTTAATTTTCTTTTACTCCTAAATCACAGAAAGATGTATGTAATTATGGTCAAATAGAAAAAGATTTTGAAAATTACTCATTTGTACATACAGGGTTCAAGGACTACTCTCACAAAGAAAGAGGTATCCATAATTTAGGGAGGCAGAAACATAACCATCTTCTTTATACACAAATAAATAAGTAAAAATCATAAATATAATTCATGTATGCTGCTTTATATTAAAATAATCTTCACGGAGGTACCTTCTTTTGAATCCTCTTTTAGAATCTCAAATCCCACACACATCACATACCATAAATATTATTGTTTTTTCAATTTAGCCAACAGAAAGTGTTAGGTACTGAACAATTACTTTCTCCAGATGTCTATTTTACTTTTGGGAGTTTGTCCCGCAATACACCCATCTCCAACACCTGCCTTTCAGTTTAACTTCAAAGGGAGATTTCATATAAAAGCATCTGAGAGGGAAAAAAATCCTACACTACACTTGTTTGAGTCTCCACTGGGGGGGGGGAAAAAAAAAAGGATAGAAGAAGCAAAGACATATGTATTTCTTTAAAGAATGAGACAATTAAAAAAAAAGTTTAGAAGTGTACCTTGCAATGACTCTTGATTATCTTAGATCATATGATAAAAGAATTAAATAGGAGAGAATGGGTTATTTTGTCTTGGCTGAAATTCAGGTTCTGTCACATAGTCCCATGATTTTTGGGTAAGTGAATTTATCATGCTGAGGGTACTTACCTCATCTATAAACCGGGAGCAAAGATTTTTATTTACCTCAGAGGACTGTTTTATGAAATAACAGTAATCCCATATGAAGCATTTGTAACAGGGCCTGACACAGAGCACTCAATCAGTGTTAGGTGATGGGAGTATAATTATATTGGTTAGATGATTACGATTATTGTTTTCAGTGTATATATACATTATGTATGCATATATGTTTATGTGTGCTTCTATGTGTGTGTACATATATATATGTGATATATATACATATCTCTCTCATACCTAAAGAGCATGAATCTGTTCAATAGGTTTAACTTCACTCTCCCAAAATCCTTAAGTGCTGATAAAATTAATTAAATAACAATACTGAATGGAACATATAATCCATTTCACAAACTTTTATGTACCATTACATTAATCCATTGTAAATATTCCCCACGGCTAGTACATCGAACAGCTTATGACACTGCGACCAAATTTTAGTTTTTCTTCTAACCCATAAGACCTTATCCCTGGCAAAGTTGGAACTGGGGCAAAAACCAAACAAGCCAACAGAAATCCCCAAACATCAGTAGCTCATCCTTCACCCAAATTTTATTTATGTCCATGAGGAATTGGGGCTGGGTAAATGAGCTCCCAAAGTAGCTCAGCATTCCATGCTCTTTGGAAATGTGGGAGCAAACTGGAAAATGACAATCATCCAAGAGAACTCACAGTAGTACGGGCTCCGGTGCACACATATTCACACAAACACACAGACTCATGGACATACACACACCCTACATCTTGTGGCTTCCCTCATATTAGAATTCAGCGAAACGATAGACCACAACAATTAATAGAGGAATTTCTCTTTTACATAAAATAGAAATTTTACTTTCTATTTTATGTAATTTCTTTACATGATTTATTACATAAAAATTTGTTTTATTTAAATGTGGTCATCTCTATTCATCAGTTCATCCTCTCAGTTGTTAAACTAATAAAAACAATCTCCTATTATAACAGGAACTATAACTTAAGTTTGCTTTCAAATAAGCCCAACCCCATTCTTTTCAACTGAGGAATCAATCACTACGGTATAAATACTAAAGTCATATTTGCCTAGGGTCTTATTTCTATATAAGCCCCTCAGTTGCTTCTGCATATTTAAAAGTAATTAAAGCATAATTGATGATGCGGGAAGAAGAATACAAGTTTCTGTTTAAACTAAAAATATCAAAGTATGAGATTATACTTTGTCATTACTTATGAATTGACCGGATTTGACTTTACTACTTCTGTCTAAAGGAGCCCTAAGGGGCTATTTTTATTTTCCCGGAAAATGATTAGGTAAGCCGCTACATGAACCCTTTTGTTTCCACCTTCATACACTCTACCTCTGGAATCTAAGGCAATACTGAGACAGTTAAACGGGATGGTGGGGGGTGGGGGAGCGGGGATGAGAGAAAGAGATCTCAAACATTAAAACTCTGTTGTTGCTAGCTAGCACTAAATAAATGGATGAGTGAGCACACCTGGGGCAGGAGGCGCATTATAGAGACAACAGCGCACAGATGCACTCACTATGAAAGAGGTCCAATATTTCATACTTCAGTGTGTTCTAATATTCGCAAAAATCTTCAAGAGAAGTAGTGGTACTCAGTTTTAGATGAACAGACTGAGCTCTGGTGAAGTATGACAACTCGCCAACGCTTACACAAACAGGTAAGGGCTGGAGGCAGGATTGGGATTTGAGATGGTCTGACCGACTTCAAAGCCAGTGCTTTCTCAACTGTGATAGACTGCCTTCTACAGCTAATGGCTTGACTGTCAAGACTAGGTATGATTGTTGAACAAGTCAACATCATTTTAATCAATGTGGAAAAATGGTATAAATGTGGAAGAGGGGGTGTTTTGTTTTGTTTTGTTTTGTTTTTTTGCCTTGTTTTGTTTTTGCTTTCTGCTTATTTCTCCATTCTGTTTTAGACACAGACTATCACTAACAAGGACATTCTTATTCTTGAATCCTGAGGTCCTCCCTGCCACATTAGGTCTTGTCTGACAATCATTATCAACAGACCAGCTGTCCAACATCACTCATAAAATAGTTCCTAATTCACACAGAATCGCTTGCCCTGAACCCCTCTCTCCTGTCTTCCTTAAAAAGCGTATGTCACAGCTGCATTTCAGCCTGGCTCAAGTAGTGCCTCATCTGTGAGCCATCTCAATGGACAACAAACATTTTGAAGTGCACACAACGTGGGACCCATAGTGCCTTACTGTTAATTAAAACCATCCTGACAGCCACGGAGTTGGCCTTTATGATCAGCTTCTCTCCATGTTTGCCGAGTTGAGTCAACACATCTGCACCTGTAGGCTGGCTCAAGATGAATCAAATGTGAAAACTGAAGTGATCCTTGAAAAACAGGAGGGTCGGACTCCTTTTTCCTAAGATAAGCAATTCTCCTGTACCAAATGTGTATGCGTACATTCAGTCCAATACTTGGAACATCACTATTACTGCTAACAAAGGAACGTCAGACAGCTGTTCTCAAATGATCTGGGGTCAGAAGCCTTTTGCACCCTTAAAAATTACTGAACACCCCAAATTGTTTTTATTTACAGGACTCCTATTCATTGATGCAATTATGTAAGAAATTTAAATGGAGAAAAATTTAAGATACTTACTACCTTACTTTAAAATAAAGATAACCTTATTAAATGTCAATAGAAATAGTATTTTCATGAAAACTATATTTTCCCAGACACATAAACACAGTGAAAAGAATGGCATCGTTTGACATTGTCACAGATTTGTTTTTAATGTCTGGTTTAACAAATACACATCTGGATGTTACCTATCTACTTTCGCATTCAATCTTTTGCAATACATTATTTTGTTGAAATATATTGAAGAAAAGGAAGCCTCACAAAGACATCTAGGTAGAAAAGGGAGACGTATCTTAATAGCCTTTTCAAATAATTGTGGATATTTTTCTTTCATACTACACCAACAGTTAATGTGTAGTAATTCCTTAAATGTTAGTGGCAATGTGGAATCCGAAACCACAACAACAAACTTTTGGTAATCTAGGAGATCAAGCTATACTGTTTTGCCTTGACCTCTAAATGAATCTTTTACCATGCATGATTTTGACCTTGTGGACTCCCTAAGAGGATCTCTGGACCAAACCTTGAAAATCACTTATGCAGGGGCACCTGAGTGGCTCAGTGGGTTAAAGCCTCTGCCTTCGGCTCAGGTCATGATCCCAGGGTCCTAGGATAGAGCCCCATCGGGCTCTCTGCTCAGCAGGGAGCCTGCTTCCTCCTCTCTGCCTGCCTCTCTGCCTACTCGTGATCTCTGTCTGTCAAATAAATAAATAAAAATCTTAAAAAAAAAAAGTTCTAAAAAAAAAAAAAAAAAGAAAATCACTTATGCAAAAAACCAAATACATAACAAAACAAAACACACCGTTGAAAAAAGTATGAATGAGTGAACCTAGCATAGTGACAAGGGAAGATTCAACAATTGTACAAAGAACCTTATAAAAGGATCCAAGATTTCATTTACTTCATAGTAGTAGATTTGTGAAGATTAGAAAAGAGGCCCTCTTGGAGTCCTAGCCTTACAAACTTGGGTTTGAGAATAGGGGGTCAGTGGGACCATAGCCTCCACTTGCTCCCTTGGCCAGACAGACCTTTCACAGTAAACAAAGTATACAACCATATGTGGCAGTCCTAGTTACATTAATGGAGAAAGAGTAGCAATCTACACAGAGTAGAAAAAATGGAAGAAAAACAAATTTGCACTTGTGAGTCACAACTGTTGGATAAAATTCATGTTATTCTCTCTTATTCCTTCACTTCTGCAGTCAATTCATGACAAGTCTGACAGTTAAAAGTTCATAATCGGTAGAAGTAATATCAGGTCCCAGTACATGGCCTTTATTTTATGACCTGGGTATTGGGGCGGGGAAAAACAGGCATAGAGAAAACTTGAAAATGAAAGAAACCCAATTGTTAAATCATTTAATAGTAAGAGCTTTTTTAAAAAAGTGTGCAATTCCCTTCACTTAAAAGCAATAAAAATGGGGGTGCCTGGGTGGCTCAGTGGGTTAAAGCCTCTGCCTTCGGCTCAGGTCATGATCTCAGGGTCCTGGGATCGAGCCCCCCATCGGGCTCTCTGCTCAGCAGGGAGCCTGCTTCCCCCTCTCTCTCTGCCTGCCTCTCTGCCTACTTGTGATCTCTGTCCGTCAAATAAATAAATAAAATCTTTTAAAAAAGGCAATAAAAATGAAAATTTCTAAGCATTTTGACTTTGTTTCATAAAAAAGGGTACATGTCCCCCAAAGAGAGTGACTTTGGGTCACCTTAATGAGACTATAATGAGAATAAAGTGGGGGGCGCCTGGGTGGCTCAGTGGGTTAAGCCGCTGCCTTCGGCTCAGGTCATGATCTCAGGGTCCTGGGATCAAGTCCCGCATCGGGCTCTCTGCTCAGCAGGGAGCCTGCTTCTCCCCCGCCGCCTTCTCTCTGCCTGCCTCTCTGCCTACTTGTGATCTCTCTCTGTCAAATAAATAAATAAAATCTTAAAAAAAAAAAAAAAAAGAATAAAGTGGAATAAGAGATTCTTTAAAAAAAAATTTTTTTTAAAGATTTTATTTATTTATTTGTCAGAGAGAGAGAGGGAGAGAGAGAGAGCGAGCACAGGCAGAGGCAGAGGGAGAAGCAGGCTCCCCACCAAGCAAGGAGCCCGATGTGGGACTCGATCCCAGGACGCTGGGATCATGACCTGAGCCGAAGGCAGCTGCTTAACCAACTGAGCCACCCAGGCATCCCGGAATAAGAGATTCTTAAGAGTGTATTTTATAAAAACTGAAGTAGTTTAAAACATTTTTCTTTAAAATTTTATGGGACCACTGATTTAACTTGTTTGCATCAACTAAAGAGTACATCAGTGAAGAAAGATATTTATAGCTAAATTAATTTTCATAAAAAATTAATGCCTATCTCATTGCTCTTTAAATTATAATGTCATGCTGCAATAATAATAACAATAATAATAATAAATTGTTGGGGGCGCCTGGGTGGCTCAGTTGGTTGGGTGCCTGCCTTTATCTCAGGTCATGATCTCAGGGTCCTAGGATCGAGTCTGCATCTGACTCCCTGCTCAGTGGGGAGCCTGCTTCTTCTGCTCCCTCTGTCTGCCACTCCCCCTGCTTGCACCTTCTCTCTGAAAGAAATGAAGAAAATCTTTAAAAAAAATAAAAAATAATAGTAAGTTGTCATGCCATGTGGCAACGATTATCAAATTCAGAATACTCCCTTATTCAATTTATTTATATGTAGTTATAATGAAAATATGACTTTTACCAACATAACCAGCTATCCAAAAAACTAGCTATTTCCGACTATATCTGGTGACCAGGGAGCACGGTTCCAAAACTACAGTAATTGCTGAACATCACTTGTCTTCGGAGACGTGTGCTGTGTGGTAAATATGCAAGTTTGCAAAACACACGGTTTGTAAGTGATGACTCATACGTACTGGAGTTTACCAATAGGTCTGAGTTGACATTTAAAACGAATCTATTAAATGCTGGTGATGAGCAGAAAAATTACCGTATTTGGTACTAATTGTGGTTCTCTTCCCCCTTACCACAGTCTGAGCTCATTAGAATCACATGCTGTGCAAATCTCTCCCCTTCCCAAAGGCAGACACTATTGCCTCCTTTACGCCATTAGTTAACCTTGAGCTTCACTCTACCAAGAAGCTACGGGCACGGAAGGTACACGCTGCAGCAGTGGTAAGGACAATTTCTGTTCCACAGATGGGAAGCATGCATGAGCTGCACTGAACATTAATCTGCACTCTAGAACTTGTTAAAATCCTTCTAACAGACTTTTTGGGTCAGCCTTTCAACACAGATACGGTAAAAATATAAGATGCATTCCATACCTACTCTAAGAAGCCAATTTTAGAGTTTTACTGAAGATGAGCACTAAAACCCCAAATACAAACATGAAGCTTAAAATAGTTCAAAGATTTATTTTAATTACAATAACAATTTAAATTATAGGGATATAGGTGGTAAGGCAGAAAGAAAAATCTACTATGATCCACGCTTTTCCTCATGATGAGTCATGGAACTCTGCATTTCAGGACAGGAAACCAGTGTTTAGCATGAGTATCCCTACCTAGATTTCACTAGTCAAATTCAGGTTGGCCCTAGATACATTAGAAATATATTCTTCCTTAAACAGAAAACTACATTCACATTAACTTCGAAACTGTTCAGAAAATCAAACTGAAAAATGTATTTAAAAGCATTTTCAGGGGCGCCTGGGTGGCTCAGTGGGTTAAAGCCGCTGCCTTCGGCTCGGGTCATGATCCCGGCGTCCTAGGATCGAGCCCCACATCATCGGGCTCTCTGCTCAGCAGGGAGCCTGCTTCCTCCCGTCTCTCTCTGCCTGCCTCTCTGCCTTCTTGTGATCTATCTGTCAAATAAATAAAATCTTTAAAAAAAAAAGGCATTTTCATATTCACACAAAGGATTAGGTTATAAGTTCCAAACGGTTTAGAAGTATCTACTTGGCTCGAAAAGCAAAACGTAGGGGTACCTGGCTGGCTGCATCAGTAGAGCATGCAACTCTTATTCTTGCGGTCGTGAGTTCGAGCCCCATGTTGGGTACAGAGATTACTTAAATAAACAAATAAATAAAAACTTAAAAAAAAAGAAATAAAAATGTAGACAGTGTGATTTCTATACCGTTAGTAGGATACAAGTTTTGTCAAGAGTTGAAAACCCAAGGATTATCCCTCTAGGAGAAAAGAGATACAGATATATATACAAAATATATATTTATATTTATTTTTATTTTTATTTATTTATTTGAGAAATAGTGCATAGGTTCATGAGTGGCAGTGGGGGCAGGGTGGAGGGAGGGGTGAAGGGAGGGAGGGAGGGTGGGGTGGAGAGGTCCAGCCTAGAGCCCAACATGGGGCTTGATCTCACAACCCTGAGACCATGACCTGAGCCAAAATCAAGAGTTGGACCCTTAGCCAACTAAGGCAAGAGGTATATATATATTAAACCCAATGAAGTGTCTAAAGAATAAAAACACCTCAGGGCCCCTGGGTGGCTCAGTGGGTTAAGCCTCTGCCTTAGGGTTAGGTCATGATCCCAGGGTCCTGGGATAGAGCTCCGCATCGGGTTCTCTGCTCAGCAGGGAGCCTGCTTCCCCCTCTCTCTCGGCCTGCCTCTCTGCCTACTTGTGATCTCTGTCAAATAAATAAATAAAAATCTTAAAAAAGAAGATTAAAAAACACCTCTTCTCTAATTACATGTTCACCAAGAAACCTTATAACTTGATTTCCTGCAAGTAAAAGAATTTATCTGTGGTTGTGAATATTCTGGTCTTCTAATAAACTCAATAAATAATAAAACTGAACATCAATAAACTGCTATCCTCATTTCCTTTCTTTTTTCCTGAAAGAAGGTACTCACTTGACAGTTTCATCAATGATAAATCAAAGATAAAAAAGCAACTCCAAGAGAAAAACCTAGTCATTTCTCTTAGACCACCAGTATATTTTGGTAAATAGTTACTTAATTGTAATATCAGGCCTTACACAATTAAAATAATTAATAAAGGCACTGTAATAATTATCAATAGTTACCGCTACTTAACCATTAGGTATAATAAACTGATTCTAATACTTTCAACTATAAAAACCAATGATGCCACAATAAAATAATAAAATTATATGATCCTGAAATTCTCCAAAAATTAAGTAATAGAAAGCAAGACATCCATAGTAGCATTTCATGAATACAAGAGAAAGTATGGGTATCAAAATACTCCTGAGCCTATTATACCACTTAATATTTTTTAAAGATTTATTTATTTATTTGAGAGAGAGAGAGCACTGCAGAGGGGCAGAGGGAGAGGGAGAAGGCAAGAAGCAGACTCCCTGCTGAGCAAGGAGCCTGATGCACAACTTGATTGCAGGACCCATGAGATCATGACCTGCGCAGAAATCAAGAGTCAGATGCTTATTAACTGAATGAGCCACTCAGGTGTGCCTATACTACTTAATATTAAAGGACTTCTTTACTTTGAAAGAGAGAATAAATGAGTAATACTACATTTGATTTGATAATCATAATACATTTGATTCAATAATCAAATAGTGTGTACATGTTTATAAAGGATTCTTCATAGTCCTATATAATACGGTCTTCATTAAACTGAAATTTCAAGCCTTTTTTTTTTTTTTAAAGATTTTATTTATTTGACAGAGATCACAAGTAGGCAGAGAGGCAGGCAGAGAGAGAGAGGAAGGGAAGCAGGCTCCCTGCTGAGCAGAGAGCCCGACGCGGGGCTCAATCCCAGGACCCTGAGATCATGACCTGAGCCAAAGGCAGAGGCTTTAACCCACTGAGCCACCCAGGGGCCCCTCAAGCCATTTTCTATATTTCAAAGGTGTCACATATTTATTGTTTATATATATAATATGTGCAAATGTCAAGAGGTATTTGTGTATGTATGTATAAGTTTCTGTGTGTGTGTGTTTTACATTTCTATAGCTTTTTTTTTTTACTCCTCAGTAAAAGATTACTTTAAATCAGAGCTACATTCACCTAAGGAATGGCAATTTTGAAGTTTATCCCAGGGAAGAGAAGAGAAAGTTTCACTCTTTCCAATCCCACTAATACCAAGACTGATTCAACTCCTAGAAGGGATCAATGAGAACATGAAATGTCATTAGGTAATTCATAAGGGAGTTGAGTAGAGTCAACTATTAAGGAAATCTTGAAGAAAACTTCATTGTAGGAAAAGAGGTTTAGGGTAGAGAAAAATGAGGAGAAGAGAGAAATGACAAGTGGGATAAAATGCCCATGTTTTCCCTACATGCCCCTCCCAAATCCACCAAGCAACTGTTTTTACAAAGGTATGCTCAATTCTACAGCAAACATTCTAGGTATTCCTCTGGGTACTTTCTTCATTACAGTAGAGACGGTAGAGATGGTAGTTTCAAAAGGTGGTAACTGAAATAGGCTGAAAGCAACATTTAAAAGTATTTTACAGAGCAGACGTTCCCAGCCTGTCTTCTCTGGCCCAGCTTCATCAGCCACACCTGGGAACTCGCCACCAATACAAATTCTCAGGCTCAGTCCCAACCCTGCTAACTCGGCAGATCTGCTCACCCAGAGATCCAGGTTTGAACAAGCAAGCCCAGTGATCGGAGACACACTACAGTTTGAGAACTCCTTTTCCACCCTCGAATCACTCCCCAGGGAGAAAGTTGGGTCAGAGATCATTCATTTTGTCATTGCACTAAATAATACCAACGACTACAAAACCATGTAAACAGAAGGAGAAGTTGGCCATTAAAAACCATAGAACCACAGGCACGAAAGTACTTAGAGGAAGTAATAGATAATTAAACCCTTACTTTGAAAAGTTCTGAAATCCAATCTCTGGGAAATAAGTATTGATTTCATGTTTGTAGTTCTGAAGTCTTTTTGTAGTGCATAGTTACATTTTTTTTTTTTAAACGAAACGGATGTACAAGAGCACCAGCCACAAAATTTACTCAACAGAAATGGAGTGAATAAGTAAAAGAGAGTTCACTTCGAATAAACAAGAATTTAATGCATGTGCCAAACTCCCCCTATCCTATCTCATTCAGTTATTTTGTGAGTACCCTTACCTCTTTTATAGATAGGGGCTGGATTAGCTATACTGACTCTGCAGTAGTTGCACTGAGAGATTGAAATGACGCCCCGAAATGATGTCCTGTGTGCTCCTGGAAACTGCTGATCCTGATCTTACTAAAATGAGTAAGAGTGTCATGCACCAGTAACCTGACCTTTAACCTGAGCTTGCCTCTGGGGAATTTGGAGACAGACTAAATCAATTGATATGGCCATTACAATTGAAGGCCCTGTCAAAATTTCTACAGTATTTGAAAGGGGTAATTGGAATCTGAAATGGACTGTAAGCAACACGGAACCCCGGTTCTCATACGCCAGGAATCCAACAGACTTTGATTTCTTCTCTACACGGAATAACAAGAAGCAAGCAAAAATGTTCAACGACAATTTCCAAGCAGCTTCCAGTATATGTCAATAATTCTTTCAATGATATAAGAAATGATAGGAGATAAATAACTTTTTTTTTAAATGGCTTTAACAAATATGTCCTGATCCTGTGAACCGTTTTCCCTGAAAACTTCGTCATTTTGGAGAATATGGAACACAGGGAAGAGAGTTCTCTTACCTAGTTCAAAGGAAAAATATTTTACAGGAGAGCCTGAAGATAATCTTTATTTTCCATTTAGAAAACAACTAAACTGAAGCTTAAACTTGTCAATTTCAAAAACTAAAATGTATGGCTTTGTTTGTTTTGATGTAGGTCTGGCCCACGAGGTGCTTTTTAGAGTGGACAGGAAAACAGAATGCTTTTTAACATCAGTGTGTGTTTTGCATTATACTAACAAGCGACGTTATCAGCTGCGAGGTGAGACTACATTGAAAAAGACTGCTTCAGCGTACGGAAAATACCAGCTGTCTCCACTCTGTGAAGACGGATTACCACCTGTCCTGTTATCTTCCATACACAATACAAGGCACGTTGGCCATTTCAACTAGGATAACTGTACCCATATGTTCTTTAATTCTGGTCTGCATGCTGCCTACCATTAAATTTTCGTAATGGATCATTGTAAATAGGAGATTAGCATGGGAGACAGGGTGTTTAAGCAGAGTCTAAGCCCCTGTTTTATTAAACCTCCTTCCTTGTTCTTGAAACCTGTACAAGGGAAAATATTTGTGATAATATCACCAATTTTAGCTAACTAGTAAAGCATCCAAGCGTAAGCAGAAAACAGTGAGTTGCGCGTGTGGGTGTGTTTTTTAGAAGTATAGGAAGTTCAGGCTACATGTCACAATAAATTAAACCATAGGTTGCATTAAAAAAAAAAAAACAACCCATTCATTGGCCTTGAAAATGATCGCATACATAATCTGCTAGAAGAAATTGTGCTAGAAATTTCTTCCTTTTCTCATCAAAATGTTACACTAGTGAATACACTTGACAGAAAATAGGATAGGAGAAGCAGCACAGATTTTTTAAATATTGTAGCTGAAAAAGGTTACCTTGATTTGAAAATTAAAATGTATATTTAGAACTATGTCAGTTACAATACTAAGTCGTTAGCCAACAAATGGGGATGGATACATAGGATTTCTACTGTGCAATAACTGGAGTAAAAAATGGGCTCCAGTATCAAATGCATTTATTTATCTGGTCGGCTTAATAGTAATCAATAGCACATGAAATGGTATGATCAGATCCCGAGTTCTGCTTTTAGTGAGAGCAGGGCTCCCTTCAGCCAGATAGAAATCAAACACAAAGTTGTGGCCCTGCTAAGTTTACAGCCATGCTGGAGCCAAGTGAGCAAGGGGCAGGACACCAGGGCAGTGAGCAGCTGCTTTCTATAGTGATCAATATGTAAGACCTCAGTTCAGTAGGATTTGATCCTAATCTAAAACAATGCAAAAAAAAATTATAAAAACAGTCTACAGAGTATATTTAAAATCCCATAGCTTCACTTTTGACTAACTAGAAAAAAATAGCCTCAAATATAATCCCTCCATGGTAAATAGTCATAAATTGCAGTCCTGTTGGAGGGAATAATAGATTGATATTTGCAGGTGTATTTAGTCTTACCTTGTTGAGTTCTGATTTATATTAGTCAAATATTTTATTTCTTTCAACTTGTGAAATGCTAGAATTCCTAATTAAACTTTGAAATAAAAAGAATAGGGAGAAGCAAATAGAGATTAAAGGAACACATCACAAAAGCTTTCTTGATTTGCAAAACTTTTCTTAAAGGCAAGCAGAAAGCTATTGTAATGGTTCAAGACAGAGCCCTTTTATGTGTGCAGATGGGAAGTACTCCTAGAGAGGGTCATATTTCCTTAGGCTAAAGACCAGGGAAACTTAACTGCCCCAGGCCTGGAGTTTGGTGGTGAGAACAATTCATTCATTGAGCACTAAGTTTCAGTAATCAAAGTATGAGGACAAGGGTGTGATTTTCCTCTTCTATAAGGACAAGTGACTACCAATTCAAAGGAAACAAATGGCAGTAAGAAAATGGAATCTCCCATATGGGTGAGGTTTTTTTTTTTTTTTTTAAGATTTTATTTATTTGACAGACAGAGATCACAAGTAGGCAGAGAGGCAGGCAGAGAGAGAGGAAGGGAAGCAGGCTTCCTGCTGAGCAGAGAGCCCGATGTAGGGCTCCATCCCAGGACCCTGGGATCATGACCTGAGCTGAAGGCAGAGGCCTGAGCTGAAGGCAGAGGCTTTAACCCACTGCACCACCCAGGCGCCCCATGGGTGAGATTTTTAAATGCGTGGTCCCTTATTTATTCACTTTCAAATTTCATTTTGTACAAACTAACTATATAATAAGCCAGAAACATACACCGTGCTTGACGATTTCCAACAGCAGTTTCATACTCTTCAAAAATCACAAAGGATGAAAACTACTTGCATCAAAAATTGAAAAAAAATATGCTAAGTGTAGAAATGTACCCAATATTTTTAACATCAACGTTCACAATATAAGAAAACATATGCACATTTAAAGGTAAGTTACATTATTTTTTTCAAATAACATTTCACTCAGTGCATGCAATAAGTTTTGTTGAAAGGTTTAACATTAAAAGGGGCTTGAGGGGCACCTGGGTGACTCAGTCAGTTAAGCGTCTGCCTCCGGCTCAGGTCATCATCTTGGGGTCCTGGGATCCTGCCCCAAGTCGGGCTCCCTTCTCAGAAGGGAGTCTACTTCTCCCTCTCCCTCTCCTCTGCCCCTCTGCCCCTCATTTTCTTTTTCTCTCTCTCTCTAAAATAAATGAAATCATTAAAAAAGGGGAGGCTTAAGACCAAATGGAAAAACTACACATTTAACGTACATATGTATTTCATGTCCATTTGACAAAATATTTAGACTCATCCTCTATAACTGTTTCTCTGACACTACTACAATTCTCAATGAATGACCAGAAGAATCAATAATATGCATCAATGTCTTTATTAGATGTAACTTGCTTGGTTTTTTAACACTAACCTTGGAAATAAGTGCAATGGCTTACGATATCCACTTAATGTTACCTATTTAAACTGTACTAAAACATTAGGTAAAAATGAAGAAAATACATTTTAAAGACAAGATATGTAGTGTTTAAAAATGGCAATTTTTATGAAAAATGCCAAATTTGCATAATGACCATCTCTTCTACTTGAAAATACTTTCTCTTGAAGGATCAACACAGAAAAATTACAAATAAGCCTGGTCCCTTTTTTCATTATTTTTACTGGATGTTTGTGGTTGAAACAAGACAAACAAAACAGTGACAAACTGGAAGGACAAAAGGGGTACAGAGAATAGGGGTCCCACATTGCACATGATACCAAAAAAAAAAAAAAAAAAAAAAAAGAATATCATCTCTTCTAACAAGGTCAAAATTGGCCTTTAACATTTTGGGTCCCTGGGAACATAATGCTCAAAAAGATAGAACTGACAGTAGCCTAAATTCAGACTTACTCAAAATTATAAAGGTGCCAAATAATAAGAAAAACCTAGAATTTTCTAAAGGATTTTCACAATTCTAAAAATACTTAAAATTGGGGGTAGATAAAAAGAAAAAAAAATAGCATTAGGTGTTTCTGATTTTATTCTAAACTACTTCTGTCAAAGGCTCAAAGATTTTTATATTCAATTTCTATTTAAAATTAATTTGATAATCCTCATGGTTATCTCTAAGCAAAACCACAAGGAAAAATATAGATCAGATTAGTATTGGTTTTTATCTGGTATAACATATTTCCAGTATTTCTACATACAGACTGGTTACTTTTCCCTCTCACATCTTTATTTTATTTATGACATTTTTCTACAGCATAACCCTTAATGAGATATGAGGTTTAATTACTAAAGTACAATTTAGACTATATCCAAAATATGCTTTTAAATATTTGTCTATGGGAAAACCCTAATTTGTAGAACATCACATGGGAATATATTCAGATCGTTCTTTTGCCAAAGTGAACTGTTCTAAATGAAAAAGCATAGAATTGGGTCTATAATATAGTTTATCTAATGTCATTCTCTCTCCCTCTCTTTCTTTTTTTTTTTTTTTTTGAAGGAGAAATTGGGAATGGATGTTGAATTGGGTGGGTCACTTCACTTACAGAATCTGTCTCCCCACCCACAGATACCAGGGAAGAGTAATATATGGAACATTTCACGAATTTGTGTGTCATCCGTAGGCGGGGGCTATGCTAATCTTCTCTGTATCATTCCAATTTTAATACATGCAGTGCCAAAGTGCTCACTATCTGAATCCCCGAAGTATCAGTCTTGTAACAGTTGTGACTATGAAGGCGTGTGGGATTATAACAACTGGCACCACAATTTCCAGTCTAGTTAAATAGTGTAGGTTCCAGGAGTTATTGTCCAGATGGGTTCAGGTATTCTCTTTTTGAGAAAAAAAGAAAAAGAAAACAGACAGATGTACAAATAAAAGTTTATTTACATCCCCCTTCCTTGAACTAGGTAGAACAAGAAAGCCTCCACTGTGAACTTTATTATATAAGTATACCTCAAGTAGAATGTTTAAGCATTAGCAAACCAGTCAAAAAATCTGAAATTGAAAATGTTCATCTCGAGTTCTGAAGCTGCATCATTAAATATTCATATCTCAATCATAAATGATAATGTCCATAGAATTTCTCTTTTAAAAGGAAGAAAGGGTATTACCTCTTAGAAAAATAGTATGTATCAGGTAAGAAAAGATTAAGCTAAATTACACAAATTTAGGAGGTTTATTTTGCCTTTCATGTCATATTAAATATAAATATAATTTGTTGAGAGTGGTCAATTGACTTGTTTTATGCCTAGAAATATGATTAACTTTATAAAATCTGAGTTTCCACCACCATTCTTCAGCTACAATAAAGTAAAAAAAAAACAAACATATTTAAGCAAAGTCTGTTAAAACTCCAGTCTGAAGAAACCCTTAGTCATCCTGAACCTTTAAGCAGGCCTTTGGCATAAACTCAGATCATGTCCCAGTAAGATAATTTCTCTGGGGACATATCATTCACTCAGCTTTGAAAATTCCCCTTAAACGGATTCATCTGATTCATCTGGCCTATTAACAATTCTAATTCAAAGAATCCAAACAAGAAAGCAAGCAAAAAGGAAGTAACTGGTTTTTAGTTTTTTTTCAACCCCAACTCTCAGCTTCCATTCAAAAAATACCTCCCTTCTTTATATGCTTTCCTATGTGAGTTCTTACTAATGTTGTTAAGGAGCAGAAGCTACTACAAGACGGAGTCTAGAATTGTTCTGTGACGGTTATATTTCTTTAGGTACACAGCACAGTTCTATTCTGCTCATGGGCTTTGAGCACACATTAACTGATGTTGAGTAATACATGATAATAACTTAAATATTAAAGCATCACATTGTGAGCACCAAAGTCTGTTGGTAGCAGATTTTTACACATCAATGAAAAGAACACATACATATGATAAACCATTAACAGAAAAATATTATAAAATAATTCTAACTTATTCCTTCTCCTATGATATAAGGTTAAATTATGTTAATGACATTTACATCTATAAATGGAAAAGATATCAGTGAAAACCCCATTTTGCAAAGAGAGATATGTAAATATTTTGGAATGCCTATGGTCCATAAAAGAGGCAGAACATTAAAAGTGATGAGAGAAATGTGTGAAAACCCATGACGGAAGAAAAGCTTGGAAAAGTTATTAACCAGAAAAAGTTCTAGCATGGAAAATATGGTAACTTCTTGGTTATTAAATACGGTTCAATTTAGAGAACTAAAATTAGCTATAAATTTGATGCCTTTAACAATTAAAGATCAACCATTATCCCTTATTTGGCAATATCTGGGTTTTGTTTCATGTAAATTTGCAGCAATCTTTCTTAACTGAGTGTCTGCTTACTCTTCAGGGTATTAAAAAAAAAAAAAAATCACTGTGTAGTCTGCGGTAGGGCAGCCAAAAGAAATAAAACATCAGCTCCATTAGACCCCAACTTGTTTCTTGAACTTTACAAGTTCAGACTGCTGATTTTCATTTTTTTCATTTGTCTTCTCAGACGCCAGAGAGTATACCTGTGAAGTTGGGTACAATATACCTATGCATCCTTCCTACTTTTAGGAAACCTGAGGTAGAAAAGAATTCTCAGGGATCCTGAGCTTTCCACCCTTAAACATTCAGATATGAAAACAGAAGATATCTGACAATTGTTCTAATTTGGGGATGTAGACCTAATTCTCCACCACATGCTTCTGCAACTAATGTACTCATCATTTCTTCTGGTTCTTTCGGCAGCAGAGGAACATTAACACGTTGACATGATCCTTCATATACTTACAAACACTTTCCCAATTTCAGTGAAAAGGTCAATGATACACTGGCAACATGTTATCTCTGAGACGATCACATCAAAGGAAACTATGACTACTGCCCTCTGACACAAAATTTATGTCATTCAGTGCTATCAATTTGTGTTTGGTTTTCTCGAGCTATTATATCTGACCTCAGGAGATCATGGTCACCTTCAAGCAGCCCCATGTGCGTCCTCAGAAGTGAAGCTTTTGTGCATCCTCCAAACAAAGAAATTCACACGTTTCCTGGGTCAGGTAATCCAGGGTCAGACTGAAATACTCTCACATCACTGAAGCGTATTAGCCAGAGGTAAGAATCTCCCACTTTTTAAGTTGAAGAATTACATGTTGACTTCGAAAACATAAAACGAGATTAAGCATAAATTAAGTAGAATCAAAGTAAAAGACCCTAATAGAAAGCTGAACACATCACAAGAACAATTGCATCAATACAAGAGAAAGGGAAGCAGTATGTGTTCACAATGTAACACAATGTAAGCCAACTCAAGCTTTACTGCTTCCCACCTGTTTACTTAGTGGATTGCCTTGTCAATATCTAGGCTTTAAAGGATTACCTATGCCATGTCAGAAGATCCCACCTATCGATCTCTCCTGGACATAACAGACATGTTCTTTTAAGGGGTCATATTAGGAATTGTTTCTTTACTCAAAGTCACTATATCTTTTTTTTCCAAGTTTTTGTTTAAATTCCAGTTAGTTAACATACAGCATAATATTAATTTCAGGAGCCAAGTTTAGTGATTCATCAATTACATATAATACCCAGTGCTCATCACAAGTGCCCTCCTTAATGCCCATCAACCATTTAAGCCATCCCTCTCTGCCCACCTCCCTTCTAGCCACCCTCAGTTTTTTCTCTATAGGTAAGCGTCTGGTTTCTGGTTTGCCTCCCTCTCTCTTTCTCTTCATCTGTTTTGTTTTATTTTTTTATCTGTTTTCTTTCTTAAATTCCACAAACGAGTGAAGTCATGTGGTATTTGTCATTCTCTAAGTGATGAAGTCACTTTCTTTATATGTCACAATAAATTGGGGAAGGTTTGGGTTAAATTTCTTAACCTTATTAAAAAATATTAAAGACAAAAACAAAGAACACTAACCAAGTTACCTCCTCATTTTACCTTTTTCAGGTTTTATTTGGGGAGAAGATTTTTAAATACACTAATCTTAGAATAGTTTAGTTTCTGAGTAATGCATAGATATCAAAGCCACAGCTTAATCCTGAATGCAAAATGTATAGCTATTAAACCAACGGACTGTGGCAGAATAAAAATGTAAGATTTTCATGTGTGAAAAGGATTTGCATGTAAAACTTAACATTTTACTGGTTCTTGTCTATAGAGATTACAAAAACAAATAGAAAAATATAAATGGAAAATGGTACATTTTAGAACCTACTGACTGCCCCATGAACTGTTATTTTACCAAAGGAAGTAATATATATCATGCTTTGGCGTTATTACGTGAGAAGGTAATTGCCTCGTATAGAAAATGCATTTGTCTTAAGTTTCACATTCATGAATAAGACTGTCTCATGATTAGGAAGTCTCATTAAGTGGGAGAAGCAAAATAGCATAAGGATCATGAGCACAGGCAAAGTTATTTAAACTACCTGAGCCTTGATCTCATCTAAAAAAATAAGGGTAATAACAATACTTACTTCATTGAGTTTTTGTGAGGATTAAGTAAATTAATAAATGTAAATCAGAGTTGGGCACATAGCGCAAACTCAGAAGTACTGCTTATTACTGTAATTAACATGGCTTTCCGCCTCAACTTCTTCCTCAAATTAAAAAAACAAACAAACTTAGATTATATTCTATAATATGGTTTTACTAAGGGCCAATTTATCCCACTAAGTTAAATATAAAGTAGAAATAAGTAATGTTAGCTTGAATATTAAAATTCAATATTCTTCTTCCTCTGGGTCTGTTCAGAACTTCAGTGGTGATATTCCATATACATAAACACAATTTCCATTGCTAAGTACTCTCTCTATGGTGCTTAAAAAGCTTCCAAACAGCCAGGAATGTACTTAAGGAGTTTGATTAGCCCCTTATGTCAGATAAATGAACAGTTTCTGTAAACATTAAGTGAAATGCGGGTCATTCTGAAATGAGAGATTCTCTGTAGTATAATAAATGTCCCAAATGGAATGTCTCTAAAATAATAGGATTTTGTTCTCAAAATAAGTCCACCTTTGAAAAAGTCAGAATTTTCCGGACATAAGTATAAAAAGAAAAAAGGTTATCAGTGGCAGAATACGAATGGGCGTGTTTACATGCAAAATTTGGGACAGTTCACTTGCACACTTTTTTTTTTTTTTTTAATTTATTTGACAGACAGAGATCACAAGTAGGCAGAGGGACAGGCAGAGAGAGAGGAGAAAGCAGGCTCTCTACGGAGCGGAGAGCCCGATGCGGGGCTCGATCCCAGTACCCTGGGATCATGACCTGAGCCGAAGGCAGAGGCTTTAACCCACTGAGTCACCCAGGCGCCCCACTTGCACACTTTTTAACAAGGAACAACATCTGGCACAAACAGTAAATTCTGCCAAACAACTACTACAAAAAGGGAAGACACAGCACATAGACAAAAGCAGAAAAGAGTTTTAGCCATCTAATGAATTAAATATGTAAAAGACTAACTAGGTTGCCATAGAATTAAAGGCACAAAAGGCTAGTCAACAGAAGAAATGCTGTGAGAATATAATCTAAAACTAAGGCCAGGGTGCCTGGGTGGCTCAGTGGGTTAAACTGTTGCCTTCAGCTCAGGTCATGATCTCAGGGTCCTGGGATGGAGTCCTGCATTGAGCTTTCTGCTCAGCAGGGAGCCTGCTTCCCTCTCTTTCTCTCTGCCTACTTGTGATCTCTGTCAAATAAATAAATAAAATCTTAAAAAAAAAAAAAAAAAACAAATAACATCCCTGACAGAAACATTTCTTCCACCTTCACATCACCAAGCAGAAATGTCGGGGGCAACAGAAGAAAGCATCTTCTTCCTTTTTTTTTTTTTTTTTTTTGAGATTTTATTTTTAAGTAATATCTACACCCAATGTGGAGATCAAACTCACAACCCCAATATCAAGAGTCGCACACTCCTCCAAGTGTGCCCCTTCTGAAAGAAATGCCCCTTCTGAAAATGGGCTTACCATTCCTGGCAAATAGGACAATGCCCTACACTTACTCACTAGTTCACCCTGGCCACGCAAGTCTGTATGTCCAGGCTAAAAAAACTAAAGAATGTCAATTAAAAACAAAACAAAACAAAACACAAAGTTTTAAGAAAAGGCATAATTTTGAAGAAAGTTTCATAGAAATGGTCATCAGAGAGAATTAAATTTAAAACCCTCTCCCTCTCCTTCCTTTTCCTCTCCTCCTCTCCTCTATTTCTAAGATACTAAGGTTGTACAGCTTTGCCAAAGCATAAGAAATATCAGAAGTTCTGAAAACATCATTGATGTTTCAGATTGATAACCCCCTTCTATCTGTACAATGCCTATCTCTGACCCGTCCAAATTACTTTCCAATAGTTAACCAATTATGCAATTATTATGTAAGATAGCAAATAGCATTGCCTATTCGTAGATAAGAAAATTAAGTCACAGAGATTAGGAGGTACGATCAAGTCCTTAGGCAAGTCCCAGAAAATCAATTTCAAGCATTAAACTTACATAACACTCATTCAGCAGACATTTCAGAGACTTGCTAGGCACAGTTTTAGATCAGCAGTGATAGTGACAAGCTCCTTATCCTGGTGCAGCACTCAGAGCAAGAAGGGAAATCAATGGTCAACAAGTATCTATCATTAGTCACATGATTCTAGCCCTGGCTTGTTTTTTGTTTGTTTCTTTCTTTCTTTGGGTTTTTTGCACGTCATTTATTGCTAAAATGGAAAAGGACTGGATTAAGATCCCCTCTTCCCAGATGGTGTACACAGCACTGTAGGGTTATCAATGGACGGAGTCCATGTTCTTGAGCTGATTGGGCGAGTAAGCTCTGGGAAACATGTTTAACTCTATTCTAAAGTGGCCCCCTCCTTTGTACCAAATCAAAAGCCTATTAAAGGGAGAAAAGATAATGGGATTGGGAATAGGGGGATAAGACAGAACGGCTTGTTCTAGAAGAAATCAATCCTCTTTCAAGCCATGTCTTCTGCGCATCAACTCAAGTTGTCTAAGAGACGTGTTCTTCTTGGTCCTTGGCTCCTTCACCTGCATGAGCATCAGGAATTCAGTATCCTTCATCGTGAACTGATTGCCCAGGGTCCTCCGATAAGAGAATGATAGAAACAGTCCCATGAGGTAGGGACTTGACCTGTTTTCTGGGGTTTTAGTCACTTATATTTTCAAATTGGTAAATATTTACAACAGCTTCATGGTATATATTTCATAGTATAGGAAGCTGGGGGGGGGTGATTTTTAATTTAGTCCACTCTGTTACTAAGCCAAAAAAAAAAAAAAGAAATTCTATTTACACATTATAAAATATGTTATTTTATAAACTGAGGAAATGATGCTTGGAATAATAAAATAGGGAGTGATTATGAAGACATGTATACTCAAGCTTTCTAATGTACACTTAGCATCTTAAAATGTGACATAGTTACATCTAAACTTGAATCTGTAAAATAATTTCAAATTAAATATTAATCAAAGGTACAATTCTACCAAATCAATTTTATGCATTGCCATTTTGAAGGATGAAGGCAAACTGATATATAAATTATTTATAAGAAAAAATAACCCACAATAACATAGAGCTAATTAACACAGTAACTGTAGCATTTCAGGGCAAGAATAGAGGAAGAGGGTTTCTTTGTTCATATTTTTCCTAGCCAAAATTTCATGAATAAATCATATGCCTCTACCCTATTTTTAAGAATCTAAAGAAGATTTGAATCTGGCATTTTCTTCAAAACATTAAGAAAGAACTTTAGCTGAATCCATAGTAGCATATAAAAATATTTCCTCAATTTGGGGGCGCCTGGGTGGCTCAGTGGGTTGAGACCTCTGCCTTCGGCTCGGGTCATGGTCTCAGGGTTCTGGGATCGAGTCCTACGTCGGGCTCTCTGCTCAGCGGGGAGCCTGCTTCCTCCTCTCTCTCTGCCTGCCTCTCTGCCTACCTGTGATCTCTCTCTGTCAAATAAATAAATAAAATCTTTAAAAAAAAAAAAAATTTCCTCAATTTGGATGTGTATGTATGAGTTTGACTGTGTGTGTATACTTTCTGACTTCAGCAAAAATCCTTTAAAAATTGGAACCACTTCAGTGCAGCCACTATGGAAAACAGTATGAAGGTTTCTCAAAAAATTAAAAATACAACAACAGCAATTCAAATTCCAGGTATTTTTGAAGGAAAAGAAATTGCTACCTCAAAAAGATATCTGCACTTCTATGTTCACTTCAGCGTTATTTACAATGGCCAAGACATGGAAACAAGCTATGAATGAACAAATAAATACTGTGTGTGTGTGTGTGTGTGTGTTTCCACGCACAGGCACTGGAATATTATTCAGCCATAAAATGGAGGGAAATCCTGTCATATGCAACAACATAGAGAGATCTTGAGGGCATTATGTTAAATGAAATAAATCATACAGAGAAAGACCAACCAAACTCAGAGGTACAGGGAACAGATTAAGGGGTACTAGAGGTGGGCTGAGGGCAAAGGGGTGGGGGAAATTATATGAAGCTGGTCAAAAACTATAAACCTCCAGTTATTAGATAAGTAAGTCCTAGGAACATAAGGTACAGCATGATCACTATAGTGACCAACACTGTATTGCATATTTGGAAGTTGCTAAGGGAGTAGATCTTAAAAGTTCTCATCATAAGTGGGGCACCTGGGTGGCTCAGTGGGTTAAGTATCCGCCTTTAGGTCAGGTCATGATCTCAGGGTCCTGGGATTGAGCCCCACATCCGGCTCCCTGCTCTGCAGAGAGCCTGCCTCCTCCTCTCTCTCTGCCTCTCCCCCTGCTTGTGCTCCCTTTCTCTCTCTAAAATAAATAAAATCTTTTTTAAAAATCACAAGAAAAGGGGCACTTGGGTGGCTCAGTGGGTTAAAGCCTCTGCCTCCGGCTCAGGTCATGATCCCAGGGTCCTGGGATCGAGTTCCGCATCGGGCTCTCTGCTCCGCAGAGAGCCTACTTCCTCCTCTCTCTCTGCCTGCCTCTCAGCCTACTTGTGATCTCTGTCTGTCAAATAAATAAGATCTTTTTAAAAAAATTTTTTTCTTAAAAAAAAATCACAAGAAAAAAATAAAAATTATATGCACTGAAAGATGCTAACTAAGCTTATTGTGGTAAATATTTTGCAATATAGACATTATCAAATCATTATGTGTATACCTAAAAGTAATAAAATTTTATATGTACATTATATCTTAATACAATTGGTTAATTAGTTAATTAAATTGAAACCATTTCACTTAAATTAGCATTCTTTCTATCCACCCCTTAGTAGCATTATTACGGCTTAGAAAATGGTTATCAGCGTAACTGAGTCAGTCAAAAGAAGTACCAACATAGAGGACTGTGTCCTTCTAGAGTCTAGGCTTTCCGTCTCGCTGTAAGAAAAAGGAGAAAGAATGTTCTAAAATTTTAAAATATTTAACATGTCTTTTATATTTACATGAAAACTATATTTTTAAGTAGTCTTATTAAATCTTCATAGCAATGATTTTATTAATTTTTAAATCTAACATTAGAAGAGAAAAATCTGAATTGTAAAGTTTTTGGAAGGATTCTCTGTGATCACGCTTCATAACTGATGTTCAATCTGTGTATGTTAGATTATAATGGAATAAAATTTTACAGCATACATTGAAATATAAATGTTAATGAATAGTTCATTCCATGAAGCTTATCTAACAGTGTAGGGGAAAAAATGATGTTCATTTCTACTGAAGTATATTCATACCCATTTCTTTTTCAATATCCCTGTATAGTATCCACTATTTAGTATAAATGCCAAAACTTAATATCATTTTTTTAAAAGTATATTAAACTTCATAGTCTGAGCTAATGATCAGAATATGGTATTAAATAGATGAATGTTGTATTTGAAACTTTTCTGAAAAATTAGCTGAGATGTATAATCATAGACTTGACTTGTCAGTGGAGTTGATTCTAGGGAAAAAAAGGTTCTGAATAGGGAGGGGGAAAAAAGAGTGAGGCATAAAACACACTAAGCTAAAAAATACAAATAACCTGTGTAATTGCCCATTAGCACCTTTGGATATAAGGAAAAAGTTTTCCTCATTATTGTTTGTTGGTTGGTGGGGATCATTATATAGAATTGTTTACTGATGGAGATTTAGAAATAACACACCCTCTGTGACCTGTACTAGGTACTACAAGTTATATAGTCTTTAGAATTAAGTGGGAAATACCAAAAATCTAATTACAATACAGGGGTTACATACTATGATAAAGGAATATAGGGAGGTGTACGATTAACCTTGATGTGACAGTGAAAAGGGTAGGATACACAGAAAAGGAGGTTCAGAGTAAAGGATGGCTCTTCTGAGCTCTGAAACAATAAATACTTTTTTCCAGACGGAAGGGATAGGGTAAGGAGAGTGTGAGTTCTAGGCCACAAGGCCAGGATCACACTAATCTCCGCCCATCATTTTCAAGAGTTTAGACTTTAGGGACGTTCAAGAATCTCTGAGTGAGTGATCAAGAGTGATTCTTACAAGTAATTTTAGAGTTTAGACTTGGGGATCCAGGGCGGTGCAGCTGGTTAAGTGTCTGCTTTTGGCTCAGGTCGTGATCCTGGGGTCCTGGGATAGAGCCCCAAGCTGGGTTCCCCGCTCAGTGGGGAGTCTGCTTCTCCCTATCCTTCTGCCCCTCCCCCCACTCATGCACACATGCTGCGTGCATGTGTTCTCTGACTCTCTCTCAAATAAATAAAATCTTTAAAAAAATAGAGTTTAAACGTTAATGGCACTGAGAATCTGTGAGTGAGCAATCAAGAGGGACAGACGAGATTTTCACTTGCAAAAGAGTATTACAGTTATCTAGGTGAGAAATGATGGTGTCACTAATTAGAATAAAAGGGGGGGTGGATAAGTGGAGATATTCTAAAGCTATTCAGGACAAATCATCAGCAAGACCTAGGATCAACCGACGTGAACAGATGGAAAGAAAGGAAGAAAGAATTAATCTCATGTTTCTGGGTGGGAAGGCTGGCTGGATGGCGGTAGCCTTTTCATAGCTGGGAAAAAACAGAGGAAAGGCAGGGATGGAAAGGAAGATGGTCAGTCTCATATTGGACATTTGCGCTGAGGTACTACTGGGACCTCTGAATGGAGCTGGGTGTAGAGATCCAGTCCAGAGATAAGAGAACAGGGAGTCAATCTGGACAATAGTTCTTCCTGAATCCAAAAAGGTAGGTGTGGTCATCCAGGGTAAGCCACAGAGTAAAAAAAGAAGAGATCCTCCAGGAACTTGAACATTTCAGCGATAAGCCAAGGCCCAGCCAGACAAATAAGAAGAAAATCAATAGCACATACGTAGTGGACCTTGCTAGTTGCCTACTCAACATCCATTCTCTGTTCCCCTTTTCAACAAATACCAAATTTTGTTTGGGGAAGAAATGGGTTGGTTAAAAACATCTCTCCTTGCTACAAAGAAAACTATGGACTTCAAGGTGCAGTCACTTGCCCCCAGGATAGCAAACCAAGATTTAGTTGCAGTTTCAACCTCTCCAGGAATGGAAATCTAAGCCAATAAACCTGAAATTTTCTGGTCAGCACCAATGACGTAATCTGGCACAGGGACCTGCTCTATTCCTCAAAGGAAGATGAGGTAATGTATATGATGAGACCCCCTAACATTCTCCTTAATGAAAGGTGACCTTGCCAGAAACAATCCTTCCTTTATTTTTGCTGATAACTATTGGCCCCACCCTCCTTCCTATAAAAACCTTCCATTTGCTGTTACAACTCCTAGGGGCATCTCTCTACTTGCCATGTGGGATGCTTCGTGATTCATGAATCACTTAGTAAAGTCAATTAGATCTTCACATTTACTCCCTTGAGTTTTGTTTTTTAACACCATGCATCTTTGCAACTACAGCTGGCCATGTAACATAGTTCTAGCCAAGGTAATATAAGAGAATTCTACCCAGTGAGAGTTCCAGAAATTTATTGTTGTCCTGATTTTTTTTTTTTTTTAAAAGGGGGACAGGAGCTGCTGACTTTTTATACTTCTCCGTCTAGCCCAGCACAGAAAGATGATATTGATAGGTACAGTTATCACATTGTAACCACCAGGAAGAAATCCACATACTAAGCCTGGCAGAACAGAAAAATAGAACGAAGCTGGACTCTTGATGCCTTTTTGAAGCCGTCATACTTTTACTGTACAGCCTTCCTCCAGAATCAAATTAAAACCTGTCTATTAAACTGCCCAACTTTGGTTACATGCAGTAGGATCTAATGTGGATCTAGCTGGGTGCCATGAAATTCTGGGAAAGCGAACAATTTGCAAAGGAGGTCTGTTGTGTCAAATGCTTGCAAGAGGTAAATTATATCCATTACACAAAACAAAGTTTAGAGAGCTGAGGTCAAGTCTATTAACAGTAATAGGATATTAGTGAAAGAGAAGGGTAAGGCCACACATGGTGCTAAGCACCTCTTTGCAAAGTTTTGGAAAAGCACCATATTTGAATTGCTTGTATGTTTGGAATATTGACTGGATCCCTGTTATAGCCTTCAACATACCGATGTAGAAGAAAACATTCCTGGAAGAAAAAAAAAATAGAAATAGAATAGTATATCATATTCTTACTCTTATGTTCTTGAAACAAAGAAACCATGTAGATAAGTGACCACGACCCTGAACAGGAGATACACAGACACTTTTGTAATTGTATGTCCACCCACAGGACGCCAAAACTAATTTTTACTGAAAATGCATTCTGAAAAAACAATTTGTTTTCTGAAAAAAATGATTTGGCATTCCATATAAACGTGGGAATTGTAGTAATTTAGATTCCCCTACTCATGCTTCATAGAATTCATTAATATTTTAAAACCTCTACAGTCTTACGGAAAAGAGATACGTGGAAAAGTTTGTTTAAAGACTTAATGTACAAATTATTTTTTAACAGCTTACAGAAATACTTCACTGGAACATATATATTTTTAAAATATTTTATTTATTTATTTGACAGAGAGAGAGAGAGATCACAAGTAGGCAGAGAGGCAGGCAGAGGGAGAGGGAGAAGCAGGCTCCCCGCTGTGCAGAGAGCCTGATGCAGGGCTCGATCCCAGGACCCTGAGATCATGACCTGAGCTGAAGGCAGAGGCTTAACCCACTGAGCCACCCAGGCACCCCTTCACTGGAACATATTGTGAGAAAAGCCATAATGAAATATTTAAATGCTAACCATGCCAATAACAGTAACCGTGTTATAAACCCTCAAAAATATATTTGTCATAAAAGATATACCATGCACTGATACATGAAGACAATACATCATTTCACCAATATTTATAGGGATTTTAAGTACATTTATATATGAGAGGATGGCTGACACTGGGAAAGGAAAGCTCATTCTGAATGTAACCGTATATGGCATTAGTTTGTCAGCCTTCACTTACCTGCAATGAAGAGAGACATCCTTCGGAACCATAGGAAAGGAAGGAGTACTCCTATCCATCAATGTGCCTACCATAATGAATAGCTCATGATATAATAGTCACCATGTATATACTGCTTTGGCAACCAGCCACACTTCTAAGCACTTCATATGTATCAACTTATTTAATCCTCTTCAAACTTCTCTAAGGTAAGTAGAATTAATATCCCCCTTTTACAGGTGAGGGAACTGAAGCATAGAGAGCTTAAGTAAACTCACCAAGGTCACAGAGTTATGTTAAATGAACTTGCCTTGACTTTGTTGAGAACACAATTAATGACAGAATTAGTTGTCACTAATTCTATACAAATTATATAGGTATGAGTAGGTATCTATATACAAAATACATATGTGTATACATATATACAAATTACATACATATAAATTCTATTTGTAACTATAAAGAATGTCCACAGTGTACGCTATAGATAAAAACCATTGTACAGGGTGAAGAGAACTCTTTACATTCAAACAACACAAACTTTTCTTGGAATAGATCGTAAGAAATGTATGGTTATTCATCTGGGGTTGATGATTGAAATTTTGAGGGAGGCTTAAAGAATTATAACCAATATAGTTCAGAAAGAACAGAGATTTTAGTGGTAATTAGTTGAAGGAAGGGAGGGAGAGAAGGAAAGAAAGTAAAGAAAACTGTTAAGGAGTTGATTTTCTTGCCTCCCGGTGTCACAGAATATGACCACAGAATTCTGAGTTTCTTCAAGGTTTCAGTTTTTGGTGATTTAGGCAAAAGATGAGAGGACAGGAGTTAAAGGCAGCTGTCAACATGTTCTCAATCCACTGACCACAAAAATATTTTCTACTCTCCTGTGGAATTTTGGCTCTTTGCTACTTTCTTTCCTGAGGTGGTCCCAAAGGAAAATACACTAGAATCATATTTTCCAAGAATTCCCTTAAGCATGATTCAACAAGGTTACAACCTGTCCTATGCTCTCGTTTTAGAGCTAAGAGAAGTCACTTGAGTAAGCTATGACAAGCGCTGAGTTATGTGATCAAAATGCTCTCAGTATCGTTCCACAGCAAACACAGACTCCTAATCCATTTTCTGGTGTCTGACAGAGATAAGAATCTGATAAAATGGTAACTTAATGTGACTCAATCTAGATAAAGTAGAGTATTATGTGGAGAAGAGATACAGGGTGATGGAGAGGAAGACATTGAGAAAGAATATAAATCCTTGGGGGGAAGGGATGTCCTTTCACATTTTCTTTTTAACTTTCTGGCTTTTCTTCTAACTTCTACTCCATCATTTACTGGGTAAGATTAAAAAGGTCCCCATTCAGGCATACTAAATAATTTGGTCATAAACTTTTATTTCTCTTGACAAGTGTAAAATGTCATAGGCGCTATTAAAACTTCAATTTAGACCTTAGGTTAAATACGACTTAAAATGTTACTAAAGCTACAGTTTCCACTTCGGAAATACTAAAAGACTAAGATTAGAAACTGTTTTATACTCAGAAACCTAAATTAAACATCAGATATAATTTATTAAAAATTAGGCCCTACTTAATAACGATCTTCAAACATATGAGATGCTATATAAAAAAAAAATGGCTTTTCTATTATCACTTAGCCTATAAAATGAAAGAAAGACTTCCATAGCATAGGACTTAAGTAAATTAAAGTAATAACTTTGTGTTAACATATGCTGAAGCATGTGAGGGTTACTGATGATGGAGGCTAGATAATCTTTGGCTCTGAACCGCGTTTAATACAACAAATGATCTTTAGATAATTTAAACTAAAAGTTAGAGGAACAGATTAAATGACTTCCAAATGACCCTTCCAGCATGGTTCTATTCATTTTAATAAATTCCAGAGTTCTAAATTTTCATTCTAGAAAATGCAAAGTAAAATTAGCTATAAATACAGTATTTCACATTTGGATTATGCTAAGTAAATACAGCCTTCCATGAATTTACATAAAAACACCTGAGATATAGTTCATGTATTACTTTTCTTGATAAGTGGTGTTATGGAGATTGATAAAGTTTTGAGTATCCTGTTCTTTGCTTATATCCCACTATCTGTAAATATTAATACATAGTAAACACTGTTTTCCTTCTCCATCCAGGCCAATAATGTATATTTCTGTACTCTTTTAAGTTTAATCCTTACCATAACTACAACCCCCCAACCCCCTACCTCTCTTCCATCTGCATTTCTCTCACCTTTTCTCTTTGTCTGTCTTGCTCTCCCTCTCCCTTGTCCCCTCTTTCCTCTCTCTCTGTCTCTGTCTCTCTGTCTGAGTTTCTCTCTGTGTTACTCTGGATGTGTTTCCCTCTGTGTCCTCCTGTACTTTTCTTTCTGTGTTTCCCCCTCTCCATCTCTACCCCTGACTTGCTATCTCTACTAGTCTCCTATATATCCTTCTCTACTCTCCCCTGCCCTCAGTCCTGGTTTAGAAGCCCAGGGTAATTCAACCCCACTGAAAATCTTGTTAATTGCTTCTCTCTTTAAAAAAAAAAAAGAAAAGAAAAGAAAAGAAAAAATCAGCCACACTGGGTTTGCCTTCCAAAAGGTTTTCTTTGTTCTAGGGGATGAGTATGGGCCTATGAACTCCAGTTGAGCACAATGTATACCACTGCTTCTCGAATCTGAATTTCCACAAGTTACATTGTAACACCTTAAAATACAGCGTCTGATTCAGCATCTCTAACTTGCTTCCAGGTAATGCCAACGATTCTCGTCCCCAACCACACTTTGAGTAGAAGCCTCCAACTGCTGCCTATAACCCACTGGATCCTTCCCTCACCTGAGTTTGCTTCCCTCACATGGCTACATACAACATTACTATCCATATGGGTTTCTTCTCTTTCTTATCTCTATTTTGCCTACTTACTGCAATGTCTAGATTTCATTGGTCTTTACATCTTAATCTTAACTAAGCTTTTAAAAAAAATTCATTAACCACAAACTAAAGCTTAAGATTGTAATAAGAAATTTAAAATATTACTATGCTGTCATTTCCCTTCAATTTCTCATCAAATTTGTTTCATTAAATATAAATCTACTGGCCTATAACAGCTTTATATAGAATATATGGATTAATGGTAAAGTACAAAAATACACATAATTCTGTTACATAACATTTATTTTGTGTAGTTTTTCCCTACCCAGAAAGAAACAGTGAAGGTAAAGACACTTGGGTCTTATTCTGCATTTATAGATTTTCCCACGGGAACGTCAGAAAACCCCTCCAGGTACTGCTAAATTTCCTAAGTGATGTTATCCCCAGAAGAGCTTCTTCTTTTTTTTTTTTTTTTAAGATTTTATTTATTTATTCGACAGACAGAGATCACAGGTAGGCAGAGAGGCAGGCAGAGAAAGAGGGAGGAAGCAGGCCCCCTGCCGAGCAGAAAGCCCGATGCGGGGCTGGATCCCAGGACCCTGGGATCATGACCTGAGCCGAAGGCAGAGGCTTAACCCACTGAGCCACCCAGGCGCCCCCCAGAAGAGCTTCTTAAATAGTCCAGAACCTTGAAAGAAAGAAAAACTCTGATAACTGCATTCTAAGCACTGTGCTTTCAAATGAGTGTTGGAGATCATGTGAACTGCTTGACATCACAAAGAAACTGTGCTGGGAATGAGTGAAAATGGTAGGTTAGTCTGCTTCTTGAAGTGGCATTATGACACTCTATTACGGTCGTCCCATGTGGAATAAATTGCTACTGAGTTACTCTAGATCACTTCACTTGCAATGTGCTGGGAGTGGTGGTAGGCACTTGGGTAATGACATGGTTCCATCTTGAGATGACTGCAAGGTAATGACAAGTGGAACAGGAAAGTAAGCATATTGCAAGCTGAGATAAAAGAGGAAAATACGATTTCTTGGGATTGTGATGGGTTGCAGCATAGGGAACTACTGTTAGCCTCTCAATGATAACATCACCTTACCCAAACTCCCAATCCTATCTGTATGGTCATAGACTTGACCTGGACTTTGCTGTTACCAATAATTGTATCTCTTGCAAAATTTCAGCCTCTACTGTCTCACCCTTCATAAGTAAGCCAGGTCTTCAATCTTCAAATTGAATCCTTGCTTTTCTCTTCATCTCCATTACTATCACATGCTTCACTAGCATCATCTTCTGCCTGGAATACCTAGGAGCTTCCTACTTGGTCTCTCCCAGTCCTTCTGCAACTCATTCTCTACGCATATAGTACTCAAATATTACATGATTACATTTTTAAAGTATAAATCAGATCATGTCACCTCCACTATTGCCCAGAAACCTGTGGTTCTCATTGCATTGGACATATAATCCAACATTATTACCCTGGTTATGGGACCTTGCATGATCTAGACCCCACCTACCTCCCTAGCTGTCTCCCTTACTCATATGCCATACCAGCCATCTTTCATTTTCTCAAATATGCCCAAGTCTCTATTTTCTTATGGCCTTATAGATGTACTGTTCTATTTGCCTGAGACACTTTTTCTTTTACTCTGTGTCTTGGTACTATCTTCTATTTCAGTTCTCAGTTCTCAGTTTGACCCCAATTATTCTGGGTACTTTTCATAATTTTTAACCATAAAGTTATTTTTATAGTAGTTGCTTATTTTTTCTGTCCTTATTTCTTCTCCCCACTGTATTGCAATTGCCATGAAGGCAGAAACCATTTCTTTTTTTGTTCACCACTGAATAGCTAGAACGAATTAGAATGCCTAGAAAGAGTTATTTTGGAAAAATAAAACAAAATATTTTTGAGGGGGGTAAACTATATTGTAGTATTTTTCACATATTTATTTAATCCTTGACTTTAAATAAAAACATTTTTAATGCCCACTTTGGGTAACAGAGAAACAGAGAGCATTTATACCCCCAAAAACATTCAATAGTATTTTATTTTAACCTGACCAAAAAAGTTTAAATTGATAATTAATGACAGCTTAAACTAAATTATATTGTATTAATTAAAATTAGGGACACCGGAGTGACTCAGTCAACTGAGCATCTAACTCTTTTTTTTTTTTTAATTTTAAGTCTTTTTTTTTTTAAGATTTAATTTATTTATTTGACAGACAGAGATCACAAGTAGGCAGAGAGGCAGGCAGAGAGGAGAAAGCAGGCTCTCCCCGGAGCGGAGAGCCCGATGTGGGGCTCGATCCCAGGACCCTGGGATCATGACCTGAGCCAAAGGCAGAGGCTTTAACCCACTGAGCCACCCAGGCGCCCCTGAGCATCTAACTCTTGATCTCAGCTCAAGTCTTGATCTCAGGGTCATGAGTTCAAGCCCCACAATGAGCCCCACACCCAATGTGGAGCCTACTTCAAATAAATAAATAATCTTAAAATTAATTATACTAAGAAGGTTTGGTTATGTTTTATTAAATGAATTTATCACTCATTTTAACATACATACAAATGATTCTCAAGCTGGTCTGTGTATGTGGGAAAAACTTCCAGCATTTAAGTCATAAATAAATTAGTAGGATTAAAAGGAATAGTGATATGATGATAAGATTTGAGAGGTAACCAAATCTATCTTGTTATTTTAATATATTTTACAGACAGTACTGTTGAAAGGAGGAGACACTGCCAAGAATTTCCCATAAATAACTAAATACTGAATTGATTTTCTGGAAGCCTCAAGGGGCTTTATATCTGAGCATCAACTAGTGTTGAAATAATCATCTTAGTATTTTTCAGCACATATGAACACCATCTACTTTTTGAGAAAATTAAAGGAGTGGCTCCTGAGACTAGTAATGGTATATGTACCCTCTAACCCCATAATTACTGAATTGAGTCTTGTCCAGGATGGTGTATCTAGTAATATTCAGCAGAAGGAAGTTGTTTTGTAGGATCCAACCTGAAGAGCTAAACTTTTCCAATTAGTCTTTATGATATAGATATGTGTTCCAACATATCCAATGCCCTTTTTGGCCACCTAAGACTGAACAATGATTAAATAGGGAATAGTTTTCCCAGAGCATGTATAGAGACCTTAAGGTGTCTACCCAACTTCCAACAGTAGTTAACTCTTGGTGATGAGATTATAAGAACATGTACATATTATCACAAATAAAATAAAATTTTTCAAAGTTATGTAAAAATGATCTCGTTAAGCTTATTAATCACATTCCTTAACTTGTGATTAGGAGTAAAGAGAAAGAAATGTATAATGTGCCCCTACTCTTGAGATGTTTCTACAAATCTACTAAAGAATAATATAGAGCCATTATGTGAGATAAAGGAAAAACATAAAAAGTTTGCTGAAAAAGTCAACTGAACATGTACCCTGAACCATGTTTAGCTAGCAGGGGTTTCAAGATAGAAAATAATCTGTTGGTTATTTATAAATAAATAGTCACTCAAACAGTCAGTCTTCTACTAAAATGCCCTTTGAAACTCGAACTTTCTTTTTATGCCCATTGTTACTGTCCTCTCTCACGGACCCACCTCTTCATGGATTATGAAAATACAGGTTTCTGCCTTCATATTTCATATTAAATCCTCTTTGAAAAGATAAAACAAATAAAAGAGAGATGGGGGAGGAAGAAAAGAGGAAGAACTTTTATGTTCTTTCGAAAGAAAATGACCACTATCTTCTCTCTTAATGTAGCTATTAAAGGATGTTGCTCTTACTTTTCCAAACCAATGAAGAGTTCCCCTGACACTACATTCACTTGAAGGTATAATCTGTCTACACTTGATTTACGACACAATTTAAACCTGACATCTGGATGTAACAAGTGCTCTGACGGACCTACTACTTACATTGTGAGGATTACAGAACTTTTCCCCGATATTCTGATTTTTATTTCTCAGTTACTTAATAGGATAAAACAACTATAAACCCAATAACAAAAATCTAAACATAATCAGTAAAGGCAGCTATGGAGTAAATGTTTGTGTCTCCCTCCCCTGCCCCATTCATGTTTAAGTCTTAATCCCCAGTGGGATGGACTTTGGGTGGTAGTTTGGGTTGGATGAGTTCATTGGGGTGGAGTCCCTCAGATGGGACTGGTGTCCTTTCACTGGGATAAAAAGACTAGCACCTCTCTCTACCATGGGAGGAAACCAAGAAAAGAGCTCCCACCAGAACCCAACCATGTTGGCACCCTGGTCTCCAACTTCCCAGCCTCCAGCACTATGAGAAATAAATATTTGTCATTGAAGCCACCCAGCATAAGCCGATGAAGACAGGCAACAACAAAAGAACATATTTGATGGACAGTAAAATTCAAATGTTCAGTAACAATAATCATGTCATAGAACTTAGCAACGCTGCCTCTACTTAAGGGAATACATACATTAATTTGATTAGGAAAAATGTGAATATTATCTCAACTGTAAAAGTATAAAACTGATTTTTTTTCATTTGTCCGTGAAAGAAAAACAATTTGAATCAACATTATTTCATGTTCTGCATTAGCACTGAAGATTTTAAGGTAAAGGTAAATTTCTCATATCAGTGATTTCAATTCAAGTTGGTATTTAGTATATTCGAGACATTTTTTATTTAACCAGAAGTTAATTTAAGAACATTTACTTACTGAAGCATTTACTTATGTTTTAGTATATTAATGCACATAGCTTTAAACTTAAAATGAAATGAGTCCATTTTTCAAGTCAGAAGCATCAGATCCCTTTTCTATAAAAATAACCTTGGTGTTTGATGGAAAGAGATAAAGAAGAAAAAAGTAATAAAAATAACAGCACCAATGATTAAATTTATGATTTAAAATTTATGATTTGTAATTATGTGGCAGTCATTGCGCCACATACTTTATATGCATAATTTCATTTAATCATGAATCAATTTTGGAACAAAGAATCAGTTCATTTTAGATGTTAGTGTACCAGGAAGTGAAAAGATTTTTAAATCATTAAACTAAATGACTAACATTGAAAACAAAAATAAGATATAAAAAAGGTTTTAGAATGTGGTGAAAACACTTGAAAATGCCTAGTTAAAACAATAAAACAAATTAAGTAGAGGAAACAATATTTTTAGATATGTGATATAAAGCAAATTCAATTTCAAAAATAAAAAGACTATCAGGGAACAGTGTGTGTGTGTGTGTGTGTGTGTGTGTGTGTGTGTGTGTGTTTGTGCATATAAACTGTATAAATAATTCCAGTGTCTGACCATAATAGAGATCAGATTGATCATGTGTGTGCACATAATCAATCAATTGATCAATCAATATTTTAAAGTATAAAGGCATGTTTTATTTCCACCTGCTCATCTGAACCATTTCACCTCCAGGAGTAATCCTTCCATCCTCCCAGGTCCAGATTTTAGGAATACATTCTATTGTACCTAGGTAAACACATGGCTACTTGGCATCCATGAGTTTACTTTGTCATTTTACCCAAAGGAAGAAAATTGGATAAATCAAATTCTTAATCACTTTGATGAGTATCATTTAATAACAACAAGAGATCATGCTATATTGAGAGTAGTTCACCTCAAAATATAAACATTTACCCCAAAGTAATTACTACTAAAATGTACCCTAGTTAATAAAATCTGGGAAGACTTAATCTTTGATTAATTGGGAAAAATGTTTGTTTGTTTATTTGTTTCTCCAGGAAAGATAGTTCCACCGGTTTTGCTGCTACAACAGCCAGCAGATGTCTGCCTAGTCTAAAGGGAATTTCTTTTCCTCAAGAGAAAACAGCTTAAATATGAAACAAATAGCCATATGCGAACTGTGCCCTGCTTAGCAGATGACGTAGAGGGCCATGTTCTACAATGGGAAGCATGAGGGTCAAGGTTCAGATTAATTTTCCTTAAAATTCAATGTAATTACCCAAGATCAAATTACTTATTAAATATAAGTTGTGTCTAAGAACTGTGTTATTAATTTGTGCCAGGCACAAAATGGAGTTCTAAATTTAGTAAGTGATGATGTTGGGGACAGGAGAATGGAGAATGGTCCCAATAAATATCTTTCTAAATATTTAGTAGACTCTTAAATAAAGCTAATACAAGACAAACGAGAACATACCACTTGCAAGACCATTTTAGAAAGCTAACTTTGAAACTGAATTAGATAAAGAGTGAAGTTTTCAAAAATCTTAGAAATAGCAAGTGGTATCTCCTAAATTTTCCAATGTAATGTCCCCATTAAGTTGTAGAGTTCTTGGTTTGCAGAAAAATAAAAAAAGAAGAAGAAGAATTTTAAAATATATTGAAAAAAATAAATCTGTGATTAAAAATTATTTTCCTTTGCAGAGATAAACTTCCAAAAATTCCAGGAAACTTTTAGGAAGGACCATCATATATTTCTTAGCATTTCAATTCTTAGACTTTATGATTGTGTGAGATAACTTTTTAATTGCATTAGAACTGAGCTTTCAAGAATAAGGAATGCAGCTTTTACCACATGGCAAGGATCGACACCCAAAGGCTGGCCAGTGCTTTTCACCGGATCTAACCTAGTTATGATGGGGATTTAAATGAAAATAAAAAATAAACAATCCTAAAAATAACTAAAAAATATAATCCTTTTGGTGAATTTTAAAAATTTCAATAAATATTAAAGACACAAAAGACATGATTAATAGCATTTCTATACAGAAACAAGGTTTTCAATGACATTCAATATCTTTTTTTTTTTTCCAGTGTTTGAGAGATTGACAATTGTTAGGAACCGAGAAATCTAGTTGTTGTTACAGCTGTAAAACTTGGTTTAAAGGCAAATAAAACACAGGTAAATGTTTTTAAAAGCATTACCAACAACTGTGCTGTGAAATCTGGATTGCCTCTAGACACTTTTGTTAATGCTATTACTCTGGGTTACAGACTCACCAAGAAATTAGATGCAATCTTTGCCTTCCTGTGTCTTTGGGAAGAATAAGAATAGTTCTTATTGAATTTCATGTACCTAAACTAATGTGTAAAAAAAAAAAAAGGTAGTAATATTCTCCAGGAAAAAATAAAACCAAACTAGAACCGTACTTTACAGATTTAACCCACAGCAAATATGGCCTATGTTTCCCTGGACTTCTACCCCTAACCCCCACACCTCCCCACATACACACAAGACCTGGTTTTTTATGTAACATACAAAAGGCAACTTTCCATTTTCGGACACAAACATACTTTAAAATAGTAAATTAACAGTAACTATTGTCTAAAATATATAATTAAAATATCAGTGAACTACGTCACTACAAATCTATTTGTAGGGCACTAAAGCCTGAATTTACTAAATAATTTTTTAAACACACAGAACCCATTTTAATTCCAGAGCACTAATTTTTCCCATATAAATTAGGTTACAAAATAATACAAATTATCCAAATAAAAACATATTGTTAATTATTGCAATCGAACAAGTACAAAAATTTTGAACACAAACACTACTCAAACTTTTTTTGGACTTAGTATAATTATTATTATCACTAATAAAAATCTTTATTATCAAACTATCCCTATGAATATCAAAATAAGTTTGATAAATATATAATACACATGTTACCCTTCTACATGTATGAATTGTTAATGAATATGATCTTAAAGGATTGTTTAAAGTATCTTAACTATATTCTCTTTTCTCTGGAGCTTGAAACATTTTGGAGACATAATGAGAAATACCACACGAAAATTCGGGATGTATGCATTCAGGGACTATTATCTGAATATTTTGCTAATAAAAGTTATATAATGATCTTATGTCTGTTTTCAGTTCCTTGAAGGTGTATTTGTTGACTAAGACTGGAAAGGCATTTCCCATAATGGACTCACAAAGTAATGGAAGGTCTTGCTTAGAAAAAGAATTTAACTGGAAACTAATAATGTCTTTTAAAATAGTTACACAAAAGCCAGATTAAAAAAACAGAGCTCTCTAAATCCCAGTGCATTAAGGGTATCTTGATCATCTAAAGTAAAACTAAAGGAGTTTTGAAAGGCGAGATCTAAAGGGTAAGTGTTTAGATGTTCTATTCCTGTCTATAACATTTTCTAAAAACCCTGGCAATGATCAGAATGCAAGTATTGTAAGAAATAACACAGAAACACAATATGATCTCAGATATATATTTCTATTGGTACACACTTCATTTATAAGGGATTATACTTTCAGAGAATAAACAATAACTCTGTTTTTCCTTCTGATCTTCAGTTTCTTATCTACCAAAAATAAGAGTTGGTTATCTATACCATCTATACAAGTAGGTCATCTCTACCATCTTCCTTGATTCTCTATATTTGTATTCAAATGTTAACTTAATTTTTCCCCCACAGGGAATAAGTATTCTTAAATATAAATGTGTTAGGATGCCTGGGTGGCTCAGTTGGTTAAGCGGCTGCCTTCGGCTCGGGTCATGATCCCAGCGTCCTGGGATCGAGTCCCACATCGGGCTCCTTGCTCCGCAGGGAGCCTGCTTCTCCCTCTGCCACTGTCTGCCTATGCTCACTCGCACTCTCTCTCTCTCTGACAAATAAATAAATAAAATCTTTTTAAAAATATATATATAAATGTGTCAAAAGGTAGAAAAGTATTAATATCATAACCTGAAAGAAAACTGTATCCAAAAAATACATATCCTTTTATAAAAACACTTAAACTTCTTTTGCCTGCACCACATTTAAATTTGGGAAGAAAGGAAGAAGGAAGGAAGGAAGTGGGAAGAAAGGAGGGAAGGAATGAAGAAAGGAGAGAGGAAGGGAGGGGGGTGAGAGGAATGAGGGAGGATGAGCGGGAAGGAGGGAGGAAGGGAGGAGAAAAAGAAAAGTAGCCTACTGCTGTGGTTACAGCTTTTGTTCATCTCACTTACATAGTTCAAGATTTTCACTAAGAATCAAGGCAGTAAGAGAAAGCACAGTAAGTTTGTGATCAATTCAATGTGAAGAGAAATATAAACTTGACTTTTGAGTAGATGTTTTAAAAATGTTGAGTGGCTAGTTCTGGCATAGTTTTAAACGGTTACATTCATTTTTTTAGCTCCTTAAATTTTATGCTCGTGTTGGACATCTTTGGCATTCTGTCTCACCCTAAGTACTACATGGATCTATGCGTGTGATCAACCCATCTTGATTCTTGGAGACTGAGTCCATTTTAATAATCGGATTAAGTTGGAAAATCTGTCTTTCAATTCCTTTCTATGTCTGTAACTGCGTAACTACCTGTGGATCGATATACTCAAGTTCTAGGTGAATGTTAGAGATGACAGTAGAGATTGTGAAGCTGATTATATAGTTCAATTTTGAACATAAATTATATCAAAATATCAATTATCCTGGAAAACATTATAGATACATATATACATAGTTATGTCTGCAGTTTCACCATTAATTTTGTGTAAAGTGTATTAGAGATCTAAACTTCATTTGTCTTTCCAACCAATCACTATGCAATACTCAACTGTACTTATAATACATAGAACAGATTCTTCCAAGGATATGAGACTTTCTGGCTACCTCTTGAATGTTTACTAAAAATAAGAGAAGCCCAATTTGTATCGAAATACATTACGCACCTAACAATTTAATCATTAGTCAAGAGATCCTTCTTGAGGTGATTGCAAATGAACTGTATTTAGTATCCATGTGAATAAACTAAACCATCAACCACCATAGGATGACATACACAAGTTTTCCTCCCAGACGGCACTACAGTAGCCAAAGTAATAACGTATAAGGCACATACGTCTATTTCTCTACCTATACCTTTACCAAAAGTAGAATACATTTCTAAGAATTAGAATGTTTAAAACCATATCTTACACTACCAGTTGAAAGTATTTCTCCAAACGAAGACAAATGAAAAATACCCCATGCTATTCTTTCCACAGAAACGTACTTGCATTCAGTATATTTGAAAGCAACAAAGGAGAAGGATAAACCAATTTTTTAAGAATAAATCAATTTCAATGAAAATGTTCAACAGAACAACTTCAAACTCCAAGTAGAAGGGTTTAACAACTATGTGCAAATCCCAAAGTAGCCTGAAAAACCAGCTACGATTAAAATAAAAAAAAAATAAAAATCGTATCAAATAGGTAGAGGACTGTATTCATACAAAAAGCTAGACATTTTGCTCAAGTAAAGCCTGGGATAGGGGTTTGACTTCTTATTACCACTCTCCAGGCAAAAGATCCCACCGCACCATTCCCGCTGTCAAGAGCCCAGAGCCCCGTGTACTTACTGGCCACCTCCAGCGATGCATTATGGCTCACGGCCTCTCCGAGGTAATTCCTTGCTACACAGACGTAGACCCCTTCATCAGGCCTACTTTTTCGTCCATGTACTATACGTAAGAAAAATAAAGATCCACTCGGCAGCAACATTCGGTGTGAGCGAGGGTCATCTTTGTCTGTCTCCACTCTCTCCCCCCCTTTGTACCATTCGATAGTGGGTGTGGGGCGGCCTTCGGCTTTACAGTTCAAAGTGGCAGGTTCTCCTTTTGACACAATTAGGTCGGAAGGGTGTTCAACAATGCGAGGTGGAAAATCTTCCTGACGAAGACGGGAGCCTGCAGAAGAATTGGCAAAAGAGTTTCATATTATCATATGGAAACAACGAGAAATCTTATCGCAAAAGCTTAGCCGTAAGCGCTACTACGTAAACAGGGCATACCAGTGACCTTGTATTTACTCTGGACCCTATCTACTAATTAGCCCTACTGGTGTCCACCTCAACCACACCGTGCAATTCTTGAATTCTTTTAACCTCCACTTAGAAAGTACTCTTGCTTTAACTTTGTACAAATCCTGTCTGCTCTTCAAATGCCTTGTGCACAAAGCCTGTCAGAAGTCACCACCCTGTCTGTATTTACCACATCCGTGCCTGTTTTTTGCAGAGGAATGAGTGAGAGAATTGTAGAGTGTTACAGATAATAGCACAGCTTCTTGGAATCTCATTTGCAACTAACATCAGTCAACACTTTAAAAAAAACCTACTTGGTAGACCAGTGAACATCATATTCAAATGTATGATGAAACTGCTCTCTATATAGATTTTTCTATCTTCCTAAATAATAAAAGTATGTGTGCGTATACACATTCCCAGAATTTGAATTAATAAATTAATTTCATTAGTTGCCAATAGTGATATGTTAATATTTAATATACTTCAAGGATGAAATGTTATGTAATTGAGTTTAAATAATTAAATATAATACAGAGTGGAAAAGGACATTGGGTAAGGACCTGCATTCTGTATTACATAATAAGTGAGGTCCTGAGTGTTTGTGTCATTTAAATATTTCCTGTGTCTATACCTTATTTTTTTCCAATGAGATTATAACTTCTAAAACATGGATCAAGATTCATCTTTTTTAATGTTCCTACCATACTGCTGCTGCGGATAAATTTAACATGTAAATTTCTTAAAGATTTCTCAAATGCAACAGCCCAAGGGTTAATTTAATTGAGCCCCGCACCTTGTTCTTATCTAGCCCTCTAATCTCAATGAATAATGCAAAGTAGAAACCAGGCTTCCTTGACACCTCCCCATCTTTTCTTTGTCCTCCTCCTCCCCGATATGTCTCAAATCAATCTACTCATCTCCATCTCTACAGCCAGCTACCAACCCCGGTCAAACTACTATCAATTCCCACCCGGATTTAGGAAATCTCTTAAACCGCTTCACTTCAGTGTAGCCAGAAGAAGGCTTTGAAATGCAAATACAATCTGGGTTCTCCCCTACTTCAGTGGCTCTTAAAATATACTCGTGGCTCTTAAGATAAAGTCCTTAACAAGATCTACAAGAGTGTGTTCATTCCCCTGTCCAGCCCTCCAGACTCTTCCTGTTCCACTTCTTTCTCTGCTTTCTTCACCTCACCTTGCGCTAGTTCACAAATACAACACGCTTCCTCCTGCCACAGGCCTACAAGGGCCACAGGGGCTTGTGCCCGAAATGATCTCACTCTAGTTAACATCCACTTTCCTTTCAAATCTCTGCCCTCCCTGATCTTTCAAAGAAAGTTAAGTGCTCCGTTTATAAACCTAAATAGCCCTACACAGCTACATTTTGTAAGAATGATCAGAATCGCAATTTCAATTTTTTGTCTGATGCTTGGAACCCTGTTTTTCCCATTGCTCTGTAAGATCTGTAAGATCTATGGGTCTGATTTTGCTCATGGTTGCTTCTCTTATGCTTGGCAGAGTGTGAGCATGCTATAGGCGTCAATAAATATTTGTTGAAAAAAATGAAAAAATGAATGAAGTACTAATGGGGAAGACCTATTTGAGTATAATGATCTGAAACTTAATAATCACGTATTCTATAGAAAGACATTAAAAGATTTTATTTTTTAAATGATAATCAATGTGCATTCTCTTCAACCTTTCCTAGACTGTAAGCTCTGCATGGACTGATTTATATATCTCTAATTTGTAACTACTACAATCAACATTTTTTCTTAATGAATGAAATAAACAGATGAATGGTAAAATTTAAAGAGCATTCACTTATATCGACCATGAAGTAACGAAAACTGTCATCTGAAATCTTAAGTAATAGTTTTACAATCTGAAATATTGAGAAACAGCTTTAATTCAATGCAGGGTATACAACATACTATAAAGTCTTTAAATGAAACCAACCACTAAAGGAGGAAGAAATAAACCGGTAACATGGGGAAAAAATAACTTAGAAACTCATACTTTCTCACAAAGGTTATACTGAAGTCAAATGAAATTTAAATTAGATTTTAGATTACTCAATCACAAGTGTTATACAATTTCAAAAAATAAAATATATATGGTCAGCCTTCACTTTGGCTGTAATTACCAAAGGTGGATGCTAATGACGAACAACTACTGAGGTAATAGCTATTTAATTAAAGCACTCATTATTTTAAATTCCGAAAGTCCGTCTCAGATAGGAAATAGGGATGCACAGTTTGCTATGGGAAAAAAAAGAAAGGACATTTAAGACAGCACGAACAAGGGAGAGTAGGTATCCTGAGACATAAAATTTGAGATGAGTCTTGAAAACTGAGTCAAGAATAAAAGAAAGGAGATGATTTCACTAGAGGCACAGCTGCCAAAGAATATGGTACACTTGTGGGACCTGGGGAATTGGTATGGCCTGAGTAGAAGGTATGTGTCAGAGATTAGAAAGTGTGTGTCTAAAGAAGTAGTCAGAAGCAATAATGGGATAAATGTTGTACATCAAGTCAAAGTTCTAGAACTTACCTGAAAGCAACAGAATATTGAAATATCTTAAGTGAGGCATTGGCAAAGTCATGCTTGTTTTTGTTTTGTTTTGTTTTTTTGTTTTTTAAAGATTTATTTGACAGAGATCACAAGTAGGCAGAGAAGCAGGCAGAGACAGAGAGAGGGAGAAGCAGGCTCCCCGCTGAGCAGAGAGCCCAATGTGGGCCTCAATTCCAGGACCCCGGGATCATGACCCGAGCCAAAGGCAGGGGCTTTAACCCACTGAGCTACCCAGGTGCCCGCATGCTTGGTTTTAAAGAGCTCACCATTGGTAGTATGACACTGGACTCTACAGCAGGCTAAATTAGAAGGTAATTGGTCGAAAAACTTTTGTACTCTTTAAACAATAAATTCTGAAAACTTGGGACCTTGACAGAAAAAAATAGAGGAAAGAATCTAGAGATTTAGTTATAAAATCAACAGGATCTGATCACTGGCAATGTGGGATGAAAACGAAATGGAAAATGCACAGGATGGACAAGAAGAACAAGGCAGATGATTCCAAGTTTGCGATCTGAGCAGTGGGTGAATAATAGTCCCAATGAAGGTGCAAAATCAGAAAGTGAAATTTGTTGAGAGAAAGGACAGAGGAGATGATTTATTCAGTCTGAGACATGGAGGGCTTGAGTGGAGGCGCCTATTCAGCCAGAGCGGCCCCACCCCGGTTGAACTGCCATTTTGTTGTAAAACTTAAATAGACTCTGCCCCCTCCGCACCCCACCTCCCACCCAGGGGAGCTTACTTAAAAGCAAGTCCCGGAAACCAGTCCCAGGTAACAAAGTCCAAATAGAGGGGTGGGTCAGGCCAGGTGGAGGTGTTCAATCAGTGGGGGCGCATACTGTCTCCTAACTATCAAGGAGGAGTATGGGCCCCACCCTTTGGGCACCTTTTGGGCACCAATTCTGAACAAGGTGATAGGCTGGTTCAAATGTCTACTAGGGTAAATTGTAATTCAATTGGTCACCTAGCATGACTGTGCAGCTTTCTCTGTGTGTTACAATTTCATTGGCCACCTGTGTGTGGCCAGGCCCAACCACATGGCCTTTGCTCTAAAAGTTAGTCTGGAAAGCAGGGAGGGGTCGCCCTCTCTGTAAGGGGCGGCCCCGACCGGTCTGTTTGACGGTCGGTCTGATTCTTAATGCTTGGCGCAAAATAAAGCTTTGCTTGACTTTCGCTTTGTATCAGTCTCGCTCCTTTAATCACAGACTCATTATTGGGGTACCCATTTTGGGGGGACCCAACATGAGGTACTTCTTGATTTTTCCAAGTGGAGATGACAAGTTGCCAATTGAATATCCAAGTTTAACCTCAGAAAAAAATCTCAGCTGGAGCCATAGATGAGAATCAAGCTGGAGACTGAAACCATGGGAAAGAATAAAATTGTCCAGGGAGTGTATAGAGGAAGTAATGGCCAATTACAGAACCTGGAGATCACCCAGACGCCATTAACATAAAGTGGAGCTCAAGAATCTCTCTGTTCCTAACCAGCAGTTCCATACAGCTGGACCTGAGCTAGCATGACTTTTGGGAATGGAAAACTCAGGCCTAAGCTTTCACCAGAATGTTTGTACAGCAGTATTCAGTAAAAGAATTTCAGCAATAAAAATGGCATCAACATTACTAAAGGCTAAACTGTCATGCTCCGTGAAATACTCTTTCTTCAGATTGTTAATGCGTAATTACTCAAAAAAGGAGTTGCAGTTCTCAGGGTCTTTTGTCTTGCTAAAAGCACACTATGATCTGCCAACAGAAAGGTATTGTATGCAGACTTTCTCAAACTTAATTTGGCTACTGAACTCTTCAGTTTTCTTCTTCCAGGATATCACACTGAACTTTGCTTCTGAGGAACACTCCAGAGAAAATATACTCTGTTAGCATATAATGATCTGAAGAAATGAATAGGGTTAGCAAAAAAAAAAAAAAAAAAAAGTTATTTGAATATAGAGCTTGTACATTTGAAAATCATAACAAAAATCATAGAAATCTCAAATTCCTCATACTGTCTAACTTTCAGAAAAGGAAATGTCCAATTCCTGAGTGGTATTTATAATGAGTAACTGGTTAACCTCCCCAATAAAAATTATAAATGGCAATCACTGTCTCCAGAAACACTATAATAAATTATTCTTTATTATCAAGTCTAAGCAGAAAGGAAAGAGAAAGAGAAAACTAACATTAATTATCCATCATCTCCTTCATCACAACAACATCTTTATGAGGTGGGTGTTGTTATATCTGGTGTCCATATGGGGGAAGTGAGACTCTTAGCTGTCATTCAGCAGGAAGGTGGCAGAGCTGGGATTCAATCCGAGTCCAATTTAAAACCTTTGCTCTTCCCATCTAGTCCAAAAACACTGTTAGGATTAATTCTTTAAAACCCACAGCAAAACATGCTTTGTCTGTTCTTTCCAATGCTTGAAGTGTTCATTTTGACTGCTTATCTTTAAATTATGGATTATAAAAACAAGAAGCAGTCAAACCTAGTGGCATCTATTGCTCCTTCCCTATGCATACAGAGAAAACCTGACTGGAAACCGCACGATTTCGTACTCCTTTTACTTGGTAAAGAATTTGATAATGAACGAAAGGAGGTATAAAGCTTGTCTTATATTGTTTCATCTTCTCTAATTACGAACTTGAATTTTTGAGTAAATAGCTTATAATGTCAGTTTTTAATACTGAGAACCTCAATTCCTATGCAACTCTTTACAATTAAAATTCAGGATCACTGGAGCACCTGGCTGGCTCAGTTGGTAGAACATGAGACTCTTGATCTCAGGGTTGAGTTCCAGCTCCATGTTAGGTGTAGAGATTACTTACAATAAAAACATAGGGCGCCTGCATGGCTCAGTTGGTTAAGCAACTGCCGTCGCCTTAGGTCATGATCCTGGAGTCCCGGATCAAAGAGTCCCACATCAGGCTCCCTGCTCGGCAGGGAGTCTATTTCTCCCTCTGACCCTCCCCCTTTTCATGCTCTCTCTCTCTCTCAAATAAATAAATAAATAATCTTTAAAAAAATAAAAACAAAAAAAAATCTATAAAAAAATTCAGTGGGGGGCTCCTGGGTGGCTCAGTGGGTTGAAGCCTCTGCCTTCGGCTCGGGTCTTGATCTCAGGGTCCTGGGATCAAGCCCCGAATCGGACTCTCTGCTCAGCGGGGAACCTGCTTCCTCCTCTCTCTCTGCCTGCTTCTCGGAGATCTCTGTCAAATAAATAAATAAAATCTTCAAAAAAAAAAAAAAATTCAGTATCACTTGTTCCCCAAGTTTTTCCACAATCACACTTTGAAGGAAAATTCTCTCATCTTCTATCAGTAATTGTTGACTCACTTTCTCAAAGGGAAACTTGAGCTATGCCGAGATCATATAGAGAAGAGCAGCCATGACTCTCCGAAGAGTATAGATCACATATAGTCCTCCTCCCTAGAGCAGGTGGTGTTCATCTCCACTGGGTCACATAGCTTCTCTCTCTAATATTGACTCATTCATAAAAAGCCTTCTTTCTTTCATCATAAATTCTGAGTTTTTGTAAGCCACCTGACAACCACCATTCTGGTCACAATAATTTGTTTTTACGTACTAATTTTTATGTTATAAGACCCCAGGTTTTTATTACACTTGGTAAGACCAACTTCTTGGTTTCAACCAAGCTCTGCATGGGAAACAGAAAAGTAACAAAGAAGAGAGGGTCAAAGAAGAAAGCGATGGGCAGACTGAGGCTTAAATAGGGAACAAGGATGATAACAGCAGCTGTCCTCAGCACGAATCCTGGTAGAACTTTGGGAAGAGAACACAGTTGACTTTACGCACAGTCAGCATCAAAAAAAGGGGCAGGGCAGAATTCCTTCAACAACTGCCCGGTTGGAAGATAAAATATAAACATGAGTGACTGAATTATCTAAATATTTACACACCCGCAGCTGGAAAAAGATATACACATAAGTGCTAAGTATGTCAAGGAAATATATCAAAGTCACGTGAGATTTATAATGAGGAAACCAAACTCCTAGTTGGCTGCAAACTATCCCCCCCTTTAAAACACCACTTTCATAGGCACACAAGCAACGAACCATTTAAGAGACAGATCTTGGTAATATTCTATTGAGGTATACAAAACACACACGTATATAATTTTATTATTTTGTCATATATATGATTCAACTCTTTTTTTTCCCCTATCATGGCAGTAATGTTGGTCTCAGGGTTTTGTTTATGTTTTCAAGTCTGTTTCTTAGTAGATTGAGTGAAACAGTATTTATTTTATTAACAAAGCCTTATTTTGATCTGAAGTTCTCTTTCATATTCTTTGGCAGGTTAAAATTAGAAAACATTAAATGATTAAAATATCCATTTGTCTCATATATCATATGAAAACATCTTGCAGCACAGAAATGCTTGTAAAATTACTAAAAGCACGAGAGTAGCAAGTTCAGAGAGAAGTTGACAGATGCACAATGAATATTAATAGACAATTGGTGACATCTGTCCTAGGTGGGGGGTGGGGAGGTATATCTGCCTTACCCACAAACCTGTATTTGTAAAAGAACACCTATATTCTTAAAAGAACCTTGCCTCTTAACCTTTTTATTTAAGCTCCATTTACATTTTAAGGAGCACACAGCCTCCAATATTAACATAAACTCTACCAGGGGCACCAATCCTGTAATTTTCCTGTCAGAACTTCATCCTACAAGGAGATATTTGTTAAAAATAAGAAGACAGCCTCCACTAATTACTCACTGTGTAGAGAGTAGACTTACATACCCTCAACTGAATCACACACATTTCCCAAATACTCACACATTATCAGAATAAGTATAAAAACAGACCATACCAGAGGAAAACACATAGCTTCACCTGAACTTATACAGAGTAGAGGAACACAAGGGAAACAGAACACTTAAAAACAACTACGTGATCAATGAATCATGCCATTTTCTTTAGGTACTTTGTTTCAGCCTAATTTCCTACCATTATAATTCCCCCTAAAGATGGGAGGAGGGGTTCTTAACAAAAATTTAGAATAACCCCCAAAAGTAGTTGAGGGTCAATGATAGTATCTGTTATCATCTCAAATGATTATCAAAACTGTCCAGATGGAATTCTAGAAGTGAATCCCTGGGGTTTTTGTAATATTCCTGTAGAATCTAATATCATCTGGCTGTGTCCCAAAAGGTCCGAGGAAGACTGACAGTAGAATAAGAGAAATTTTAAAAGCAATATTGCTTGCTCTCCCCATTCCACCCCCATTTTTAATAATATGGAGTCTAACTAGAATAGACTTTTCTGTCATGGGACCCAAATATTGCAGAAGCTACTAAGGCATTAACAGCAGGAGTTGCCTCGGCAGACTCAAACCAGGCAGGACTTCATTCTGTACCTAAATGGGTTGTAGGGTTGAAGCTGGTTAGCTGAGTTCATGATTCTTTTCGCCCTTGAGGTAAAATTTCCAATCAATATACAAATAGGAGAATTCCACCTTCTGTAAAATGTCAAACAAAAATATTTGCGTATCTTAAAATCCAAATTTTCTCACTCTCCTATTCATTGGTTTACCTCTATAGTGAACATATATTTTATTAAGAACTGTGCTAAGCATTAGCAACACAAAGAAATATGAGATAAAATCCTTGATCTGAACTGCCTTAAGTTCACCAAGAAGAAACAGCATAGGTGAGAGGAAAAGGGAAAAAAAAAAAAAAAGACTAATGTAGCACTTGGGGGAAAGTATGTCCAATCTAGAGAATGGATTCAGTGTGCCTGCATTCAAATTCAAGCTCTGCTACTTGTTAGCTGTGTAAACTCAGGTAAATTCCTTAACTTCTTTGAATGTTCATTTCTTCATCTATAAAATGAGTATAAAATAATATCTATATTTTATAGGTTATCATAATCCCTGGTGCATAAAATATTACAGTGACCCCTGATTGGAACCACTGATGTAGTAGTTGGAAGTTGGTATAAGCACCATTGTTTAATTTTATGATTTTCCTCTCCAACTTCTCCTGGACTTATATTAGGATCCCTACTAACTACAAATCAGTTACTGGGGTTTTTTTTTGTTGTTGTTTGTTTGTTTGTTTTTTCTGAATTTGTAAGAAAGTTATAAACTAAGCAAGAATCTAGTCTTCGTTGAGAATTCAACTCAAATTTATTTTCCATTTACACAGTTCTTGGCAAAATTGGGCACAATTCCAGCAAAACATCTATCAAAAGAGAAGAAAAACAAAATAAAACAAAACTAGAGAACTGAGCCTACTCAACTTCTTGTTTTACTAAGAATCATCAATGGGTGAGTCTCTCCAAAGCCATCTGTAATAAAGCAGCTTTGTTTCTTGTGGAAAATATCCCATACATATCCATTGATTAAATGTAGTACTTTCAAAATCTGAAAGACACACTAATGCATTTTAAAATATTACTGCATGAATAGTCTTATTATCTTTCTCTTCCTTTTCATTACAAATATAAAAAGTCTATGGGTTCATCCCATTGATCAAGTTTGTAATTGTGCCAAATTACATTTCAAGACAACTTTCTATAGATACACTAAGGTATTAAAATCCACAAATAATCCTTTATTTCCTAATGCCTATCTTAATGGACCCTAAGGACTGAAAATATAATAACTTATTTATAACTTATTTCAGCTATTAGAACCAATTTTCACAGATGATGAATTTTGAACAATATTTTGAACTGTGAAAAACAGTATTTTGGTGGTCCACTGAATTTTTTTTTATTGCTAGGGGAACAAATTTCATCCTAATATTGGATTTTTGACATTAGGACAAGTTACATGAATTGCAATCAACATTAATCTACATCTCCTTTTTTAAATATATAATATGGAAATTGCAGATGATTATAAATCTGAGCCAACTATAACTATAACCTCAATATACAGAACATAGACTTCCTTATTGAAATTACAACTCAACAGTACTCTTATAACTGTAAAAAACAAAACAAAACAGAACCAAAAACAAAAAACAAAAAAACCTTGCTTACTAAACTACCTCTATCCTGAACTTAAATTTTCAAGGGAAAAAAAAAAAATTTATCCTGAAATTAAGCTTAATTTTGTGTTTAAAATCATGTTTTTAAGTCATAAGTCAAAAGTATATAAAAACAAATAGGGATACAATATAATTTGTTAACCACATGAAGTTTTGTAAATTATTACGTAAAGTAGTATTTATCAATCAATCCTTTCTCTAAAGAGAAAGGATTGCATTAGATTTTTATAGAATCTGCACATTATAGATATAATTTACTGCACAAATAACCTAAATCAATTAAAGTACTAAACATTAGGATTTGACTTTACATCTTAAATTAGTTAGTCATACTTAAACTATATTTAGAGAATCCTTGACTCTAGATGAGTTATTAATGTCTTTGAGATGGAGTATAGAATTGTATTTGTAAGGATAATTATCTAAAGACAATTACACTTTTGGAAAACAAAATACTTAAAATAGCCTTTTAAAGGATTACTGAGAAATCCCTGTAGGAATGCAGTCAACTTCACTTATTTTTAAACTTAGTACTTCTGACATGAACAAGATCTTCTACAGAACTTGTGTATATATTGGCAAACTGTCATTTTTACCTCCCCTGTACTTACCCTATTTCTCTCTCATTGTATCTTGGATTTAGATCTTATAGACTCTACGGGGGGCCCCCTAAAAATGGATAAGGAGGGGCTGACTCTATCACCTGACTTACAAGATATGGAGACTTACAGGATATTCCAAATGCTAACTACTCAGTGGTCTCTCTTTTCTAAGGGGACAAGTAAATAATTCATTAGTACAAAACAAAGCAATATGTGTGGTTGATCTAATGGAAAAAATCCACCATACATGAAATATCAACCTATACAACTTTTGATGCCAAAAGATAAGAAATTTAAAAAAAAAAACAAAAAAACCCTCCTAACTCTAAAAGCATCCTTTTTTTCTCCCCCGTCTCTCTCTGATTTGGGATTTGTTGCTTTCTCTGTTTCTTTCCTTCTGAAAGTAAGTTTGGCTTGTTTTTTTCTTTTCTTATTCTTTTTGGAATAGAGTTATAATATCACTTTTCCTGAAATTTTAAATTTCTCTTTAATTGTGGCCATATGATGTCTATATGCATTTATCATTCTGTATGTTAACACAACTTAAAAGAGAAATATGATACCTTCAGTCACTTTTTTTTTAAGATTTTATTTATTTATTTGTCAGAGAGAGAGAGAGAGAGAGAGAGCACAGGCAAACAGAGTGGCAGAGGGAGAAGCATGCTCCCTGCCGGAGCAAGGAGCCCGATGTGGGACTCAATCCGAGGACGCTGGGATCATGACCTGAGCCGAAGGCAGTCGCTTAACCAACTGAGCCACCCAGGTGTCCCACCTTCAGTCATTATTTTGATGGTGGTTTAATTTCAAAGGGAAGGAGTAATAGTTAATTTTGCTTAGAAAGCACTTACAATACTTAAATACTTAGTTTAGTTACTAAGTAGTTACACAACTACTGAAATGCTTATATATCTCCAGTGCCTACAATAGCCCCTGACACGTAGGTGCTTGATAAACATTTGTTGAATGAGTGAACAGATAATAGAAAGAAAGAAAATGATGGGAGATTTCATGTGTATTTATAAATCATTTGGAACACAGGATGGGCAAACATCCATGCTTGGAGGTAGTCAGCATAGCCCTGAGTTTAAGAGAAAGTAAGATCGATCCTTACTTCTGCTTCTTGGGAGCAGACACCCACAGAGGAAAGGAGCTCAGAGAGTCCAGGCCTCCTGGATGGCATCGGGAGACACAGACTCTAGGTCCACTCAAAGTCAGTTAATTCTAAGGCCACTGAAACCTTGAGAATATCATGTGTACTGGTTAACAGAGATGTAAGTTATACCATTCTAGTAGAAGAAAAACTGAGGGGAAAAGATAGGGAGAAAGAGAGCTAGAAAAAAAGATCAAAAAACCAAAATCTTAATGTTGATTTCTCAGGGACCATGGAAAAATGGACATGTTTGGTTTTTTTTTTTTCGTGCTAAGTCTCTCTAGTCTGGTGTTATTTTCATAATAAAATATTTTTGTTTTAAAAGTGTGAAAGCCAACCAAAATTTTTTGAAAAATATGGAGGAAATATGGGGCACCTGGGTGGCTCAGTGGGTTAAAGCCTCTGCCTTCGGCTCAGGTCATGATCCCAGGGTCTTGGAATGGAGCCCCGCATCGGGCTCTCTGCTCCGTGGGGAGCCTGCTTCCTCCTCTCTCTCTCTCTCTCTCTGCCTGCCTCTCTGCCTACTTGGGATCTCTCTCTCTGTCAAATAAATAAATAAAATCTTTAAAAAAAAATAAGGAGAAAATAAAAATCAGAAAATAAAATTCTGGCTAACTCTTTAGTATTCATTTCCTCAACTCAACAGGTATGTTCTAATCACTCACATTGTACCAAGTCTGTGCTAGATACAGGTGATACAAGAGTACAGACACAAACAGTGGTAGCTCTCTCTCTGGCTCTCTCTCTCTCTCTCTGGCTCTCTCTCTCTCTTCAGTTAATAAAGATGCAAAGTTAATGTGAGTGATAGACAACACGGTGCACTTGAACAAGTATGTGTACTGACAAACCTCTTAGACAGCATTAAACTACTTTTGTGGGCACACAGAAACACAGTACACAAACTGGAAAGTTTACAAACTGGGGAGATTTGCACATGCAAAATGGCATGCAACATAGAATGTGTGGAAGCAAACATCTTTGACCAAAAACAAACTTTCCTGGAAAAGCGGAAATGTGTATGACATTAAATGAAGAGGGGCCATAAACCCTGAGCTCATAGCTGCTTCATCAGGCCCTGTCTGACCTTCAGGAGTTCAGAGACTGGAAATGGATTTAAACCAATTAACAGCTTTCAGTTGTCTCTTCTCATTCAAAAGCAAAAAGACTCAATTATTTTATTTATCTTCCATACCATTACAACCAGGTAACTCCTGGTCTATGGTGCCCAGGGAAATCACGTTATTTAAACCTTAAATTTTTCACTTCACATTTGACCATTCTTAGCAATTCTGAGACCCTCTATTAATATTAAATTAACCCCCAGTTACATTATCAAAATATGCTTATATTTTTCCTACTCTGGCTATAATAACTGGTGGACTATCTCAATAAAACGGGTGTTGCCTTAGCTTTCTGCTAGCACTGAAACAAGAACCGAGAGAGGGGCCCATGAAGTAGAAGTTTGATTTTTGTTTGGATGATTTTTTTATTAATTCAAGGACTGTATCTGTGGGGCACCTGGGTGGCTCAGTCAGAGAAGTATCTGCCTTCAGTTTGGGTCATGAGCCCAGGGTCCTGGGACTGAGTCCCAAGCAGGGCTCCCTGCTCAGTGGGGGTCTGCTTTTCCCATTCCTTCTGCTTCTCCGGATCCCCCACCCCCCATCGGGATCGTGCTCTCTCTCAAATAAACCAAAACCTCTTTTTTTTTTTTTTTTAAGAACTGTATTTATATACTATGGTTTTTTGAAAAAGGTAAGAGTAATTTTCCTTTGAAAAAGTATTTTATGTACTACATGTATGCATAAAATTGCATGTAGGTGTTTTCAGAGGCAAACATAGGCTCATCAAAATAAATCTTCTTGAAATATCAGGCACAGGCATGACAAACTGGAATAATAACCGATTCAAGGGGCACTGGGGTAGCTCAGTGGGTTAAGCAAATGCCTTAAGCTGAGGTCATGATCCTGGAGTCTGGGGACTGAGTCCTGCATCAGGCTCCCTGCTCAGTGGAGAGCCCGAGTCTCCCTCTGCATCTTGCCCTGCTTATGTTCTCCCTCTCTCAAATAAATAAATCTTTTAAAAAAAATAACCCATTCAATACGTAACCTTTAAATACTTTTTTAAAATATGAAAAACAACTGAAAGCAATGTCTCTAAACACATGATCCTTCTCTATATATTTATGAGGTTTCTCTAGTTTCAAAGAATTCTTTCTTTCTTTATTTCTCTGCTTTAGAAAGACCAGGCATGAGGTTAAAATTATAGGTAAGTGGTCCCTGACCTATTCGATCATATTCTTTGGGTATAAGGATTTGTAACTGGTACTTTACAGGTACACCATGTGATTTTAATGCACACTACACTTTGAGAACTACTGAAGTAGAGAACTATTGGGATTCCTATCTCTCACGTTGAGTATTTTGAAATTGTACTCTTTCTTAAATTCCAAACACCGCTAATACCAGCACAGTTATATGGCACTTAATCAGCATCACACATTTTTCTAAACGTTTTAAATACATTAAGTCACTAAATTCTTGCCAAAAGAAAATAAATGAGTAACTGTAATATTATGATTAACCTCCTCTTACAGGTGACAAAATTGAAAAACAGCAAAGAGGTAATTCACCTGAGTTCACATACCTAATTTATGAGAGATGTGGGCCATGGTCTCAGGTAATTTGATTCCAGAGTTTATGTTTATATCCTGCCCTCTCAAACATATTTAAAAAATTAAAAATAAACATAACTAACGTATACTTGCAAGAATGTGTTATTCAGGGGCGCCTGGGTGGGTCAGTGGGTTGAGCCTCTGCCTTTGGCTCAGGTCATGATCTCAGGGTCTTGAGATCAAGGCCTGCATGAAGCTCCCTGCCCAGTGGGGAGCTTGCTTCTCTCTCTCTCTCTGCCTGCCTCTCTGCCTACTTGTGATCTCTATCAAATAAATAAATAAAATCTAAAAAAAAAAAAAAAAAAAAAGAATATGCTATTCAAAGAGAATAGGAAATACAATGCTATTCATATACTCTCCCATTGTAAAATGAGTAGAGAAATAAGAAAATTTCAAATTCTACTCTAGGGGTAGGAAGCATAACTTAGTTTAACTTGAGCTACTGTCCCAACTTTACTCAACTGATAACTTACACTATAAACAAGCACCTCAAAATCAGCAGAAAATTATGTTTTGGCTTCCTTTTATAAATTACTTTTAGAAATAAAAACACACAAAATTATTACAAATTAAAACAGGTAGCAAAAAATGCCTTACAAAAATGTGGAAAGTGTGAAGTAAAATAAGTAATTAAATACTTATTTATACTTCTATATACTTACAGAGAATACCAAGGCTAGGATTTTAACATCTTTCCTTCCAGTGTTATTCTATCAATTTTTACACATGAAATATACTATGACTACTTTTTACTTATTTTAAACACTTTGCCCTTTCACCAATGAGTTATGAAAAATACATTTTAAATGCATGAACAATATATCTTACACATGTGTTACAAGTAACTGAACTTCCTTGTAGAAGTTTATTTATTCCCAAATTTTAAGGATTATTAAAAGCTCAAGTTCAGCATCATTACATTCAGTATACATCCTTGTCCATGTATTAAATTATTTCTTTAATATAACATTTTAGTCATGGAATTTGGGGACCATCTGCTTAAAAAATTTTAAGAGTTGATACATATATTCAAAAATAAATCGTTCTAAAGATGTCTTTTTAAAAAATTCCAATAATTTCAAAACAGTTTTGAACCCTTGTTAAAAATGCTAAATTTCTTTTTTTTTCATTTGTAACTTAAAGTTCTTTGTCACTTGGATGTCACTGTCCTACTAAAATACTTTAAATTTTTCTATAATCTTTTAAGGCATAAATTTGGAAATTTTGGATATGAATATGCCATTAAATATCTGATTTTTCTTTAATGTCATATTCTCAGTTGTATCACCTTTTAAATTATGTTTAATTGTACTTTCAATTTGGTTCACACAAACTTCCTAAAATACTGATAGTTAGTGAAATCCCCCATTTTCATTTTGAATTATTTTCCTTAAGGGATTTTAAACTAACACATACCTTTAAACGTTTGTTAATCCTCAAAATAACTTTAATGCTGTTCATAAAAAAAATCTTCAAATTTTAATTTTTATTTATCCATTAGCCCAACAACTTAATGTTTACACATATAAAATGGAAGCATAAATAATTCTAAATTTTGATGTATTAGATAATCAGATATACAGCATCAGCTTAGGACCAAGTCCCAAGAACTTCTTTCCAACAGGTATCCTCAGTGTGAAAACAGTAATATCTCTTTCTTTGAACACAACTTCCCAAAAAAAGTATATGGGAAAACCTACGTATTTCTAGTTTACTCCTGTAGACAAAAATTAATAAAATGAAATTAATTCATTCTTCTTATTTTTTTTTTAAGATTTTATCCATTTATTTGACAGAGAGCGAGAGATCACAAGTAGGCAGAGAGAGGGGGGATTCATTCTTTTTAAATACAGAAATCCTCTCTTGGGTTGACTAGCTCAACCTGGTTTAACTGTGACCTTCCCAAATTTACCAATGAAAATCTGCCCTCGATCATTTCCAAGTAAATGAGGGCATTGGGCACCTTTTTCCTTAAAAAGTCAGATTTAAAAAAATCTTACCCAAACTATCCAACATAGTGACTGGTGCCAAAATCACTAATCAAATGAAATAAAAAGTATATTCAAATTGTTCTAAGAGGGGGTATAGCTCAGTGGTAGAGCATTAGACTGCAAATTGCTCTAAGATACAAACTTTCCTTTTTTTTTTTTTTTAAGACAGAATGCATTGTAGATAAACACCATGGACAGAAAAAGAGTCAGTTCCTGGTCAACTCATTAGACAAATAAGAAAAAAGCTGCTTTGAGATAAAGTATATGAAGGAAAGGAATTGACATATTACTGTCAGACTTGATGTTTTTAGTTTTAATACAAATATAGAATAATCTACCCAATGTGGAAATACAGACAGAAATCCAATGCAAAGAGGAAATCTTCCTCTACCTGTTTGTATTCTTTACCTGGTTTAATTCTAAAACCATGAGAATGGGGGCACGTGGGTGGCTGAATACTTAAGCCTCTGCCTTCGGCTCAGGTCAGGGCTCTGGGATTGAGCCGGGCATGCGGCTCCCTGCTTAGCAGGAAGCCTGCTTCTCCCTCTCCCACTCCCCCTGCTTGTATTCCCTCTCTTGCTGTCTGTCAAATAAATAAAATCTTTTAAAATATATATAAATAAATAAATAAAACCACAAGAATGACGACTAGTAAATGGCAGAGGTCCAGAAGAAAATGATCCAAAGGGATGCACAAAAGTAAAATTATTTCAATTCAACGAATGCTTACTGAGCAATTACTCTGGACCTAGGCCTAAGATTGTAGATCAAGCTGGAAACAGACAGTATATACTGAGCTCCTAAGTGCAAAGAAAAACAGCAACATGAAATCAGCCACAAAGGTGTATTACAGATGTGCTAAAAGTTTTGTAAATTCACCTATGTCTTCAGCAGGTGACACATAGCATCTAAAGACCTCGCAAGGATACCATGTAAAGCAACAGATTTGTGCCAATATACTAGTTGATATTTAACACACAGAAAACACAGCATTTCAATAAATGTAAATTTCTGGATGTTCTTGTTATGCATGGACTTTGAGTGACTATGATTTATCAGTGTAGGTCCATCAGTTGTAACAAATGTACCAATCTGGTGGAAAATATTGATAATGGGGGAATCTATGTGTTTGTGGAAGCAGTTAATATATGAGAAATCTCTACAACTTCCCTTCAATTTGGCCTTGAACATAAAACTGCTCTAAAAAAATAAATATACTGGGGTGCCTGGGTGGCTCAGTTGGTTGGGCACCTGCTTTCATGATCGCAGGGTCCTGGGGTCAAGCCCCACGTTGGGAGCCCCAATGAGCAGTGGGGAGCCTGCTTTTCCTCCATCTATTCATGCCCTCTCTTGCTCACTCTCTCTTAAAAATAAATAAATAAAATCTTTATTAAAAATATACATATACATATATATGTATATATAAAAAGTCTTCATTTAAAAAGTTATCTAATCATAAATGTAATGCTCCTAAAAATATCTGCAAATGCAAATAGGTATGTATATATATATATATATATATATATATATATACACACACATATCTATCTGTATATAGATATGCAAATATAAATTTAAAATGATTATTTTAACTTGCATAACTAAAATGAGATTATAGAAAGAGAAAAGTAAAGGAATAAATAACAATAAAGAAAATACTCAAGGAATAAATTGTTTTTCCTGGCTTTCCTCTTCATAAACTTTTCTCTTGGCAGAGTGTGAGCAGACTATGATTTCTAGTGTTTTGATTTTGCTTTACTCTAACCATTGCAATGCACTCTATGTTCACATGCATAACCGAAATGGAGCTCATGCCAATTCCTAGGGTTTCCATTTCACTTCATAAAACTCTTCTTTCATGCTACACACAACACCATCTTGACTATAATCTACACCAAGCCCCTTCTTTGAGTTATTATCATCATACACATTTGAACAGTACTCTCATGGCCTCTGAGATTAAAGATGTTCATGTCTCTTCGCAAACCTTACACCCAAAAAAAAGAGTATGAAAATCCTACAGAACAATAAGAGTTGCAGATTTTGCATATGAAAAAGATTTTGAAAAGAAAAAGATGAATCAAAATGATTATGGAGCATGAGATGCATAGGAGATGGTCAAAGTGACACCACCACCTCATATAACCTACAGAATCTTTACTTGGTTTGACTTGTCGATGGTATCTTAGCTCTGCTGCTGTGTTGAAGAGTTTAGTAAAAATCAAATGGTATTTTCTCAGAAAGTCTCAAAAGGACAGGGCTAAGATCTTTATAATTATCTCATTAATCGGGGCGCCTGGGTGGCTCAGTGGGTTAAAGCCTCTGCCTTCGGCTCAGGTCACGATCTCAGGGTCCTGGGATCGAGCCCCGCATTGGGCTCTCTGCTCAGCGGGGAGCCTGCTTCCTTCCTCTCTCTCTGCCTGCCTCTCTGCCTACTTGTGATCTCTCTCTATTGAATAAATAAATAAAATCTTTAAAAAAAAAATTATCTCATTAATCTTGAATGTGCGAATGGAATGATAGCTAAGAGGTATTCAGTGAACTCATTAGCTGCATTAATTCTCACAGCCCCCAAAATATCCCTAAGTGGGCATTCTTAGTATCCATGATTTATAGATGAGGAAATTGAGGCACAGAAATTAAGTAATCATCCAAAATTTAACAGGTACTATCTGATAAAGATTCAGATCCACATAGTCAGCTCTAAAAATTGGACATTTAGCTTCTAAACTGTGCTTTAAACAGTACAATTGTTCAAGAATTTGCCTCGTAGAAGAATAAACATCATAAATGCAACGATTTATTTTTTAACTCTCAAGTTAATGTAAGAAAAACTAGAAAAAAATACTTTGAAGGAACCTGGGTGGGTCAGTCAATGAAGAGGCGGACTATTGATTTTGGCTTGGGTCATGATCTCAGGGTCCTGGGACAGAGCCCAGAATCAGGCTCTGTGCTGGGTGGAGAGTCTGCTTGAAATTCTCTCTCTCCCCTTCCTTCTTTCCCTCCCCCTGCTGGTGTTCTCTCTGTCTCTCTAAAATAAATAAATAAATCTTCAAAAAAAAAAAAAAAAAAAACCCCACAACTTTGGTCCCACATGGCAGTTGGGAGAAAAGAATAGATTGGATTCATATCAGAATACTTGGGCTTTTCTCCTAGGCTCATAAATTTCTACCTCTCCATTCTCGGTTATTGGGTCAGTTTCTTCACCCATAAAATGAGGTTAATATACCATGTTAAAGCTAGAATAAGAACAGATAAATCTGTCAACCCTCCCATCTTCCAAACAAAGGAAAACTAGTCAACAGATTGAAAATATTTGATTAAGGTTGACAATAAATTAAAGATCCCTGGTAGCCAGAACACAACCCTGTTCTTCGGAATCCCATTAACACAAGGGTAGAAGTAAAACCTTTTGTAAAAGAAGACCAAAGAAGAGGTGTTCTTAGCCTGTCCAGGATGGGCTTCGAAAGTGTACGTGAATTTTTGGAACTGGATGCAAATTTCTCTGACCATGCACAGGGAGACAAAAAAAAAAAAAAAAAAAAAAGCACAGCATTAGAAGAGGTTCTAATCTTTACAAGAAATAGGATAATGATCTTTGCTTTGTTTTAGATAAACGAAGAAAAGCTCAGAGGGGTAAATGTCTTTTAAATAATTCACAGAAAGATATTTACACATACCTTACCTTTGTATAATATCATATCACATTGCACAGGATCTCCCAAATAATTCATAGAGAACTGGGACTCCAATTCTCTGCTAGACTCCAGAGACAGCAGTCTCTGCTTGGTGTTGCCATGAACCCTGCCTGTTTCTCTGACTTCTCATTTTAAACCTCTTTTCACACCTACTCTCCTCTTGATACTGGACTGAGCACAGGCTGAGTGAAGTAACACCTGCCATCATTATTCCCCTGCAGAAGCAGTAAATTCGAGTTATTTTCTGGTGAGAAGTATTTTAGCAGACATTAATTCTAGGGAACAGCAATAGCGGGCCCTTAAGTACTGAGCACTCGGCATCCTCCAGACATGTACTGGGAAAGGTGAACAAGTGATCTCCTCATACCTTAGGTCTACAATTACCTTGCAGTGTTGGCGAAGTAACCCCGTCCTTTCAAACCTTACAATCTAGGAGTCCAAGGCCTAGAAAGATTAGTGTTTTTCAAGATGGGAGGGGCTTACATATGTTGAAAACTCAGATTCAGGGCACCTGGGTGGCTCAGTTGGTTAAGCATCTGCCTTTGGCTCAGGTCATGATACTGGGTTCCTGGGATCGAGCCCCGAATCAGGCTCCTTGCTCAGTGGGGAGCCTGCTTCTCCCTTTCCCTCTGCCTGCTGCTCCCCCTGCTTGTGCTCTCTTTCGCTGTCAAATAAATAAATAAAATCTTTTAAAAAAAGGAGAGAAAGAGAGAAAAGCAAAGCTCAGACTCCATGAAGTACGTGATGAAGTACCAAATGCAAAATATGTATAATAAATGCCAAAGTATGAGCAAGAGGTTAAGTAAAGCAGGCAGTTGGCTTTCTCAGAGACGATCTTTTGGTTGGATATGGACGGCTGGACAGGATTTGGGGTTGGTCAGAGATTCTCTGCTCCTCAAATTATTTGGAGTTTTGTGTTTATGAATATATTTGCATTTATCTACTGACCAGACCCAGTCACAGAAAAGACCATCATATTCTTGAAGAGGGACACTAATGAAAACATGTTTTTAAATAAACAACAAAATAACACGGGTATGGATTTTTTAGGGTTGCTATCACAAAGTATCAAAAGCAGAGCAGCTTTAAAAAACAGAAATGTGGGGGCGCCTGGGTGGCTCAGTGGGTTAAAGCCTCTGCCTTTGGCTCAGGTCATGATCTCAGGGTCCTGGAATCGAGTCCTGCATCAGGCTCTCTGCTCAGCAGGGAGCTTGCTTCCACCTCTCCCTGCCTGCCTCTCTGCCTACGTGTGATCTGTCAAATAAATAAATAAAATCTTAAAAAAAAAAAAAAAGGCTTTTGTGGGGCACCTGGTGGCTCAATCAGTTAAGTGTTGGATTCCTGGGGTACCTGGGTGGCTCAGTCATTAAGTGTCTGCCTTCGGCTCAGGTCATGATCCCAGGGTCCTGGCATCGAGCCCCGCAGCGGGCTCCTTGCTCAGCAGGAAGCCTGCTTCTCCCTCTCCCACTCCCCCTGCTTGTGTTCCCTCTCTCGCTATGTCTCTCTCTGTCAAATAAGTAAATAAAATCTTTAAAAGAAAAAAAAAGTGTTGCATTCCTAATCTCAGCTCAGGTCTTGATATCAGGGTCGTGAGTTCAAGACCCATTTCAGGCTCCACACAGGGTGTGAAGCCTACTTAAAAAACAAACAAACAAACAAACAAAAACTAAAAAAGTCCTGGATTCTAGCCTATTAGCAACAAAAAAGTTCCTGAAATTTTTTTCCCTTTTTTTAATTAATTATTTTGATTAACATATAATGTATTATTTGCCCCAGGGGTACAGGTCTGTGAATCGTGAGGCTTACACACTTCACAACACTCACCATATCACATACCCTCCCCAAAAAGTTCCTGAAATTTTGAAGTAAAATAACATTATGAAAATGTTGTTTAGGAACATTAAACTCACAGGCTGGGCAGGATGCAGGGTAGAGAAAGGAGCCCCAGGACTCCCATAATCACCCCCATAACACAGATGTGAGACAATGAAGGCAATGGGAACAAAAAAAGAAATGAAAGAAATCCAAGCAGCATTCTGAAGGAAGAATTCCCACAATCCCGTCCAACAGCTCAGAGGTTTGGGATCTAAGAGGCAAGAAAAAAACTAGCTCAGGGCTGTTTTCATTTTAAACTTGTGTTTGACTTTGAGAAAGAAACCAACACTGTAAATATCATTTTTTTTTCATACATTAAGTATGACATAACTCTAAGACTTTAAAAACCAACTTGAAACTCAACAGATGATATTTTTAAGAGTGCAAAGGAGAGTTTCTTTCCATCCCACTCCCGGAATTTTTTATTTCAAGAATTATATGTTTCAAGTTATAATTTATAGTTATACTATATACCCCTAAGATAACTGCACGCTCAGTCAAATGTTCAGGAAAATGCTATCTCACAGGTTTGTTTAAAGATTTAATGCTAAATTCCATGAACATTTTATACAGAAACTCCTTTGATGATACACACAACAGGCCGATGTAATGTAGCAACATAAGGACAAATGCTGAAGGCAGCTTAGACCACAACTTCATTTTTGCAGATCATCTTCAAACCCCTTTTATAAAAGGACAAATACTGAGGCCACTCCTACTTCTTTGTGCATAGTAAGGATTTTTTTTCTTTTTTAAGATTTTATTCGTTTATTTGACAGAGAGAGATCACAAGTAGGCAGAGGCAGGCAGAGAGAGAGAGGAGGAAGCAGACTCCCTGCTGAGCAGAGAACCTGATGTGGGGCTTGATCCCAGGACCCTGAGATCACGACCTGAGCCAACGGCAGAGACTCAACCCACTGAGCCACCCAGGCGCCCGTAAGGAATGTTTTTGGCGGGAACTTCTTTAGTGGGAACATCCCATGTACATCAAAAAAGTCTTCAGATGATCACCGTTCCAAATATAAGTTGAAGCCATCTAAGTAATTTATCTCCTGTAAGCATGTTTATTCCATTTAAGGAGAGAATAAAGCATGCACTATTTCTTGTTTAATTAGAAGTGCTTTTTTAAAAAGATCTTATTTATTTATTTATTTGAGAGAGAGAGGGTATGTGTGAGTGGGAGGGGCAGGGAGGGAATCTGAAGCAGACTCCATGCTGAACACAAGACCCAACATGGGGTTCCATCAGATGACCTCAAGGTCACGACCCGAGCAAGATTACTTGCTTAACCGACTGATCTACTCAGGTTCCCCAGTTAGAAGTTGTTTTTAATATGGAAGCTCCTTTTTTTTCCCCCAAAAGTTTTATTTATTTGTCAGACAGAGCAAGCAAGAACACAAGCAGGGGGAGTGGCTGGCAGAGGGAGAAGCAGACTCCCTGCAGAGCAAAGAGCCCAACAGGGGACTTTGATCCCAGGCTCCTGGGATAATGACCTGAGCCAAAGGCAGACACTTAACCAGCAGAAGCACCCAGGCATCCCTGGAAGGTACTTTTGTAAAGAAAATGTCTGCACCTCCTCAAAGAAAGTGATATTTAATAAGGACAATTTTAAAAAAATGATTCTCAATATCCTAAAAACGACACTGGAGCTGAATTTCATTATTCCTACATTCTAATCCAGTGCTATCTAAGAGAATTTTCTGCAATAATGATTAGAATGTCCTATTATTATATGTTCCCTCCAATACAGTAGCCACCAGCCACATGAGGCTGGTGAGCCCTTGAACTCGCCTTTTATTTCATTTTACTTGAATTAATTTCATTTACATAGTCACACATAATTGGTGGCTACTATGTTAAATGACACAGTCCTAATCTACTGGTAACTGAAAATAAATGCAAAAGAAAAAAAATCAAAACCTATACCTGTGGCTCTTAAATACCGATCTAGCACAATGAAAATCATCATTTATATCCACGGGTCTTAACTGTTGGGGAGCACCAGAGTGAACCAGAGAAGTGGGATCTTAAAATTTCAGATGTCAGGGGCCCCCACTCCTGATCTACTAAATCAATTCTTTTTTTTTTTTTTTTTAAGATTTTATTTATTTATTTGACACAGAGAGAGAGATTACAAGCAGGCAGAGAGGCAGGCAGAGAGAGTGGGGGAAGCAGGCTCCCCGCTGAGCAGAGAGCCTATGCAGGGCTCGATCCCAGGACCCTAAGATCATGACCTGAGCCGAAGGCAGAGGCTTAACCCACTGAGCCACCCAGGTGACCCCCGAATCAATTCTTTAAGAAATCTATTTTTAACAATCATCAGAAGTAAATCTTCAATGCACATTAAGGTTTGAGAACAACTGATCTAGTTCTGCTCTCATTACAGAGTTGAGTCACTGTGTATCTCCAATAGGAAATATTGCACATTTTACTTTTTGGGTTCTAATATTAAAACATATTGCTTTAATTTAAGTAACATTGGCACCTTTCAGCCAACATTGTTTTAAGAACTCCATCTCCTTAGAAAGAACTAGAAAGTAAATGATTCTCACATTCTAAAATACCACAAAGTATCAACTACTATCCCTGGACAAATGTTACACTTCATCAGATCCTGTCTTTCTGTAGATCCCACGCTGAATGAATTACCTGCCTTGGTTATTACGCACTGTTCTTTTCATTCTTTAAACCCACACCCTAATGCTTGTTATGGATATTATGCAATGCCATTCTCTGATTATCAATTTACTTATCTGTAAAATGAAGTAAAACTGGAATGAAACTCCTACCTCACAGGATTGTCCTCAAGGCCAGATGTCAAGTGCCTAGCAGAGTATCTGGCACATAGACAACAATGGCGAGGTACCCAGTTTTCTTCCTCTTCCCAATGACTGTTTCTCTATTTACTTCCCTTTTAATTCACTTAGCTGTCAATACTGTTGATAGTTGCCTGAAATCACTTAACCCCTACTTGCTGTTTTAGGGCCACAAAGAGCCTGAGAGCACTGCCTCCACTGGGCAGGGGAAATCCAAGGACATGTGACTCTGTCAAGTCAGCTTTGCATGGTTGTTCTGCTATGACCTGGTCACCCCTGCCCACCTCCTCCCGCATCCCTCCCCATCCTCAAAGCTGGCAATGGTTTTATTACTCTCAGCCAAACCTAGTTCCTGTAACTAAAACCTTGCTTCCCTCCTCATGACTTGGTTTTGTCTTACACCTAGCCTTCCCTCTTCACACCCCCTTCCAAAAGAGAAAGAAAACTTGGCAATAAAACCCTCCCTCTTTAATTAGTCAAGACTTGGAAGTGGAGTGTCCTCGATCTGAACGTGCAACATTTGACATATCTTGTTTAGAAGCAAAAAAGCAATGATGATCCTCTTTCTTTGTTATTTTTTTAGTGGTGTTACACGGTTCTAGGGTTGGTCCATGGTTTTAGTATATTTTCATCTTAAAAAGTCAATCCCTCATATCAATTTGAAAAAAAAAAGTTCCGTCTACGGCCATACCACCCTGAACGCGCCCGATCTCGTCTGAAAAAAAAAAGTTCCTAAGATTAAAAAAAAATTAAATCTAATAAAGGCATTTCAACATTATATAAAATGACTTATTCACCTTAGAAGAAAATATAACTTCTTGCAATTAAATGCTATCCAAAACTTTAATTTTTAGTAAAATTTAATATTATCTAAAATTTAAAATTTAATGCTATCTAAAAACAACAACAAGAAAAAAAAACTTCTGATTTTCTCAAACTGACTACAATTACATTCTTCTGAGATTTACTTGCTTTTAGTATCCCAGGGGTGAACATATCACATACTTGCAAATCATTCTGAAATCAGAATAGTAATCAAATCAACTTTCTTATTTAAATTTAAGAAACTTAGGGTGGAAGAAAATCAATATTAAATACAGTTTATTTTTAAAGTCCTCTTACAAAAATGTCAAAAGACTTTCTAAAAGTTTTACTTGTTCTCAAGTTTGGGAAGCCATGAGATTTAATCTGATGACAGACCACTCTGATATGACAACTTCATAAGGACCTAAAAGAAAACTAGGCAACTTACTCAGCTGGAAGTCTCAGGAGTCATGGAATGGAAAACATGAAGCTTTAAGGTAACTGTACAAATGCAATTTTAAATAAAAGATGGATTTTTAAGATGACAGTATAACTCTGCCTTTAAAAAAATAATTATGTTACTAAGAAGAAACTAAAGAATCAAGTTTGGCTGATTTTCAATTTTATTTCTCAAAAGCTATTTCTAGGTCAATTCAACAGCATTCATAAAGTACAAGTTTTTACACTATGTGGGAAGCAGTTCATTGTCTGACAAGTTTAATTCACATGATAGACCAATAAATTCTAGATCACAGTTCATTACTGATAAGGGTAACAAAATTTAATTTTATGATCGGTATAACCAGGTGCTAGTCTTTATGTATGTTATCTGAATGAATGTCCATGACATTCTTATTTTAAAATATTCTCAGATGACAGCACCTGGGTGGCTCAGCCGGTTAAGCCTCTGACTCTGGGTTTCAGCCCAGGTCATGATCTCAGGGTCATGGGATCAAGGCCCATGTCTGGTTTCACTCTCAGCATGGAGTCTGCTTGAGAGATTCTCTCTCTCTCTCTCCCTTCCCCTCAGCCCCTTTCCTGTTTTGTGTGCGTGTGAACGAACACATGTGCTCTCCCTCTCTTTCTCTCAAATAAACAAATAAAATCCTTTAAAAAATTAAAATAAATAAAATATTGACAGATGAAGAAAGGAAGGCTCAAACTAGTTAAGTATCATTTCTGAGATGTAATTTTTGGTAAATCACTTGAAACCATCTGACCCAACTCCAATACACCGGAATCACCTGAATTTTGAAAAGCCAATGTGTGCATCAATGGCTCTCAAAACCTAATCTGAATCAAGCACTATACTATAAACTAAATAACTTGTTACACACACACACACACACACACAGATGTACTTTTCTAAAATATTCTAAAATATAAGAAAATAGTCATTATAATCAATACAAAATATATTTTCCTTAAAACATTACTGAATTTGTGGCACCTGAGTAGCTCAGTTAGTTAAGTAGCCAACTCTTGATCCGGACTCAGGCTGTGATCTCAGGGTCCTGGGACAGAGCCTGCAGTGGGGTTCCACGCTCAGTGAGGAGTCCTGTTTGAAGATTCTCTCTCTCCCCCTCTCCGTCTGCACCTCCCCCTGCTCTCTCTCTCTCTCTAAAATAAATTTTAAAATCTTTAAAACATTACTGAACTCTTTGTTCCCCTCAAGTCAAATGCTACTATAGAACTACTATCGTTACAGAAGCCCAGCTATGAAAATCAGGCTGCTGCATTCATAAAGGGTGAAGAGAATGCTATGCGGCATAGCACAAAGTCTACAAACAGATACAGCACCCAACTCATAGGTCCTCCTAGCAACTATTGTGAATCAACTATTTGTTAAATTGCTAATTATCTGGAACAGGAATGCAGGAAAGAGGACAGCAAAGTAAGGTTGACCATAATATATTTTATCCTAACTCTATACCAGGGTATTTGAAAAAGCCTCTAATAGCCTAGAATCAAATAAATCTATGGTGAGTTCCACTTCCTGGCCATTCTCAGTCAATCCACGGGGAAGCACGGTATCATTATAGTTTGTATATTCCATGATGTATGGGTTGTGCTGAAACAGCAGCCCGCTGTGATGTGTCTGGCAGCATCTTACATGGAGATTTTAAGCTCTGCCATTTTCTAAAGTTTGCCTTTCAAAAAACCTGAAGCCAAACACATGAAAATGATTATTTTACATAAAAATCATATGGGCACAAACTTAATTTTCCATTGCACATAAAATTAAAAATCAACAACAACTGAAGTATTTGGTGTTTGCAACAGAATTAAACATGGCTAAAGATCCACTGAGTTATGAGGGAGACATTTCAAGCAAAAACAAGAAAATGCGAAGTATGCTTTTCATTGGAAACTTCTGAATTTTTAAATGCAATCTTTTTGGATGAATAGAGAAAAAGTTAGTAAGTGGTTATTAGGTCACTTTGTATTTTAGAGCATATTTTGTTTCTCAAAATAGGGGTACAGAGAGAAGACAAAAGCCTAAGTAAAGCTAAAGGAAAAGAGAAACAGTAAACTATACACTTACCTCACTGCCCTCTCCCTCTCTCTCTGTTTGTGGTATAATGGACATACAATGTTCCATTAGTTTCAAGTGTACAACATAGTGTCTTGACAATTCTATACATTACTCAATGCTCACCACAGGAAGTAGTCACCATCTGTTCTCATACATTATTACAACATTATTGACTATATCCCCTATGCCGTGCTTTTCATCTCCATGACTTATTTATTTTATATCTGGATGTTTTGTACTTCTTAATTACCTTCACCTATTTCACTCATTTCCCCTAATCCGAGAATGTTATTTTTTTTTCATACTCCCTGAGAATATGGTCAATGGTGCTTGAATGAACAAAGGTCAAGTGTCAGTGATTTGAGGAACTGGTAGTAAGGTCAGCTTCACAGATTATATAATTCAGGAGAGATTACAAAACCCAATGGCTCAAACATAATATATACTCACATAATACTAGCTCCCTCCTGCTTTCCCTCTTTGATGTTGGATAGAGAGACCAAAGGATTTTCTGGTTAATAATAATGCTACATTACATGATGGTATGGACGACTTTGAAGGATCAATCTTCAAGCTTTAAACTATATCCACCCCTCTAAAGTTTAAGGTATGCTGAAGTGACATTCTTTATACTCCTAATTAACTAAACTGAACATGACTGTTGCTTAAATACCACTTCCCCAAAATCTGAAAATATAATAAATTAAAAAGTCCAGATGACTTGTTCAGGGAATTTAATATTAATATTATCTACAATATAAAATAACCATAGCAATAGAATGATCACATAATTACTACAATTACAGAAAAATCCTTGCATCAGTAACGAGGAAACTGGTTTCCAGAAATATTATTATTTGTCTCATATAATCCACCACCAATGTACGCAATTATTTATTTATTATTTACAGCAGGCAACTTCCTTTTAACAAATTATTTTTAATGACTATTTTTTAAAATTAACCATTATATATAACTGACTTATAACATTGTATTAGTTTCAGATGTACAGCATAGTGATTTGGTATTTGTATCTATTGTCAATGGATGCTTTTATCATTCCAAGTGTATCCAGAGGGAACTAGGAACAACAGATTCAAGTGGCTCATTCAGTGTTATTATCAACTGGTAATTGAGGTAGGATTTGAAACTAGCTCATTTGATTGCAAAGTTCTCCCTACATACATGATGCTGTTGAGTGTTTTTGGTTGCCACCGATTTGCAGAAAATATGTCACTATTTTCTCAGAAGCAGCAACATCAAATTTGAAAGGAAAAGTTTAGTTCTCAGATTTGGTGTAGAGTAGAATCACCTGGAAAATGTGCTATAAAAAATAACCAGGACTTGGCTTTGTGCTTCTGAACTGGTCTGAGATCTGGCTCAGACATTAAAGTTTGAGAATCAGCCATGAGCTCATAACATAAAAAATGAACACAGACCTACTGATGCATAGAGAAGGAGATCCCAATGTAGGCAAATGGGTTAGCCATAAAAACCTGAAATGGGTAGTTCGAGAAGTCAGATCAACAGCAGCAATCCCAAGATCCCTCTAATCTACCTAACGTAGAATGAACTCAGAAACCCACAGAGCCAAAGGACAAATAGAAAATTTCTTAGGACATTCAATAAAATTAAATAAACAGGTAAAAACCTAATGCTTTGTATTGACATTTTAATTTCTTTAAAATACCTAAAAACTAGCATACCCATTTCTTTTTATGAATATTCATAACAAGGGATGTGGCTGTCGGTAATTTGTGTTAGTTATCACATGGCTGACTATAGTCCTCAGTGTAATTATTAGAATTCCTTTTTAGAATTCCTTCTTGCAACAACAAAGCTTTACTTTGAATATTTTCCAAGTGGTTTCAGAAGCTTATCTTCAAAGGTCTATTAGACAAACAGTACCACCGCTTCAACATTTGTACTTTGAAAAACAAGTCAATACTGCATAGTGTAATCGAAACATCTCTTTCATGAACATGAAGAATGGATCAGCATGTCTACTTTAAAGTAGCATATGAATTTTCCATTGTCAAAATTTTAAAAAGCAGTAATTATGGTAATGCTATTATAATTTAAAAAAACAAACAACATACATGGTACTGGTCAGGAGCATGCTAACTAGAATCATAAGCTTACTAACACATAAAGGAATTTGACACCAAGTGGCATTCCTAATTTTATTCATGATTCATTATCATTCACTGATTATTAAAATCATTCATGACCTCCTAGCTGTAAAGTAAAAAATAGAAAGTTTCTTCAGCTACGTATTAATTGTCCACGATGGCCATTTCTTTTGTGAGACTGGGAAAGTCTTTGGCCAGTATACTTTTCCCCCATCCTTCAGGCAACAGGCTCCATTCACGGACCACAGTGGTGAACACAGGCTCTGGGCTGGTGATTCCAATTACTGGGCGAGGAACGTACACATGACTAATGCTGGGACGACTGGAAACCTTCCCTGGGATTTTCCTACCTAGAGTTGGCAGGGAAAACCTATTAGATTGTGAGCTGCCAAGCATCATGTTTACTCTTGCACCAAAAAGATTTGTCTATAAAGTAGAAAAATAAACCAGCCGCACAAGAGGAAGCAGAGGAGAGAAAACCAAAACATACTGATGGCATTTCTTTATTTGTCCTATTTCTTCCTTCAGTCTGATTCCACCCAAGAATTTTCTACAGCTCGAGCATATGAATCAATGAATTTTCCTTTTGTTATTGAATGGGTTTCTTTCACTTGCAATCAAATAGTCCTAATCCACTAATTGCCCTATATTAAATGAAGATTTTCCTCCCTTGGACTGTGTCACTATGGAGACCCACAAGGAATTTTACACTTATCACCTCTCCACTTCTCCAATGCCTTCAAGTTTCTATTATCTCCTCTTCTTCCACAAAGTCTTGCCAGACCAGTACAATCCATGCCCTCCTAATTCTCAAAAAAAGGCTGTGATATGTCATTTTGTCATTTATAACCTAATATTCAAATTGCCTATTATTATTTAAACTTTTGCAAGTGTATTTCTTTTTTCCTTTAACTTAATTCTTAACAGCTTAAGGCAAAAAATATGTCTTAAGTTTATTTGTAATCACCACAGGTTTTTATACATTTCCAAGCACCCATATAAAATATAGCAAAGGCAACCGAATGAGTTCTGACATACTTGTCATATTTTACAGTGAGAACTGAGAATGTAATATAGTTAAAGAATTTGATTCACTCAAATAAAAGATGTTACATAAATACCAAGTATTTAACACTTAAGAGTTCTCTGAATACTTCTGAAGTGTTTATTCCAAATAGTAATGTCTGGGGTGGACATGAAGTACACTGAAATTTCATCTTTTTAAAATTTCATTTTCAAAGAGCGATCAGTGCCTATTACGTTTTTCTCATAAAATATATAATTGGCCCTATACTACTCAGGTCTAACTGTAACTTACAAGACCGAATAGATGAGCCACCTAAATGAAACCATAAGTATTCACCAAATCAAAAGCATTTTCTTAAAATACTCTTGCTGTTTTAATTTCAAAATACTCTTGCTGTTTAGTAAGAAACAGGGAATCACTTAGAGAGCTATTTTTTTTTTTAATTGAGTTCTACATAAATTCTTTTTAAACATTATAGGCATCCAATACTATAGTTATATCACGGGCCAATGTATCAATTTCTGTTAATGTATTATTAAAATCCATATTATGCAACTCTCTTGAAACATATGAAATAAATGTGTTTGGAGAATTAAAAAATGAAAGGAAAAAAAGGAAACGAAAAAGAGAAAGAAAAAAACTGAGAACTGAAAGAAAGGGAAATTCCATGTGATTCACAACTTAGGAAATTAAAAATAAAAAAAAAAGATTTATTTCTTGATGGAATGTGTCTCTATTGAAAACTGAATCAAAAGTCATGGCGGCGGCTGTGGATTCCTTAGACAGATGGTGTCAACAGACCAGTCGATTAGTCAGCTTGGCAAAGGAAGAAGGATAGATAGTTTTACAAAATACCACCAAACTCAATATATGAAAAATAGAAGGAGGCTTGAATTTGAACTCTGATACTTGATCCCGGTTACTGCATGGTTTGTAAAATAGGCTAGTCTTGTCACCAGCAGTTTAGAGTTTCCTCATTAGATTTTCATAGAAATGGTTCTCAGCACACAAAAGCCAAATCCCAGAAGGGACAGCTGGGTTTAACAGGTGAAGAGATCACGTCTAATGGTTTTCCTATCAAAGCCCCACTGCTGATTTTCTTTCTTCTTTTTTACTTAATATAAGCTCACAGTATCTATTCCTTTTTTTTTTTTTTTAAGATACATCATTTGGGAATTTACTCATAACTTAAAACAAACAAATACTGTACCCCAAATTTAAAGTCCCTATTTACAAATACAATAATTTAATATTTTGTTGCTCAAGGTAAATTTTATATTAGATTATATTTTGTCAAGTTAAAACTAGCTTTCAATAATTCTTTCCCAAGAGCCTAAGACCATGTCAACTAATGCCACCAAATTAAATCAGAACCAGAAAGTTCAATTTGATTAGTAATTTTCCCCATAAGCATGGGGTCCTTCTAATGTAAATTAAATTTTCACCAACGTGGGAATGAGACCAGGATATGGGGTCCTGCAGGAATAAAAAAGAGCTGGTCTGAGAATCCAGGAAGCTGATTTTGCTTCGAAAAAGTGAGGAGTCTTGGCTAAGTCTTTTAGACTCATCTCACTCTTACATCTTTAGCTATGAGATAAAAAGACTGCAGTAAATTATATTTAAGTCAAATCTCTTCCCTGGCTAGCCCTGATAATAAAAGCCAGTTAAATGAACATTTTCATTTCCTCTGAATGTATCATAAACAAGCACTTGAAAGATTATCTCCTATTTCCATGACTTGAAATATAAAGGTAATTTGGTAAGGTAAAATAATAATTTTTTTGACATTTTTGTTAGTGGTTTCATAAAGATAAAGATCAACCTGCCTTCCTGTCCTCTCTAGGGAGACGGTTGGTACAATGGATAAAAAGAATGATATTTGGACTTTGGAGTCCCAACTCTGCCCTTGAACTAGTTGTGTAAAATTTGGACCACCAGTTTCTTAACTTCTCTAAACCTGAGCCTCCTGACCAGAAAAAAAAAAAAAAATATATTGAGAGGACTCGATGAAACATAATGTGAAAAATACTTCTCTAGTCTAACACAAAAGCCTTCTATAAGGATGTCTTTTAAAAACTAACACTTTTAAAGAGCTTTTTCTTTTAAAGATTGTATTTATTTATTTGACAGAGAGAGATCACAAGCAGGCAGAGAGGCAGGCAGAGTGAGAGGGGGGAAGCAGGCTTGCCGCTGAGCGGAAAGCCCGATGCGGGGCTCGATCCCAGGACCCTGGGATCACGACCCAAGCTGAAGGCAGAGGCTTTTACCCACTGAGCCACCCAGGTGCCCCCAAAACTAAAACTTTTAGATCATGTCTTCCTAGTCAGCAAAATTGGGATCAAGGAAACACAGAATTGTTGTAGGTGCAATTATATGAACACTGAAAGCAATCTGTCAACCTCTTCCATAGTCCAAGGTGGTCAGCAGTAAAAGTGGACAAAGAAGTCCCAGCACTCAAGCAGTGAGCACGGTTCTACCTCTATCCCTACATTGCAGACCATTATACCCTAACATTCAACTTTGACCCAGAAAACTCTCCCTGCTTTAAAGTAGTATAAAGACCTCTATGTAACGAATCCTTAAATTACATAAACATATACAGGTCAGCCTAATCTTGTTCTTTGGTTTGTTTTATTGTGGTGGTGGTTTTTAAATCCCAAATGTAATCATAACTGGTTCATCGCAGTAGGATACGTCATCATGATGTTCGCAATAGAACAGATTCAATGTAATCCACACATTAGAACTGCTGCAGCAGGGGGTAGGGTCTCAAAATCAAGAGCAAAGGGTCAAGATAGAGTGCTGAGAACTAGCTCTGGCAGCAAAATCATGGATCTGTACCCTACCCTGTGCAACCTGGACTCCGTGTTTTCCTGAACCGCCACTTAAAGATGGAGCTAAAAGAAGGAAAGAGCCACTCAATCATGAAGTTTCACTGGAATCGGTGCCCACGTCCGCCTTAGAGCCCGACCTTGGCCTACCTCTACTCTGAGAGCCCTTGTGCACAGTCAGGAGCCAGGAGCCACAACCCTGACACAGAGCCTCAGGATTCCAGTAGTCTGTCTGCCTGGATTTCTATGCAGCCTACTCTACGTGATGGAACCTCCTGCTTAAAGCATATCACGGCATATCCCTATCATCATGTTGCCCCCAAATCCCTGACTGATTGTGACCAACTCTTGGCCCTTTGATGTCTCCTCTCTTTGTATCAGCATTTGTCCAATTTTAGTTCTACTCAAATCCTATGCCGACTCTTTCTCCTTAGCATGTAACTGAATCTATACATTTTACTACATAGACAGCTAAGCATTTTGGAACCCTTTCTTCACTTAATATGACCAATTAAGAAATCTATTCTTATACTGGAAGAGAAATAAGAATGAGGTCAGCAAAATGTACAGGGTAATTTTTTTTTATAAAAGAACAGGCGAAACAGATTAATTCTCCCCCAAATTTTCTTCAAGAACAGAATATGTGGTTGCCTTGTAAACTTCATGGATTACAACAAATATAAGATATAGCCCCATTACATTTTAACAATGAAAACCTGAACTTTGCTTAACACCAGATCCCTTTTTCCCCTTAAATTTCTTCACATAATTTGAAAAGTGGATTCGACTACTCTATAAAGTGGAGAAGTTGGTATAAAACTATTTATTTTCTCTTCTAAAGTGGTGTTGGCCATTTAAGCTGACTATTCCCTCTTGACTGTAAGATAAATTCCAAACCACTTAGACTGTCAGTTAAAACCTCCCACAACCTTGATCTCAGTCTACCTTTCTAAACCCCAATTCCCACAATTCCCCTCAGATCTAGAAAAATCATATTACTCACTGGTGTGCAAACATGCTTTGATCTAGATCCACACTCCTCTCTTCCTAAAACTCCCTTTTCTTTCCCATCTCCATCTCCTTCACTCTATCTTCTCCAAAATCTATCTTAATTTAAAATACATACTCTAGCATGAAACTATTTCTCCCTGCAAAGATTTCAAGCACATTTCTTTGTTCTCTGGAATACTAACTTAAATCACATATATCCTTTAACTATATTTTTGTACTCAAACTGCAATGTAAGCTCCTTGAGGACAGGGACAGAAACTTTTATATTTCCTTAATCTAACCAGAGCAGCTAGCAGAGGATCTCAATTCAAGCAGTCAATCAATAGTTTAAAAAATTTCACAAGCTACCTTGAAAAGAAATAAAGTGTAAAAGAAGCTAATCGTGAGAAAACAAAAATTCTTTTAGAAACCTGTGCCATGATATTGGCATCACATATCTGAAATCTTAAGTCCTACTTATTCACAAAGGCGTCCAATCCTACTCAAACTAGTGATTATGATCACTTAGGACCTTACTGAAAATATAGCCAGTCCCTCTAGTCTGAAAGAATGCACTTAGCATTGTATAACTTTTTAAATATCTATATAGTAAGCTCTTCTAACGTACGTAAATGAATAAAAATAGCTATTATTGAGCCATCTGAACTGGGACAGCAGAATATTGTGCTAATTATTTTTAAATATTATCAATACATTCATCATAAACTGCATGTATACAAGTCTCACATATACATTTCCAGAATCGTGTTGTTTTTCCTTTCCTTTCCTATATAATCTCAGTTAAGCTCTACAGAGTTCAAAAATTATCAGTTGCACTGACTAAATCTGACTTCTAAATCTTAGGTAGGCATACCTAATCATAAAAAGGCCTATATATTTACAGATATAAAACCAATTAAAATGTATGCTTCCATCTAGTGGTCAACTCAGTCAACCAAAGTAGAGTAGAAGAACGGATACGTGACATCCCCCGCGAAACACGCAATACCATTTCAGCCAAATAACCCTAGTTTTGTCTCTTTCGGACGAACGTTTCTAGACGAGGTGTCTTCAGTTTTCACTTCTTCCATATACTGTCGCCTTACACTGGTTTGACATGCCAAGAGGTAATGATGAGAGTGTTACAATGAGAGGAATGACAATAGCCACTTTTGGAGTCCTTACTGAACACCAATTATCACCCACGGCATTACACATACTGTGCCATGCCTAACAATCACTTTAAAAATAGTTACTACTATCCTCAGCTTGAAAGGAGCAAAATTGAAACTCGAAGAGGTGAAGTGCCTTTCCTAATTTCTTTTTTCTTCTTTCTTTCTTTCTTTTTTTTTTTTTTTTTTTTTAAGTATTTAGTAATCTCCACACCCAACGTGGGCCTTGAACTCATGACCCTGAGATCAAGAGTCCCATACTCTTCCGACCGAACCAGCCAGGGGCCCCTCCATCCTAATTTCCATGCTAGTTAGCAGCAAAGGGATTCACGCCCAGGTCTAGTTCTGCGTTCTAAAGCCTGTGCTCTTTCCGCAGTTCTCGGTGTTATGCATTAAGAGACAAAGGAAGAATTGATGATCCACTAATCAGACTGTTTTTCCTCCTCATAATTAAGATCTGACTGTCCTTACGGGGAAAAAGCAAATTTTAAAGTTCTACAAGACTGTATTCCCAGGCACCTCCCTTGCAGCCGAGGTCAAAGGGAACTTGAATCCATTCTTCAACTATTTACAGGCCTCTTTATCACTGTTAGGACTCTTCAAGTTCTGACATCTCTCTTCAGGCCAGAAGTATTTATTTAATCAACAAGTACAGCTTGAAGAACATCAGGCTCTTATTCATGGGTAAGTAATTAAAACCGGAAAACACATCACCAAGTGCCTAATATATGCAAGCATTAATTGGTTCAATTGGTGAATGTTTCCCCAGACTGCATTTGTTTCTCGTGGAAGGGTGCTGTGTTCCATCCATGCCTCATGGCTTTCAGGGTTTGCTAATTAGTGCTTTCCTAATCCCATTCAGAAAACTGGAGCAAGTTTTTGCCATTCCCCTTCCATAAATGGGTGGTCACTGAGATTAGGTCAAGACAGCTCAGCCCACAATAGCATCCTTAATCAGCCAATGTGAAATAAAAATGAGGCAAAAATCCTGGCTTTTATCTCACACTGTCTTTGGGGCTAATTAAAATGCACAGGCTCTTCCTCCTGTTACAACCCTGCTGTTCTATACACTAATAAGCCAACAAAAGGTGCTGAAAGCAATGGGCTGAATAATTGTTGAAATTTACAGTTCCTTAAAGGCAACTGTTAAAAGATTTCTGTCTCCTCAGCAATGTAGATCACATTCTGATAAAATATCACCACCATCTCCTCTCGCATTTATAATAAGAATCACATAGATCTAGGGAGGATTAGGATTCTGTAATTGATGACTGTTTTTGTTGATTTTTTTTTTTTAAACTTATTGGGCTTTTAATCTACTTTACTAACCAAAGAGTTAAGACAAGACTATGTTCTTTTGACTAAAATCTGCCCCCAGGGTACCCCAGGCCTCTGCTGTTTTAAAAGTGGCTATGAAAGCCCACTGGCATAATAAACAAAAAGGTGGGTGGGGGAAGTGGAATAAGACAGGAGGCAGACAAAAAGAAGGAAAATGAAAACACACACACACACACACACACACACACACTCCAGTGATCTACTGGGGCTCAGACCCTTCCCTAGTCATTTTATCCACCAAAAATAAATCCTTAAATTAATAATCAACCTTAATAAAACCATCTTCTAAAATAGAGTAAGCTTTTGATCTTACCGTTCCCCAGCCACAGGGGATTCCTTTATATTTATTAAAATACACCTTGAGCATGTTACAAGTAAAACAATAATTTCCTACATTTTAATACATGCACAAGCATATAATTTAAGGAAACGTTTGCCAAGGAACAGCACATGTTCCAAACACATATACCAAATTAAATTCGCATTATAATTATATTTAAAAATCAATACATTAAGTAAGAATCCAACATGTTCAAAGAGGCGTATGAGCCCCAAACTGTAATTATAAGAAAGTGACCTGCCTTCCGGAGACTGGGCAGGATGTGAGATGTCTGGACAGAGTGAGGATTACAATCACCACCTCCTGCCCCACCACACCCACCCCAAAAACACGGACACAAAGAACTTGCATATTTTCATCTACGCTTGGCGCATGCCACTGTGCCTTAACGGTGTGACAATTCTGAAGACACCAAGAGCTTCTTTTGAAGCTACACCAGAATCTCCAAAAGCTCTAAATGCAAACGGAGACGGATAATTCATAAAGCATTCGTTTCCAACAGAGGAATATCCCTTATTTCAAAAATCTAAACTTCTTGACTCTGTTTACCCTAAGGTCTTGCCTGCACACTTTCCGCAGCCTAGAGTTCACCTGAAACAAACATCATAACGAGAACTAGGATTTGCAGCAACTGGAAATGGCGGAAAGATACACAGTTAAAAAACGTGCCCCACTGGAGAGAACTCAGCTTCTTCCGAGTTCCTCCCAGCCGCCCCCCACTGCCCCCCACCCCCCACCACTGCTGAGTTACAGGTCATTCTAGAAGCTGCCTCAAAACACACTTCAGTCTGTGGGGATGTGTAGATACAGCTTTAAAATGACCCTTCCAGGGAGATAATATTAAATAAAAAGAAACAGTAATTGGGAGTCATTAGTGAGTTTAAAATACATATTATTTTAAACTATAAACCCACTAACATCCAAACTATCATTACCTTCTATTTCACCAAAGGTAATAATGACACTTACATAAAACACAGTATGTGTGCTTTTTGTATTAACTTAGTCAATCAAATGAAATAGATCTTACTGCTTTATCCATATGGACGTGAAAAACCTCATGAGCACAGAGAGGGTAAGGAATTCAAATTGTCCAAGTACACATAACTTGTAATTAGGCATTGCGTATGTGCAATTAATTATTATGGCATTCTATACAAGTAAATAAATCACAGCAGATTATAGTTCACTTTATTGTACTCTATACAATAGCCATGGTTCCACATTTATAAAGAGTTACACTATGTCAAGCACCTCACACAAAATATCTCATTTAAATCTCCCCACAATGATGAGGTAGGTCCTGTTACCATCTCACCCTTCGATGACTACAGATCAACTTCTTAAACAAATAAGAGATGCCCCACCTCTGCTACAAAAAATTCAATAAGCAACAGCATTTTTGCTAAGATTCAATATTGAGCTTTATCTTAAAAAATATATAATACAAAATATATGATCTTGACCATTTTTTAAATACATTTCAGTGTTTTTTAAGTATATTCACATTTTTTTTCTGAAACAGATCTCCATAACTTTTCCATCTTGCAAAACTGAATTCTATACTCAATAAACAACTTCCCCTTCCCCCCTACCCCCTAAGGCAGTCGAATACTGAGCATTTTTTAAATTATAAACATCTATAAGCACATGGCCTACACACACAAATGACAGTAACTAGATTTTTTAAAAATGATTTTTACTTTAGAGTTATGAAAATATCATAGACTTGAAAGCATTTACACAGATAAAGTTGAGCTTTTCTATCAAGTTCCAAGTGAGAGAGAGCTCAATGGTTATCTATTTGCAGATTTTACATTTTTAGATGAGAAAAGCAGTTGAAGTCACTTCGAAAGGTTTCAATACACTAATCACAGTTATCAGAATCAAATGACTGATGCAGGAAAATTTGAAATTGAAAAATAGCAACTAAAAGGCAAATTTACATCTCTCCCTTCTTTCCACCTTATCACCTATGCCGCCATACACATCCACGGGCCAATTTCCTCACAGGAACAAAGAAACAATTTTAAACTAAATTACCACGTACACTATCTTTCCTTCTCCATTCTTAAATGAAAACACAAAGAACCCTGGAAGACAGTTACAGAATCTGTTTCTTAATCCCAGAGGTCAGGACATTTGAAAGGAATGCTAATCAAAAAAGCATTTTTTATTCAAATTACCACAAGATTCAAATACTCAAACTCAGGATAATGAAAAGGGCAGAACTCATACTGTAGCCTTTTTTTCGTTGACTGAATAATATAGGAAATTACAAAAAGTTGAGCAAAAAAAAAACCCCAAATCTTTAATATGAAGGAACATACAGATGAGGAGAAAGAAAGGGATAAAGATATGGAAACAACATCAAGTATAAATAGAAGTATCTGAGTATTTAAATAACTGGGAAGTCAGTACTATCTTGGGTTAAATCTTGGATAGGGGTGTGAAGACCCTAGTAAGTATACTGAAAAGAACAAAAGAAAAACTTTTAAGGAGAAAATTTTAAGGGCAGTTGGCCCCAAGTTGATACAAGCAGCTCATAATCTGGAGCTGGCAAACTCCAATAAGAGAAACACGAACATAGAGTTAGGAGAATCCATGCCATGCATGCATATTATCAATGCCTAACAATAAAAATGTTAATAACAATGAGAAAAATATAAGTAATAAATTATCAAAGATCTGTAGCAGATACTGTGTTATGCTTTATTAAAAATTTTTTAAGAGTTTATTTATTTATTTGACAGAGAGAGATCACAAGCAGGCAGGGGTGGTGGGGGGGGAGCAGGCTCCCTGCTGAGCAGAGAGCCCGATGAGGGGCTCGATCCCAGGACCCTGAGATCATGACCTGAGCTGAAGGAAGAGGCTTAACCCACTGAGCCACCCAGCCACCCCATTCTTTATAGTATATCACTTTATTCTTCCAATAACTTTCTAAGTGGACTGCAATGATGATGATGATGATTTTACAGATTTGTTTTCCCGAAAGGGGAACGGCATCAGTATGACTCCAGAGTCAGTGCTGTCTACCATTATTCTATGCTGATACATGAGATTAGGAAAATCAGGAATCACCGCTAAACTCACATTCCCTAAAGCACAGCTGAGATGATTCAGAAGGTAAATCAAGAAAAGAGAGGTTGGAGGGAAGCAAGCAAGTCAGGAGTCTGTTTGTATAAACATTGGGTTCACAAAAGAATGATGTGAGAAGTATATAGACATGAGTAATAATTATACTGAAAAAAAGTTTAACTATAAGTGACCCTGTAAGTGTAAAAGGCATTAAAATCTTTTGGTGCTTTCTAAGACCATCATTTTTGTTTTGTTTTTTTAATCGCGATATAATTGTCATATAGCATTGGGTAAGTTTAAGGTATTCAGCGTATTGATCTGATACACTTATATACTGCAATATGATCACCATCACAGGGCTAGCCTAACATCCCTCTCACTTCACAGAATTCTTTCTTTCTTTTGTGGTGAGAACAATTAAGATCTAGTCTCTTATCAACTTAGACATTTACAACACAGTATTGTTGACTATAATCACTGTGCTGTGCACTGATATCCCAAATGTTTTTAATGTTTTCATCTACTAGTTGCAAAGTCTGTATCGTTCAAAAACATTTCCCCCCAAACCAAAAAAAAAAAAAAAAGCATCTCTCCAATTCTCCCACCTCCCAGCCCCTGGTAACCATCATTCTACTCCCCGTTTCTAGTTCAGCTTTTGGAGAAGGAGAGGGAGAGAGGGAATCCCAAGCAGGGATCATCCATGCTGATGCCAGGCTTGATCTCACAACCCTGAGATCATGATCTGAGCTGAATCAAGAGTGAGACGCTTAACCGATTGAGCCATCCAGGAGCCCCTGAGTTCAGCTTTTTGTAGAATCTACATATAAGTGACATCATGTAGCATTTGTCTTTCTCTGTTCAGGATCACCCTGTGCATTTCCATCATGTGTTTTTCTATGCACGTTCGTCTCTCAGAGCTCCCTGATGCATGAGCCCAGTACAGGCCCCTGTCTTCTCTGCCCCCAAATTAGTTTTCCCCTGATCTCTGTTCTTAGTCCCTGTTCTCTATGAGGATGAGGAAAAATGGACCTTTCAAACCAGCTGGTTAACAGATTACTCTTCACAGGTGACTACACCAATCTTGGTCCAAAAAGTGAAAGGAAGTGGTAGTATGAGAGACAATTTTTTAAAGGGGTAAAGATTGAATGGGGAGGAGAAATAATTTTATCTCACAGCAAGGTTTCTCAAACTTGTCTCAAATGGACACTTAGTGCAGGATCATTCTGTGCTTTGAGGGGCTATCCTAAGTATTATGGGATGTTTGGCAACATCATTCACTTCTGCTCACCTGATGCCAAAACACCTCCAGTTATAACAACCAAAAGTGCCAAATGTCCAGGGCAACCACCTCAAAGACATAGTTAAGTTTCTCCTGTTTGTTTTGCCCTGTTTTGATTATTATTTTAAACTATTATTTGTATGGCGCGTTCAAAAGAAGATTTGCAGGCAGCAACAAAGATGGGATTTCAGACAAAGCCTGAGAAATGTATTCTGCTAAGAATTTAGGGAAATTCCACCTTTTCAGGCATGAGTTCCACACAGTTAAGATTCCAGTGACAGGGTGGGGCATCTGGGTGGCTCAGTGGGTTAAAGCCTCTGCCTTCGGCTCAGGTCATGATCTCAGGGTCCTGGGATCGAGCCCCGCATCGGGCTCTCTGCTCAGCGGGGAGCCTGCTTCCCCCTCTCTCTGCCTGCCTCTCTGCCTACTTGTGATCTCTGTCTGTCAAATAAATAAACAAAATCTTAAAAAAAAAAAAAAAAAAGATTCCAGCGACAGGGACGTGACAACACCAACAGTGAAAAGAAAGAAGGACAGCAGAGAGTCCAGGATCAACCCTTGAACTGGTAACATGAAGTTGATGATCATGCCAAAGACATCCGTGAAAAGCTTGTTCAGAGAAGAGCACAAGGCTTATGGCATGCCATCTTCTCCAAAGCCAGGAGCCTAGATAAGAGGGTAATCAGAGGCAGAGTTCACAGGAAGATTCAAGAAAACAAGAAGCCAGTTGATGCCGCTTTGAGCCAAAAGGGACTGACTGGCTGGCTATCTCAGCGAAAGGGCTCTAAAAAGGGGCATTTCCAGCCAGCACCTCACCATTTGTTGGTTAACGTATATTCTAACATGCTTGGGTTGCTAGCAATTTCGAGCAGCATAGGTTATATACTTCCAGGGCAGCATTCAAGGAGGAAAGAAAGAAGAAAACCCAGCCCTTCCAAGCTGCGGGCGCTAAGCAGTCAACCATGCTGGCCAAATCCTGCCTCTCGAATCCCTTTGTAATCTACACCATTCACCAGGGCAGAAGTCTTCAATGACAGCGACTCATGTATCCCAAACTGTTCAAATGCGGGCCCCCGTGATGGTTCGGCACTCGGTGCCTCTCCTGGACGAACAGAAGCATTTTCCCAACCATCGGTCTGGCTCACAAACTCTACGTTTCGTTTGGACTTTTAATGGTGTGCCTTCCAAATGGCACATCAGAGAAAGCATTTCATCTACAGAACACATATAGAAGCAACTACTTGTTCAGCTGCAACCCTGGCCTTTTGGGATCCGTGCAGTCTTGGTTCTGAATAACAGGGAATAAGGAGGGGGGAAAAAAAAGCTTTCCCCTCTATTCTAAACACGCCTTCGTCTCCTTTGAGTCAAAGCCGCTAATTATGCCAGGCAGGCTGAATGATGAGTAGTGGTTTTGTGATCCCAACTATTGTTCACAAGGGCTGAGATCACCAATGCATTTTCCTAGGTATAGAGAATTTGAAGGGAAAAGTCTGAGTACTTATTATCTCTTTGTTTTCTTAAACAGTGCCTATTTACAAACTTTTCACTAGTGAGTAAAAACATTTACTGGCAATAAAACACAGCAGTGTTTCAGAATGTTAACCTCTTCCCCCAAAACATGATAAAGTACTCTGAATGTTTGGAAGGAACAAAGCTGCTTTCTTTTTGTTTCTTGCCACAGCACAGGGGGAGGAGATGGGAAGAAAAGAGAAAGAAAATTAGAAATAACTAATATATTATATCATCTCCTATTATGTACATTCCTCTGCATATTATATATTAAATATTATACATTATAGTGAGATGAATATTTCATCTATATATTTCCCTTAGAGCTATCTATAGTGCAAACTTAAGCAACTGTACCACACAAAACCCCAATAAAGCAAATGAAACAACACATCATGACAGATTGGGGAGAGATAACTCTTACCCCTCACAAAATTCTATTGGTAATGAAATGGAGGACATGAGAATAAAGAAAAGATAACTGCTGGGTGATAAATCCTGTGACCTCTGAGGTAGACTAGAAAGCCTCTCTTTGGGTAGCTATTTGTTTTCTAAGAAATTAAGTGGGATCTTGTTAAAACATTTAGAGTTTCAAATATGTTAATTCTCTCTGGGCCCAGCCTTCATTAAAGGTCCTTGGGGACAAGAGTCATGCTATAAAAATATTATATATGTAAAGTCACTAAATATGTAGAATGGTATCCAAAGATGCATACTGAATAAATGATCAACTAAGATGACGAGGGAACTCACACTCGTTTCTACACAGCCTGCGTAGTCTATTTATAAAATTTGGTAAGTAGATAGATACTGCAATGTCTTCTTTAGCATCGAGGAAACCAAAATAAACCTTGGGGAAAAACTGTGAGCATATGAAGAACAAACTGTCCAAATGCTATTTCCTCGAGAGTGAAATTTTGAATCTTGCTGTCTGTGTATTTTTCTCATATGTTTGTAATTTACTGCTAAGTTCCCTTTTTGTCAGAGTTTTCATATCCATTAAACAGAGCTAAGTACTGAACGGCAACTTTTGTGAAGGTAATTGTGTTTATCTAGTAAGACTGGCAAACTCTTCTGTTTGGTCCAGTTTGGGTAAACATTCATTTTAATTAGCCAAAATTGGAAGCAAACAAGCTGTGAAGATAGAAAAAAAGAGTGTTGCCTGCTCTAACTTCTACAAATGTAATCCTGGAGTCTCCCATTTTTGTGGTCTTTTTCCTCATAGGACACACCGTATTACTAGCATCATTGACTGAAACCTTTTATCTCCACCTGCTGGAAGCATGAAACATAACTGGGTCCGAGATAATCACTGACATATTTCAGGAAGGCAAAAAAAATATTTGTACAAATTAGATTTTTAAATCACCCATTTTAAACTACAGTCTTTGCTACATTATTTTTGTCACTGATGGATTTACAACCCTAAAACTCTTTGTTTTGTGATTGTTACAAGGTTTATTCTTCTTGTCTATTTCCTCTAAAGTTTAAAGTTCTTTTAAAGTTACATTTCATCTAAATTGTCAGGCAATTAGTTTGCAAAGAAAATGATGGAAGTAGATGATAGCTGGATAATGGTCAAATTATGGTCCTTAGGAAAGACATTGGTATGGAAAGATCATAGATCATATTTCTTGAGTTACGAGAAATGTAGTGCATATTTTTTTATTACATACAAAGAAAAATGATGCAGAGGTAAAAGCTTCAAAAAACAGATTTCTCTTTAAAAAAAAAAACAAACCTCGTTTTTTTCAGGCTGTAACACTGGGTTTTAGCTGCCTCAGGGGGTATGGAAACAGAAAGCAGCTGCCTGGGTTCACCTTCTGTTGTATAAATTAATCATCACTGTTGATTATTCACTAATTTACTTTAAAAAAATCTAATGTGTCTTCTAAAAAAGTTACCTTTTAGATTGTTTAATTATAATCGAATGTAATGCTTTAAGTGGAAGCCTAATTCTATTACAGAAAACCAAAATAAAAGTTAATGCATAATGAGTATAAAAAAAAGTATTTGTCTTTTGTTAAAAAATGTTTATACTTTTATGGTATTTGATAATAGCAATAACCACTACAGAAAAGAAAGGAGACATTATCTGCCAACATTGGATTTATTTCTCCCGTTTGAACTAGATAATGCCTTTTTTAAGTTTCCTAAGAAAATATTTAATACATTATATTTTTTTCTGACACTTTGGATTCCCCCCCTTAATACTCTTACAGTCATTTTTGATTGGCAATATGCCATTTCAGTCATACTGAATACATAAAAACATGAAGAAATGATTTTTCAGCAAATATTTCAGAATTTTATAAGTTGTGTATTTCCTCTACCAGCATTTAAACAAGAAAGCTGCAGAAGGCTCCTGCCAAAAGTTTACCACCCCACACATAAGTGTACATTTTAGTAAAGCTGAGTCAGTTTTCTGGCAAATAAGTTAGTTTTCTTTCTCTCTCTCTCTCTCTCTCTCTTTTTTTTTTAAGAATCTGTCCTCTCTCGATGTGGGGCTCAAACCCACAACCCCAAAATCAAGAGTCACATAGCTCCACCAACTGAGCCAGCCAGGCACTCCGGTTTTCTTTTCTAGCTAAATAAAAGTAAAAATAAAAATTAGAATAGCACTAATACCTAGGTAGTAACAAAGCAATGGAACTGCATTCATATTTTCAATACACACTTACAGAATGATTATTTACAAGTGATATAATTGGCTCAGGGGAAATCAGAAACAAAATGGTAAACATCTCCCTACCCCTTCCAAATGTACATTTAGCTCACCCTGATATGAGGAATGTTATTTATATTCTTTCTCAAAGCTCACTGCCAATTCTTGCCCTTTAATTAAATTCATTAAGTATTAAAACACAAATTATTTATGTAAAGCTAAAAATATATATCAAGTAACATTTGCAGTAACTAGCACTCCCAAGTTCCACAGCTTTCTGTTGAATGAATAAAAGAATAGTAAGAGAAATTGATCCTGAATTTAACTATTTATAAGTTAATCTCTTTGATTAAGCAATCAAATAATGGCAAATATAAACTGTTGCGTGCATAGTTAAAATAAATGCCCTCCGAATTGCTTTTACAATAGGAATCCGTTTGTGCTTGTTCCATTTAGGTTCTAATAAATCACTGTGGAAATACTAACACTATATTCCAACCAACTGTGTTATTATTACAAGCAATAATTTACATTAAAAATCTAAATATGCATTATATTACGCATAGTATTAGCAACTGACTAAAATGGCAGATCCAGCACACACAATGGCCTCCACTCCACTCTACCGAAGCCACTGACACAAAAATTCTGAGATGGGTTAGAGGGACTGGGAACACCAATGACCACACTTCTGGAGACGAGAGAAAGAATGAGAATGTGTTCAGGAATCAGAGTTGCACCTTAAAATCCATAAGGTAACTCTAGAAAACGTGTAAGTCTGCAGAGACAGTCCTTGGAAATCAAGACCCAGTCAGCAGGTACTGTGGAAGATGAAAAAGGACATTTAAGAAAGGGGGATCAATTAAAGGTCTTTAGGAGGGCAACTCTTTCATTTGAAACCCCCTCCTTCCCAAATGCAGGCAAAACCAGGCAGCTGGCCTTTACCTCCAGCAAAAACAGCTGAACCTTTCCAGTGACACTGAACAACCTATCAGGTGAAACCTCACATAATCCTTTAATTTGAGTGCTTCTATAGTCTACAGCTGGCTTCCTAGCTGTTCCCCCACCCGACTCCCCCCTGCCAAAAGCGAAGTCTCCCTTTTACTTATCTCACACAGAACTCAGAGTAAGATTCCCGAGTAATAGTCAGTTGTAACTCAGAGGCCATTCATTAACTATGCAGTCCCTTTTCTGTAGGAAGGATTCTCAGACATACAAAAAAGCTACAGAATGAGGTGGAGAGGCCAAAATTAAGAAAATAAAAATTGACTCCAGAAGAAATTAAGATAACTCAAGCATCATAGAAACCAGGGGAAAAGACTAACAATAAACTCCAATTTCTGAGTAAACTCAGGAATATTCAGGAAGTGATTACATCCACAAAACAAGAAAAATAATGTTATGAAAAAGAAATAATTAGAAAACAAGAGCATGTTTGTGGATTTAAAATTACAACTAAATTTAAAATCATGGCTAAGGGGCGCCTGGGTGGCTCAATGGGTTAAAGCCTCTGCCTTCCGCTCAGGTCATGATCCCGGGGTCCTGGGATCGAGCCCCACATCGGGCTCTCTGCTCTCTGCTTCCTCCTCTCTCTCTGCCTACTTGTGATCTCTGTCTGTCAAATAAATAAGTAAAATCTTTAAAAAAAAAAAAAAAAACATGGGTAAAATTAAAAATGAGAGACTGTTCAGTAGGGTTAGAGAAAACAGCCCAGATTGGAATGATGAACTGCTCCTGTAGTGTAGTTTCCACTGATGGGTATAAGAATAAATTTATTTGACAAAGAATGTGGCGGGAATACTCCTTCTTCCTAATGGCCATTATGTTGTTCAGGCATCCAACACTCACCAGCATGTCTCAGGTGAAGATGATCCCAAATCCTGGCTCCAGGTGCCTAAGCCAACCTCCACATGCCATTTCCCTGGTACATTCATTGGTTCCCAAGGTCATGATTATCTGAAGATGCCTCAAACAGCCTGAAGGGAAGAGCTTAGGTGGGAGAAATTCTCCTCTACTAATTTCCATCATTATAGAACCCAACTAAATTTAAAATCATCAGTGTCATCAGTAAATTATCTCTGACACAGGAGGCCTGAATTCAAACCAAATAAAGTGAAATCAGTACATGCTCATGAATCAAGCATGTTCCATCGTGTGTGTGTGTGTGTGTGTGTGTGTGTGTGTGTGCATAAAAAGAATGATTTTAAGAAGACCCTCAGGGGTACATTCACAAACACACACACACATATTTTTAAAAAATGTTTCTAACAACAACAAGAATTAAGATTTCATAAGCATACTCTCATCCTGAGTAAAGCGTATTTTAAGGATAATTTATTCTTCTCCTTAGTAGTTGTTAATTGTTTGAATTTGAGTCAAGTCTAGATAACAACACAAAGGCCTAAAAGCCTGCATTTACTCACTTCCTTATTTAAGTTCAGGTAAGAGTATAATATACTTGTATACGGAGTTGAACCCAGTCAAGTCAGTTCTTAGACTTATTAGGGCATGACGCTGTTGACACAAGGCTAAGTGTAAGCCTTGACCTTTGCACTTCTGCTGTGACCTCAGGGACTAGACCCAAGCATCTCACAGCAACCTTTACAACTTGAATGATGTCAGATCAAGGCTGCTATGTTTTTTAAAGGATCAGTTAGCCCAAATGAAATTTATTTACTTTGCCTGTTGTTATTAAATCCTCTGAGTTTTTTTTTTTCCAGAAACTCCAGTCAAATCTCTTCTACTTCTGTAAAAACAAAATGTTCTCTAAATTCTTTAAAGTTTACATCTAAAATCTGTTAAGTCAAAATGTTTGTTCCCACAAAATCCTGTCATATTTTGATGGAAATTCAAACCAAAGCAAAAGCTATAAGTAAAAAGTGTTCAATACTAAAGAAAGAGAGAGTGGCTAATTTATTACATATTAGGACTTTTTTTTTTTTTTTTTGATGTCCAGCGTATTATAGTTTCCATCACTTAAGTTCCATGGAGCAGCCTCAAAATGTCTAGTCTTTTAAGCAGAACTGGTCCTCATAACTGTCAGACTTCATTTCTACATCTGTCTTTATGATGGATGTAAATACTAAACACAGCTTTGAAAGGAAGCTTTAGCCTGCTAATCCCATTCCTGGATCATAATAACCAACCTTCTGCCCTCAACCTCCCTTCTTTAACTGCAATCCAGTTTCCATGATTTGAATCCAACTAGTGAAAAGGAAAAGGCTATATCGAATTACCTAAAGTACTAACTGGGAGAAATGGAAGCATTTGGGGGTAGCTGGATCTATTAAAAACAGTGAGTGGAGAGAAGAAGGCAATTTTCCCTTCTAAGAGGGTGCTAGTGTATTTTATGGTGGTAAATTGCCTTCTTTATGTAAAAGATAGTAAATCTGTTGATGCCATTTGTTAGGATAGTCTTATCTCAACAAAGGCCATGCATTCTGGGTGTAAAGTCTCTGAATCACAACAAGGTTAAACGGGGCTTTAAAAAGAACTTGCAATTCAAAATACTGAGTAAATGGGTTCACACAGCACGGATTTTATTGTAGACCAACCTAATTTTCACATTTTCCTCTCGATAACAAGCAAGTCGTTTGTTCTCCACACTCATAATGGAAAGAAAACAAGAGTTTCTTTGTTTGTGTACATTAACTCGATGCTGTAAAAGTCATTCAGTCAAGCTTCACTATACTTTCACCCTTAAACCTTAACCTGACTTGGAACAATATTTGTAGCCTCTAAAATTACACTGGTTGAACCCAGACGGAGTTAATCACCCTTCACTGTCTCAGTGAAAAGTATAATGACCCTCCATTTAATGTGAAACCATTAAAATGCTAGAAGGGGCAAGAATTCACATTGTGTGTTTATAAATACCTCACAGACATGAATCCATACATTCAAGCCACCAGGACACTTTTCATATGGCACTTGTTTAGAGAACCAGATGGAAAATAATGACTGCTGTACACTGAAACCCAGAAGTGTCTGTTCTGTTGTCTTACACAGGGCGCCTTATAATACATAAATTATTTCTTTGGTAACTAAACGGAGATGATCCAAATCAGAGTTGGGTGATTAATGATATTATTTTCTTTCCCTAACTACCGTTGCTTCCCACACAAGGCAAACCCGTGAGATCTTTCATTTGTACATTTGGATTTCTATTTCAAATCCTTCCTTCAAGACGGCTACAGTATGGCACAAGTCCGGGGGGCGCTGTTCCTGTCATACATGGGGTCTGCGCTCCAGCCAGGGGTTGGTCACTCAGGTCAGCGTGAACCATGCAACTGAAACTAGAACAGAGGCCTAGACCACTTCCTTCCGTCGCCCTGGTACCACCTTAGAGGAAGCCACCATCCACCCCCACGGGCATCAGCATCCTCTGAAATGTTCCCCGCACTTCCACTCTTGCCTCTGTGATCTACTTCCAGAGCACGCTGTGTAATCCTTTCAGTTTTTACAGCACAGCATGGCATTCTTGTGCTTGCTACCATCTTAATCCACTTGAAATAAAAAAGTGCTCACTAGGCCCTTGGAGTCCCTAAATCAGAGAATGAAAAGTGCCATGTAGTTCATTAATAGGGCAATTAATAGGGCAATGGGCAGTCGGACCTGAGCACACACAGTATGAGTGAGGGATCTCAGAAAATCGGGGAGACGGCCTACCGGGGGGTCATCCCCACCCAGCTCCAAGGGACAGCTTCCACATGGGAGAGGGACTCTAAAGTTACCAGATTGTCTAGCTTCTCAGGGGAAGCTAGACGTCTGGGTTTTGAAATGTTGCTTGAAATTTTTAAAACATTATGAAAAAAACAAATACCTCTGCAAACTGGCATAAGAGGCTGTTGGGTGATGACACCTGATGACAATCTCTATTGATCAGCGGACCCTTCTGTTCCTCTAATTCACCAAGCGCTTTCTGCCTCAACCTTGGCATACACTTACCCCAACATTTTTCAAATTCGTTCTTAGCCTTTGGATCTGAATTCAAATGTCTCCCCCTCAAACCTTGCCCTGACTGTTCTATCTAGTGTTAAGTCCTCCCCACAAATCCCTACCACATCGGCCTGATTCTTCTTCTTCTTCTTCTTCTTTTTTTTTTTTTTTTTTAAGATTTTTTATTTATTTATTTGACAGAGAGAGTAGGCAGAGAGAGGTGGTGGGGAAGCAGGCTCACCTGCAGAGCAGAGAGCCCGATGTGGAGCTCGATCCCAGGACCCTGAGATCACGACCTGAGCCAAAGGCAGAGGCTTAATCCACTGAGCCACCCAGGTGCCCCACAGCCTGATTCTTCTTATAGCAGCTCATCCCCATGGAAGGCGAGGGGGCCAGTTTCCACTAGTAAATGTAGTCTACAAGCAATGACTTTCTTGATGTATTAAAAAAACCTACTTTCAGTAAAAATTAATACAGAATATGCTCAACTGAGCCAATAACTAACACACCCACACCCACACAAACACTTACACAACTTTCAAGCTTCATTACTTCATAAATGCATATTGGCAGGATGATAGGTTGTTGCTTGTTCACTAAATATCTACAACAGTTTTTTGTCATAGAGAAAAAAATACTAGGTGTGTATACACACTGACATGTATTTTTTTGTGTATTACTTGTATAGAAATGGGTTAATATACAAAAAGATATTAATCTACCTCAAGGTAGTTTGGCCAGATGGGCTCTTTTTGAGGAAAATTTCATGGAGATATAATACAGGGGTTCTCAGTTTGAGGCAACGCCCTCTAAGAGCCATGGCAATATCTGGAGACATTTTTGCATGTCAGAACTAGGGAGATGCTATGACACCCAGTGATAAAGGCCAAAGACACTGCTAAACATCTTATAAGGCACAGAACAGCCATCAAAAGAAGGAATCGTCTGGCCCAAAATGTTCTTGGTGCCAAGCTTAAGAAACACTGATTGATATAGGGTCTTCTCTTCCCTCACTCCTACTTTGCCAAAATAAAGGAATGAGCCATCCCCATTTTTGTCTTGGGGGAGGTAGGGAATAATTTTGAACATGTTCCTCAACATCACTGTAATTAGTTTAAAAAGTTTGGTTTTTTTTTTTTTTCAAAAAAAAAAGAGAAAAAAGTTTGATTATTTCTTTATTTCTCTGAGAGCATATAATTCTGTAAGGGAACCCCCCCCCCGAAAAACAAAACAAAACAAAACCCAAGAAATCCTATTGTGTTGTTTTCATTTTGGTTTGTGCCTAGTACAAGACCTCATCCATTCTAAGCCTTGAATAAGTGAACTAATGAACCTAATAGCACTGATTTATTATTTTATGCTTCACCTTGGCCACGTCTCTAAATGTTTATTTAATAAATGCAGCAAACAAAGTCGAAGTATATGACACTGTGTTGGGTCTAGGCATATATACATTAAGAAGAAAGTCTCCTTGCCCTCAAATTATTCAAAATCTGATGGTGGAAACAACCAGATAATACAGCACAGCATAACTTACAGTCTTACAGTACAGGCATATACACTATTACAGCAGTGCATGGAAGGGCCAGTTCACCTGGACTTGAAGGATTTGGTTGACAGGGGCCCCTGGGGGGCTCAGTCATTAAGCATCTGCCTTGAGCTCAGGTCATGATCCCAGGGTCCTGGCATGGAGCCCGCATCAGACTCCCTGCTCAACAGGAAGCCTGCTTCTCCCTCTCTCTCTCCCCCACTTCTATTCCCCCTCTCGCTGTCTCTCTCGGTCAAATAAATAAATAAAACATTTTCTAAAAAAATTGGGTGCAGGATGGAGGGGATAAGAGTCCAAAATGTCTTCCTAGACAGGATGTCTGACCTGCCTCAGATGTGTTGAGTACTAATTAGGCAGAGGAGTAGGAGGAAGCAACAGCATTTGGAAAGAGCAAGTCATTTAGCAGTGCTGGGCTAAGTGGCTGGTTTCTCTCTGGAAATAAGAGAAGGGAAACATGAAGGCCTTAACTTGTGAACATAAAAGAAATTTCTGTCTTAGTATACATTGGGCCACACGGAGGTTTCCTTCCCACTTGGAGATTCCATGAGCTTAAAATTTCTTCAATCACCTCATGACAGACCTGCCCTTAAACATCTTTCTTCATAACCTGTTTTTGCCGCATTTGTTTATACAAAAGCCTCTTTGAACCTATATACAATGATCACAAATTAACACTTTAATTTCAAAAGTAGAAAAGCTTATAATTCCAAAGATCAAAACTTATCTAAGATCAAATCAGCATTCATGCAACATTGGGTCCACTGGACTGGGGCTTCGTCCAAATCACTGTTTTACTTTGCCACTGTTTATCCCAAATAATGTTACATAGTGATTACTCAGCAGATATTTGTAGAATTGAATCATAACTTGAATCTACTCCAGACCCCATGTTTTTTTTCTAAAACCAATAGCCTATATTGAAATTGCAATGTACTTAACAAAGCGTAAATATGTTCGAAATTGCGGCAGATGCAGCTAAAACAGGCTCAGAAACAACCATTTCCTTTAATTCTCCCTTCTTTAATCATACATGCTTTTTTTTTTTTTTTTTAAGATTTCATTCATTCATCTGACAGACAGAGATCACAAGTAGGCACCGAGGCAGGCAGAGAGGAAGGGAAGCAGGCTCCCTGCTGAACAGAGAGCCCAATGCGGGGCTCGATCCCAGGACTGAGATCATGACCCAAGCCGAAGGCAGAAGCTTTAACCCACTGAGCCACCCAGGAGCCCCAATCATACATGCTTCTACTCTTAGGTACAGACTCATATTATTATAATCGAAATAGTGATAGTAATAATAACAAAAGCAGGCAAGGTGAACTTATTTTAGGTCCTGCCCTCTTGTCTCCCTCTTTACCAACCTCAAGCCTCTCACTGGAGAAACTTCTCTTACCACTTCCACTAAAATGTCTCCTGAAGTTTCATCTCTAAATACTTCTCTTAAAATCCCGATGGAATTTTTCAGCATTTCGGGCACTGTGGAATGCTCATGTGGACAACCCGCTAGCATCATAAACTCAACATACCAAGTCTATCTATTCATTCCACCATCCAAAAAATCTCTATCTTTCCCTTTATTTTATTTCCATCAACACTGTCTTTATCCATCATCTCTCCCCTTTTTTGAGAGTCTTCTAAGTTTTCTCATTACCTGTGGTATTCTGCCTGTTCAATCCATCATCCATGCCACTGGTTGAGAGAGCTTTCTAACCCACCAAGTTTTTCCCTACCTGAAAAACTTTCCTGGTTTTCCACATAACGAAGTTCATTACAGTGAGCATGAAGGAAAAGAACCTTTATATTCTGACCACAGTGTAACCTCAGAAGTACCCACTCAGTAAGCAATTCCAAACAATTTCCGGTTCCTTGGTATCCCACACAATTTCTCTTCTCTTTGCCTATAAATAAGTGTTTCTTCTGTTTCATCTGATGGGCAAACAAGCAGAGGAAATGATAGAGTCAATAACACTTCAATTATCCTTCAAATAGAAGAACACTTTTCCTTCTTGCATATATATCTACATATACATACATTTTTTTTCTTATTGTGCATGTTATCTTCCTCAGTTATCAGGCAATACGAATTTTGCATATAAGGACCGTAACTAAATTCATCTTCATATCATCAGTGCCTGCAAGTCTTTCACCTATAGCCAGTGTCCAGTAGCAGTTATTTTGAATAGTAGATCTCTTTTTAAAGAATCGGAGACTATTACATGGTGTGTTTTATGCTCATGGTATGCGTTATGCCCATCTTCTAATGAGTGAGTTTCAGTAAGGTACAAGGAAGTTTTGTTAAGTTTCTTTTTTTAATAACCTGAGGTTCTTGAATTCTCCAGATGTTTCTCTACAACCTCAATGATAGAGCTGACCCACGGTAATTATGTTTAATTGTTCCTAAAAGAAACAGTTAAACATTCAAATCTCTCTCCCTAACAATACTGAAGGCCAACCTAAACGCTGTAAATTCTTTACTAGCACATTTATAAAAAAAAAATAAACCTGAAAGATAGTTAAAATATTAAATCAAGTAGTCTTATTTTATCGTTCCTTTGTGGGAAGACTTATTTTTTTCATTAGATGTACTTTATGTTTTTAGAATGCTAAAATGATCGGTTGAGACTGTTCATTCAACGAATATTTACCGAGTACCCACGGTGTGCTATGTGTGTGGCAACTATTGAGATACCTAATTCTGTAAAACAGGCATGAGACGTGAGACTCCTGGAAAAAGCAGAATTTAAATAAAGATGGACACTAATTGACAAAGTGCTTTGAATAAAAGTATGCATTGCCTTTAAGAAGGTCTAAGAGAAAGGAAAAAAAAAATTAAAAAGTGACCAGGAGCACATGGCAAGCCAGCAGCTGTGACAGGCATACTGGAATTACTGGCCTGGGATTAAATACAGAGAAAGTATAAAGGCAGAATCGCCCCACACTCAAACTAATAGCGATATTACAAAATAGACTGTTCCTTTGGCCATGCAACCTTGAGCAGACAACTTTCCCTACCCTCTCCAAAGTTCTTCTGATATTAGTTTCATACATCAGTATTTAATCAGCATTAACTACCACCACCCCGATATTCTGCTGCTTTCCCAGAAAATACATTCTAAGAAGAAATAAAATGAAGTAACATCCATAAGATTTTTGTGTCTGAAGACTTGGAAGTGAAAGTTCTAAATGCAAATTTGATCTCTTTTGAGACTACAACAATGTCTTCAGTGAATAATCTACGTTGTACTGTCATTTATTTATAACTTATCTCCATCAACAGACACACAATTTCATCTCATTTTATCAACACACACACACACACACACACACGATCTCAGAATCTCAGTATTGGTTTGAACTCTGAGTTCATTTCCATATCACCTTTTTGGACTTTAAACTTCTACTACTTGTTACATAATTCTTCTGAGAAAAATAATGTCTTTTTTTCCATTTTGATCTCAAAATGCTTCAAGGTAGGTAACATTACTACACCCAATTCACAGATGAGGAAACTAAGGTTTGAAAAGCAGAAGTGATATAACCAACATCACATATCTCACCGACATATTACCTACGCTTTCTTATTTTTTTGTGCTGTAGATGCTGTGGCAGCTGGGGCCTTGCTGCCTGGTGAACACGGCCTCTCCCAAGGCTAGTCAGTTCCTAGGAGTGGCAAACTTTACTCGCTGAGGAGCACACCTTTCAAATACAAACCCGTCTACCCAGAGTCCAGACACCGAGCCACCTCTTCTCTCTGGCTCACATAACCCCAAGTCCAGGCGCTGAACAGCTAGGGACCTTCCTGGGGCTCACAGCCTGCAGAAATTATTGAAACTATCCAACCTGAAATGTTTGCCTTTCATACCCTGCCTCACTCCTCCCTTCTCATGAAAACAACAAAAGACTTTTGCCCAGAGCTATCCTCTCCCTCCTTCTACCTCCCACCCAACCAGATGCTTCCCGGTGTGGCCTTGCCTGGCAACCTGTGCCTCCTGTTTTTTGGAAACTGTGAGTAAAAACTTCACGACAGTCATTACCATGTCTGCATGTCTGGCTGTATTCCCGATGACAATAAATCCTAGCTACATTTTCCAAGAGGCAGGGCTAGGACCAAGATTAGAGCACAGCCGGCCAGACACACAGAATGGGATAAGTAATTATTTGTTAAATAAACGAATTCCTCTGGAGGCTGAAACCTTACTCCCCATATTATTCCACAAAAGATCCATTTTGCCAAGCCCATGTCCATGACTCATCTAAAAATCAGCTTCTGTGTACCACAGTAGTAATGTTTCTCATTTGACTTTTGGTTTCTTGAACAAAGAACTTAAATATAAAGAAGGGAGCTAGGTACAGTGTTTCTAGATTCAGAGAACATGTTTAACCTGTGAGAGGTTTGTTACTGGTACTTCTCTACCTTCCCTTCCAGTTCCACTCTCCCTGGCTGGCCGCCATATTACTCCAGGATCTCTGTGGCCTCATCCTTCTCCATCCTTGGCACTTCCCAGTTTGTCACCATCCGACTGGCCAAATGAAAACTTCCATTCCCCAAGTGCTAAAAGTTGAACTCCAAGTAAAAGAGGACCTATAATCTGATTAAAATAATTCACAGTAAATTGCAAATCTCTTAATCCTCTTAGAGGCATTAACATTTATTTAAGTTTGGGGGGGTTGGTGGAACCACAGGCTATAACCTCTAATTGTTGGCATTTTTGTAGCACACAAACAATAATATCTTTTGCTTTATTCGAAAGAAATGGCTATTACATTGGCATGGCAATCTGCCCAGAAATCCGTCTCCAACCTGTCAAATTAACCCTGAATTTTCTCTTAAGAACCTTCACACTTTTTCTGCTTTTGTTTGTTTGTTGCTTTTTGAATCTCTGGCAAGAGGTCTTTAAGGTTTGTATTCTTTGCAGGGGATAATTTTACGTTTCCGGTTTATAACTCAGGGTCTACCCCAAGCAACTATCATAAAGTAGTTTCTTTAAAAGAAAAAAAAATATTGATAAAGACTATCAATCAGCAAAATAATACTAAAAGCAACACGATAATTCACACTTAAGTAGACATTAGAACATGTCAAACACCATTTTGAACACTTCACTTACATTAACTTAATTAATCTTCACGGCATCCGTATGAAATAGCTATCAAAATTATTTCTACTTTACTGATAAAGAAACCGAAAAGTGAGATGCATAACCCACCAAAGAGACATGGCTGGTCTGAAGCCCATACTCTTGTAATCACTACGTGCTACTGAGAGGCGCACAATGACTAGAAAAAACTCACTGGTAAATAATCCAGTTCATTGTACTATTCCTGGGCTAAAAACTACAGAACTGAAATCCTCGTGGTGGCCTAAATATCAACTTTTCAATTCCCATACTTTAGAGATGAAAAAAAATAACTCACTCTTGCATGATAAAAAGCTAGGTAGTGGCAGATTCAGGGCCAGCAACAACCATGTCTAAATCCAAGTCATGTTTTTTCCCTTGCCATACTACAGTGAGTTCATAGAAAAATCATACAAAAATCTATAAAATTCAAACAAAGGTAGACACTCAAGGTCCTATCCAATCCATTTTGTAGAGTCCAGTAAATATATAACTATTGAGAGCCCCCCATTCATACATTACTTCCAAATTTGGTGCTTTACAACATTTCTACCACGAGATGTTCCAGAAAACTTTTGTCTTTTTTTTTTTTTTTTTAATAAACACTGGGATAAAGATTTGTGGTATTTGGTAATTCTGGTGTTTCTGTTTTCCAACTGTTCACTTCTCTGTTTCTAAGGAGAAAAAAACTTTATGCAAGAATAAGAAGTATGAGTATTAATCCCTTTTACAACTCCTGTCAAAGCAAAGTACTTTATGTCCTGAATCACTTAGTAATTCATTGAATGTGCTAGTTGTGATAGTTAATTAGACAGATACCCTCGCAGCTGGAAAGGAGACCTAGACAAGTAAACACAATATGGTAAGATCGCCAATGAGGTTGCCTACCCTTTTATAGGGTGCTGGAGAAACAGACATGGAAAACATCAAATCGACCTTGGGTGGGTGGAAAGAGTAGCTAAGGCTTCCTGGAGGAGGAGACACATGTATTGATTCATCAAGGGAAACCGGAATTGGAATGGAGGCAGAGGAGGAAGGAGAGAAAGGAATGGCTCTAGAAAGAGCATTCCCTGATGGAGGAAGAACATCTAGAAAAGCTGGAGGAGTAAGAGGCTATTCACTGGGCTGAAGCTGGCTCACAGGCAGGGAAACCTAATCAGGCAGAGGTACCGTATGATCACATCAATAATACCAGCACACCTTAAACACAAAGTAGTTCCTCGTGAGAAGATAAATCAAACATAATTCTGTGGTTCACAAAGAAGGAAGAAAGAATCTTTATTCGGAAGAAAATAGGGACATGAAATAGAGTTATGGACGAGGGCAATAAAGACCAACCAGAGTTAGGCAAAATAATTAATATATCCTCTTTATGTTCTTCTAAAGGCTGCAGTTACCAGCTATAGAAATAATCTCCATCTAGGCATGGAAATCATAGCTACCCTTTTAGGTGATGAGGAATCTACTACTGCCAAGGCATTTTGTCAGAGCATCGAAATAAAGCTCATCTTTAAACGTGCCTCCCCGATGGACAATGAACTGCTGGTGACGGTTTCCAGCTTCAAATGAATCAGCACTCCTTGCTCAGGGCACATTACTGCTTCTGACCTCTTCCCCTGCCCGTGCCTTGACCTTCTCCCACTCAGACGTTCTTCCCTGCCTTGAGCCTGTGAGCATCTCATATTATTTGTGAGCTGTGGCCAGAATTTAGCATGAGAAGGGCTGCCCCTGATAGATGTCTAACATGAGTAATACTCCTAATGATCCCCAGTGGGACTCGGCCGTATTCCTCCAACCGGATGCGTCGTTTGAAGACAGAAAGAAATCCCACGCACGTTAGAGTAAAACATAACGAAAACCAGAAATTTCTACATAAAGGAGCATTTTGCCTAGATTTGGTAAGAAACAACCAGGTTTTTTTAAAAGAGTTAACAGAAGTTTCTTCGTATGTATTTAGCTTCGCAGTCTGTCTTGAACACCTAAGCAAATGATCCTCCGAATGTTAGTTCAGAAACATTTATGAATTATGCACAAGGTCTCCTCATGGAAATGCTAGATGTGTGCTTGAAAACTGTGCGTAAGCCAGGGTTTTGTAAATTACATAACATTTTTCATTGACAAATTATTGCAGAGATATTTCATTTTCATTTCTGGCTAATATTCAAGTGGCAATGATTTCTGACCCTTTAGATTAAGCTTCTCTCTTGATGATATTTCTGTCCAATAGCTAATGATCTATAAACAATAAAATAAGGGAAACTAGATTTTTGAAAGAATCCTGCGATAAATTCTTGCAGAACTTAAAGGCTCCTCTGCAATGCAACCACAGCCTAAATTTTCTTTATATTACTTCTTCAAATTCCCTTACTGTATGCTCCCAACCTGTAATTCAAATGCAGCACAGTGGTGTGCCTCTTAATAGCAATCAGTAAAGCTTTAGACTGTCTGTGTTGATAATTTCTCTTCTTATTCAAGGATATATTTATTTATTCAGTTCATCAGGGACTCTGAGCTCATCAAAGGGCTTGTCAGTTTGTCTTCTTTGTTTGTTAGCTTTAGGACAAAAGAATAAACATAAACAGTCAAACTGATCACTTTGCCTGGTTCAGCAAACACAATTTGTCAAATGTAAATAGCTCTAAATAAAGGCAGAAGCTTTTGGTTAAATAAATAAGCAATTATGTAACCATTTAACTAGTAACAATATAGGAAGGAAGGCCAAACATCAGAAAAGAGAAAGCTTCCAAAACAACAAAGCTAACAGAAAGTGAGGGTACCCTTATGTGTTTCTAGAGTAAGAATAAGCAGCGACAGATAGGTCAGTCCTATGTGGGACTATGTCCTATGTGGGGTGGAAAATGTAACACTGAAACCACAAACTGCTGACCTGTGGGGTCCCCTGTAGGGTGGAGACATATTATTGTTATTATTATCATTAATTAATAATATTATTATTAATATATTATTAATTATAATTATTCATTATTGTTGTTGTTGTTATTATTATATCAATTGCTCCCATATATCAGTTAGGAGGTGTTATTTAAACATACGGATTTACGCCTTCTCTTGAAAACTCTGGAAGTCTGTCATCTTGGGCCCATCTCTCTCCATGGCAGCATCCAGCCAACCATCCCTGAGACCTAACTCAGGACCTTCCTCATGAGCCCTGAGGAGGCATGTCCATTTTCAACCATCACAAAATACAACCAGAGAAGAAAAAACAGAATCTCACAAAAACTATTTTGTTTTCCTTCCCTGCCAAGAATTGTGACTTCAGCCCAGGAAGAATAATTCTAAGTTGGTGTAGGGGGAAATCAAGGTGGGGAGATAAGTATCTAGCTTCGTAATATGTTTGAAATCTCCTGATCCAGAAAGGTATCACATCCCAGAAATGCTGAGAGAACTTTTAGATAAAATGAAAGATTAGGGGCGCCTGGGTGGCTCAGTGTTTAGTTAAAGCCTCTGCCTTTGGCTCAGGTCATGATCTCGGGGTCCTGGGATCGAGCCCCACATCGGGCTCTCTGCTCAGCATGGAGCCTGCTTTCCCTTCCCTCTCTCTCTACCTGCCTCTCTGCCTACTTGTGATCTCTGTCTGTCAAATAAATAAATAAATAAATCTTAAAAAAAAAAAAAAAAGAAAGAAAGATTTATTAGAAGACTGGGAAAAAGTTAAAAGCTATCCACATTTTTAACTACAAAAAAGGTTAAGTTCCTCAAACTTCATGTTACACTTTGGGACAAGAACAAATAGTTAATTAAAACAATAACAACAGGGGCGCCTGGGTGGCTCAGTGGGTTAAAAATCTTCTGTCTTTGGCTCAGGTCATGATCCCAGGGTCCTGGGATCGAGCCCCATATCAGGCTCTCTGCTCAGCACGGAGCCTGCTTCCTCCTGTCTCTGCCTGCCTCTCTGCCTACTTGTGATCTCTGTCTGTCAAATAAATAAATAAAATCTTTAAAAAAAATAACAACAAAAACAGCAAAACCAAGGGAAATGACTCTTCAGCAAGGGAGGAAAACTGGAAGAAACTGTACCTGGAGAAGAGCAGATGTAGAAAGAACAGAACTGTCTTTGAATATTGAAACAGTTTCATGTAGAAAGGGAACTAGATTTACCATGGGTACCTTTGGAGGATAAAACCAGGGCCAGTAAGACAGGGAATGAAGTTGGCCTTCACCTTAATATGAGAAAAATGTTTATAAGAATTATAAATGGAATCTTCGAGACTATGGGAAGATTGGTCCGGTCACAGAAAGTAACAAGAGTAGGATAAAGACCATGCATTCTGGGGACTGCAGAAAAAGCATATGCACAGAGAGTTAGTTAATGTTCTAATGATTCTCTGACGGTTAATAACAATAATACACACAGTATTATATCCAAATCTATTCATCTGTACATAACTATCCATACAGAAATGCCAAAAAATATCTAATCTCTAAGAATTCAATTAACACATTTACATTTATCTTACACTTCTTCTTCAATTGGTGAAGGTTTTAATAGTCCAAACATAGGCTCCCAGAGCAGTCACACATACCTCTATTAAATTACCTATATGGTAATCACCTATTCATCAATGATATCTTAAGTGCAAGGAATAAGCTTTTTTTTAATACTTTGTTGTCTAGTAAGGTTGATTAAATAAATGAAACAAACGTACGGAATTATTAAATAGTAAAATATGACATCATAAGTGAAAATCTATAATCATGCACTGTTGTAAAATTTACCGCTTCAAATAGATTGTCAGTTTTTCAGATCACACTCCTGGATGCACCTCTCAAACACTTTCTTTCACCTAACAAGATACTCCATTTTTTTCTCTCAACGTTTTCTGGGAATCCACTTTTTACAGGAAGTTTTCCTTGACCTCGTAATTCCCCTTAATCTATCAGTTCCCAAAAGGCATTTCTCCCTTCTCTCACCATATCAAACATCTTTCATTCATATACTGCTAACAATTCACTGACATGATGTAACAATCATTTCCCTATCCATATGTTCACAGCCCAGATCTTTTATTAAAAGTTCTTATACATGATTAGGTATGTCTGCCACATTCTTTAAAGTGTCTAATAGCAACAAAAGTTGACAGCTGGTTAATAATAATTTTTGGTTGTCATCAAGATTGATAGTGTGTAGTTTACTGAGGATTAAAGGATGTTGTTAAGCCCCACTAATAATAAACAAATAGCATTAGCAAACACAAATGAATGGCAAACTGCAAAACTGCAAAGCAATGAGTATGTTTATAAAAATAAATGTTTTATGGACTACTTCTTAAGACAAAGGGTAAAACCTTAGAGCTAAGACCCCAACTCCCATATAAAGGAGGGTTTTGAATATGATACCATTTTGATTAGCAGTACAGAGTAAGGAAGCAGGAAAAGCTTCAATCTTCCCTTAAGACTTATGTAAAGTAACAACCTATGGAAATAATGAAGAGTATGAATGTACCTATCATCTACATATTTGGCAAAAACTCTGGAAGACCAGTGAGTTCAACTGAGAAAACCATACCTTAGAAATTATAGAACACTCTTAGTCAGACATATATATTTAAAAGAGTAAGAAAAAGTAAAATAACAACATTTTAAAAATCAACTACATTACTTCTGAAAAGTTACTATTACAGTACTGTTTTTGATAGGTTTCATTCTCAGATACCTTGTTAACCAATGCTGCATTCTTTGTTTTCTATAAAACTTGTCATCTAAGAAAGATACAGCTTTAAAAGAATAGTAATCACAGATTCTAAATAAGCTTCTGCTTAATGTGTTTCTACTATCTGTATTATCTTATTATCTCTAACAACTTATCATCAAGTAAACCATCTATCTTCAAAATAAAAAAAAAAAAATTCAACACCAGTTCCTTAGAGAAGTTAGATGCCAGTGATAGTATTTTTTTCCTATATATAAGGAAATTTCTATTTCCTTAGACAACTGGGCTATCACAAACCTTAGTCAGTTTTTACTACCTCAAAAAAATGTTTAATATTTATTTATTTGTCAGAGAGAAAGAGCACGAGCAGGGGGAGCAGCACGCAGAGGGAGAAGCAGGCTCTTCACTGAGCAAGGAGCCTGTTGCAGGGCCCCAGGATCATGACCTGAGCCAAAGGCAGAGGCTTAACTGACTGAGCCACCCAGGCAGCCCTCGCTACCTCAAATTTACTCCACAATAGAATTCCACCAAACCAAGTTATGGCGCTGACCTATAGGTTTCCATTTTCTGCGCTGTATTATACCAGGATGCTTTCTTTGTTACGGGTTTTCATGTGACAAGCAGAAGAGAGGAAAAGACAATCAGAGAGACCAGAAGAATCGAAAAAGGAACTAAAAAAGCTTGGCAGCACAATCTACCATAATCTTGCATCACAAAAAACATCACACCCACAAAAACTTGATAGTCTTATTATATACACATTTTATACTGTTTCATCTACAATCATTTCCCTTTAAAGGAACAGTGCAATGCGTCTGTACAACGGGGAAGAACAAAAATTCTGGCTCAGACATGCTCGTTTCAACTCCTCACTCTACCGAACTCGCTGACTGACCATAGTCAAGACACCAACTTTTCTAAATCTCATTCTCCATATTGATAAACAGGGATGATGGCAATACGGCCATTCCTAATGTTGTATTAAATAAGGTAGGGCATGTTAGCACGTTCTGGGGGACAGACAGTAAACACTTTATAAATTTTAGGCTTTACAATTATTATTATTACTACTATCAATCCCTAGTCCTTCAGGTTCCGTGTATGCAGCTGGCCCTACACTGCCTTAATTCATCATTTAATTAATTAATCAGTTCATTTCTTTTCCTCATCAGGACATATGTATACTAAATAACCATGTATATTTAAAACATATTAAATATGTCAATATGTCAAATGGAAAATGGTGAAAGGATAATTTTGAACATGAAACCCTAGGAAATGATGAGCTCCTCAAACTGAATGACCCATGATAGAGAAAAGCCCAATGGATGCAATGAATTTCGTTTTCCCTCCGGCCACACTAAGCCTAACTAAAAGTTGCCCTCCTGATGCTTCTATTCTACCCTAATTCAGAGACTGATAGTGACGATGTTATCAGTGGAGGACTCCCCTCTCTGCATAGTACCCAGAGGCTCTGACAAGCTCCTATTTTCCTCCTACGTGTTTAGGTCTGGGCAATACATTACTACGCTCATTCATTTAAGCAACCCCAAGTTCCAAACCTGATACCGGACTGCTAAATTAATTTTCACTTCTCTTCAAAGATGAGGGAGAAAAACCAGTGAGTTTCTCTTCCAAAGCCTGTAGAGGTCTGTTTGCTTTGTTCAGACAACTTGCTATCTGAATGGTCTGCAGACAGTAAAATGACTTCCCCCCACTAAAGTCCCTTAAAGCTACCCAGAGGTGTGTGGTTAACACATACAAATGTGCCTTAACTCACTTTGTTACATGAGTGAGCACCATTTTAGTGAGGTTTCAGAGTAACAAAGACTGCCTTTTAAAGCAAGCCTGGGTAAACAAAATCCACTTTAGACCCTGAAACGAAAAAAGTGTACATTTTCAAATTCCTTTATCTAGGGAAGGGATCGTAGGCAGACACTTGTAGCCAAACTAAGGGCTAGTACATCATTGGAAAAGTGGAAAAGACATCGCAGGCTAAGAAAGAAATATAATTAGCGTACAGGCTATTTACATTTGGAGATCCAGTTATGAGACTGAGTATAACTCATTAGCACCTTATGATGCCAAATGATCTCGAAACGCATGCGTGTGGCCCCATTCTCTCATTCTTTGGCCCCATTTTCCTTTCAAACTCCACCTAGGATTGCTAATAACACCTAGGATTGCTTCAGTCCCGTCAGAGGGGAGACACTAAAACAGGATCCCTGTTTCCTCTTCGGCTAACATCCAAGAATGAGTTTACCACGTTGATGTATTTTTCCATAATCGTGCATGAATTATGACCATACATAACATGCTACCAGGACCTGAATGCTCATATAAACATTGCATTGTTATGCTTATAGAAATTTTAAGTTACATCAAGAGATAACATTTACCTAAAATGATTTTTAAAGTACTAAATTGTCCCATGTGACAATTTTATTTCTCTTAAAATACTTTCCCTCACATTCAAAGAAGAATAGACAAGGAAGAAGAATCACAGTGTTAGGGATACAAACTGGGTGTCCAACAGTCTCAAGAACCTCCCGCAGATAATTTTAGGGGAAAGTTCCAAGGACTCCAAGCTCCTGCCATGGCTGACTGTGGCTAAGCTGTCTTTGGTTCTCAGGCCATGTACAGAGGAGTTGAACGCAGGCATAGGTGGCCCATACTTTGAACTTGATACTTTCTGAAATCCAATCAACAGCATTTTCAGAAAGTGTCACCAGCAGCTGCTACTGCCAGAAGTGCTTTAAAAAAAAGTTTTCTAGTAAAAAAACCAAAAAATCAAAAAACTAACATGAACAAAAAAATAGATTCCCCAAGTACATGGTATTATTAGGAATTCAAGTCTACTCTTCTTATATGCTGTATACATACCAATCAAATACTTGACATAAAAAGGACATATTCCCACTTAACAGAACCACACTGCTCTGTTGACATTTGCTTGTGTCCATTGATGGTGCTTTTAACGCTTCATTTAAGTGTCAAACTAGGTGACAGGCATTAAGCCTACAGACTATTCTGCATCACACCAGTGGCTGAAGAACACTTTCTCCAATTGTTTACCTTCTATACATTCTTCCCTAAATAATAAGAAAAATTAATCAAACCAAAGAGATATTCCTTTTCGGCTCTAAGCCATGGACAGCTGTGAACATGGCAGAGGCACTTCTCTCGGTTGAGGGAATCAGAAAGATTGATGCACAGTCAAGCTGTTCAAAATATTGTTATATGGGTGGAACAACATTGTCATAAGATGTCTGGAAGCCAAGCAAAATCTCAGAAGTAAGGGGATCTGTAGCTGCCTGTTTGGGCTGAAGGGAAATAGGACTGAGATCTCCCATGAAGCAAGCAACATGACACCTGCCAGTGTTAGAAATAGCCTTTTGGATGGTTAAAAAAAAAAAAAAAAGAAAGAAAGAAAAAAGGAAAAAAAAGCAGAGAGAGAGAGAAAGGCAAGGAAGTGAAGATCAAAGCTATCTCCCAGTACACTACAGATAATCTTTCCCTCTTCTTCAACAGCAAGATTGAAGGAAAGGGCTGAAGGTAGAGGGAGAAGGGGGGAAAGGAAACCATGCTAATCCAGAATCGTAAAGAAAGGAGGTGGTCTTTGATCTCCACAGGATGGCCACTTTATTGGCTATGCATAAGCAGTTTCCAACCAGCTGATCAACCAGGTATTAATGCTCAACCCTTCCATGATCAGTAACCATGAAGTGAGTCATCTGTGAACAGCAGTCAAGCAGAAGGCTCATCTACCACTAAATGACCGCCAGCCCATGCCCAACATACAGGGGCAGAGTGACCCCAGGGGAAATGATTGTCTCTCTGCAGGCTCTTCCTTGATGAGTGCCAATTATTTGCCTTGGACTCTGAGCAAAATCTTTCTTTCAGTGTGCATGAATGAGAATGGCATTCATTTTCCAAAATATGACTTGGAATCTATGTGCTTCGGCATCACCAGCAGTCACTCTTTTGACTTCTGTTCAGTCACCTCTTTTAAGCATGCCCCCAAGAAGGCAGACATGATAAAGCCTCGATGTGAATCGGTTCAACGTAATGAACTGATTGTCTTACCTGGTGATCTAAAAATGCAAAGACCATTTGCTTAATGGCAGGAAAAGGAATGCCTCCCTTCCAGATTTTCAAGTGTTTGGAACCACGGTCTTATTTAGGTGTATTTTTTGGAATGAGTTTTAACATCAAGAAAAAAAAAAAAAGGTATTGAACCATCATCTTTGTTTTTACATTTTTCATTTCTCTCTTTCAGCTGAGAGAGTACATGGTGGTTAAGAGTTTTGGAATCAGCCTGGTACAAATTCTTGCACTTTCGTATCTCCTAACCTTTCCATGATGTAGTTTCCACAAATATAAAATAGGGATAAAGTAATATTTTATTAATAATAGTACCTATGTCATCAGGTTCTTATAAGCATTAATAAGATAAGGGTGAATGTTCAATAAATGATAACATGTCTTCATGGCAATAGAACTAGTCATTGTAGACTTTCTTATGGTACCCCAAATCTCAAACGCTCTCTCTTTTTTTTCTTTATTATTTCCTTCTTTTACTTCACTGGTCTCCTCTAACCAGAAGTGTTATGATGTAGAAGACAACTACTTAATTTTTCACTCCCCTCTATAAATCAAGGTAGTCAATATTCTAAAGTTTCATTAAACATGGCTTAAGAGAACTCTTCTTTGAATTTATCAAAGATTTAAAAGTTTCAAATTGTTTTTTTTTAAATACAAAATGTTCAGTTTTTTATAAAGTTGAAATATATGGAGTGTACATACTGACATCAAATTTTCAGAAATCCACTTCTCAGATTTGCTTTTCATCCTGTGTGTGGTCAGAGAGTGTGGTCAGATATGGCTGCTCGCTCTGCTCCCACTCCACTTCTTTCCATATTTTTCTTTTTTAAGATTTTATTTATTTATTTGACAGACAGAGATCACAAGTAGGCAGAGAGAGAGGAGGAAGCAGGCTTCCCGCTGAGCAGAGAGCCTGATGCAGGGCTCGATCCCAGAATCCTGGGATCATGACCTGAGCCCAAGGCAGAGGCTTTACCACTGAGCCACCCAGGCGCCCCTCTTTCCATATTTTAAAACTAGCTCACTTCTGAATCTATTTCTACTATAATTCTCTAGACATCTGCTCCTGTTTCACTTTTTTTTTCTTTCTTATTACCAAATTTCTTATTTTTTTTTTTTTAAGATTTTATTCATTTATTTGACAGATCACAAGGAGGCAGAGAGGCAGGCAGAGGGAGAGGAGAAGCAGGCTCCCCGCCGAGCAGAGAGCCTGACGCCGGGATCACGACCCGAGCCGAAGGCAGAGGCTTTAACCCACTGAGCCACCCAGGCGCCCCCAAATTTCTTAATTTATTCCACAGATTACCTTAGGTCTAATTTTCAATTGGAGAACAACTCTGATTTCCTTTTATTTTCCTATAAGAAATCAAGCCTGCAAGGCAATTACTCTTTGAAAAAGTAAACATTTTTAAAAGGGCCAGAAATTAACATGAGCATTACCTTAGCATTTTTAGTAACATGGACGACACATGAAGACTCAACCGTTTATAATCGTCACTGGCAAGCTGCCATTCCATGTTTCCTCCCCATCATATCCCTGTTACCAGCATTTTAAATTTCAGATATCTACTCAATGTAAAATAAACAAACAACTGTCATTGTAGGTTTGAAATTTAGCATTTGACACCACTTTAGCTCACACAGGAACACTTCATTTGTCATAGTGAAGACTGAGGGAAAAACTTCAGGTCAACTTTCTATTCCAGATTTTAACCATAAATATTTTAAGTGTTAGAGGGCTCATTATCGAGAAATAAGGATACTTAAGGATGTTACAGTATTCAGGTAAGTATATTTAAATGCCAAAGAGTTTATTAAAAAAACTAATAAGAAATAGTTGGAATTACCAAAGAATCTTGTGTGGAGGTTTTGGGTGGGAGAAGACCAGAGACCCAGATAAGTGGCTCACATAGTGAAAATTATCTAAGAAATATCCATCTTCCCAAAAGAAAAAAATCCCCCCCCCAAAAAAAAGAAGGAAGAAAGACAGCACTGCAAATTTTTACTTTATGTGAAATTTGGATTTCATCCTAAATTTGAACTGGAAGTCAATTACTTTTTCTCCTTAAAATCAGGTTTTAGAAAATGGAGTTGAGGAGAGGAAGTCTATCAAGAAAGAATGTTTAGAATCAGTCCCTGAGAGATCATACAGATTCTTTTTCTTCACTGCTACCCCAACTGCTCCCCTCCACCAAAAGTCTAGCTATCCACAGAAAAGAACACTCATATATCAAAACTCACTAGGGAAATTCACTTTAAAAAAAGGAGTTTCTGAATATCCATTTTTTTCTAAAATCTGTTTCCTAGAATAGTAAGAGTTGTAGCATTTGATTAATAGGTAAAAGGCTACAAAAAGCAAAACACAAACTGAAGAAGAACATTTGATGTCAAGTATGACATCAACACATCAAAATGGGAGTTTTGGGGTTTTTTGAAGAAAACTATAGGACCTTGTTAGGTTGGCATCCAGATTTAAAAAAAAAAAAAAAAGGAGAAAAGAAAGAGAAAGAACTGACAACCAATAGATACTTTTACAGGTTAAATCTTGTTGAAGGTACCTTACTCCTCAGTACACTTTGATTTATTTAAGCTTACCACATTTCTCTTAAGTACACTCCATTAACAAGTGATAGACTGTGATCTTAAGCTTGAGGCAAGATATGAAACACAATCTTTCAAGAACTTCATTCATTCCCTGTCCAGGTGTCTTGAGCACGCCCAACTCTAGTTACTTATCTGAGTTCTGTGAAGTTTTATTCAAATCAATAGTGTGGCTTTAGAACAGCACATGGTCAGGAAATCACCCCAGCAGCCCAGCAATTTTGCCTCCCAAGTTCAGATTCATAGCAGGAGTGAAAGTCATCAGAGGAATGATAAAAAGTTGCAGGTTAAATCTGAGAAAGGCCCTCACAAGGACCGCCTCTGCCCTCAACCTGGGGAAGGAAGCAGACAGACACCCCTGTGGGGAAAACTCAAGCTTATTAAAAATCATCAGTGACTTAAATGGAAAATTAAATTGGAAAAAAGCAAAGCCAGATATCAGTTAAGCTCTAAGATCAGAAATGCCTCCTGTCTATTTCAACGACAAATCTCAGACACTAATTAATCAAATTATCAAATCTGAAAGGACGGTACACACACACCCCTCCCCCCCACCCCGGATATTTCTCCAAGTGAAGACAGAATTTGCACACAGACGCGACCAGCCTTCAGTGATACCCTATTAGTGTGACCCTATCTTTAATCTACAGACCTGATAAAATGTCCCAACATATACAAACTCAGCTCAAACAGTGACTAATGATCATTAATCCCCCTATCTTCAGTAATCTGCCCCTCCAGTCATTTATCACACTGACACCTCACTTTACACACGTGAATAAACTTTAACTGAGAAGGTGAATCAACAAAAAAAATCTCAAAGGTGTCTGAAGTTGTAAATTAAACTAGGGGGAGACAAGGCAAAGGGAGACAAATAGAGAGATCAGGTCTTAATGTTTCTGATTTGCATCCATGGCTGGGCTCGGGGTGGGGAAACTATTCAGTCCTTCAGATCTGCAAACTAAGAAAAAAAAAACCTACATTACAGAGAGGGGAAGCTGAAGGTAAGGAGAGTCAGTCCCAAAGAGTTGGTTTAATCTACTCCTCCGTTCCCTGCGAAATGTATGAAAACTTCAGTTTTCTGTTTTCTTCAAAGGAATAACAATGTAATGAAATTCTGAGTTTAGCTGCAAATGTTCCGTTTAGTCAGGAAGCATATTCAGTAGGCTAATTCTTTTAGGGATCTGCTATCGTTTAGCTGATGTGCATTTTTTTTTCATATTTCATTAACTTAAGTAAAATCTTTGGTCAAAATAGAAACCATACCCATGGACCGCAAAAAGCTAAAACCAACTTTTCAAAACTGTTTCATAATCATGAAAATTGAGTGACTCTAAGTTATAGGCCCTGATGCAACCTGAAGGTCAGTATTCGACTATAAGAAAATCCCCTGAGGTGTAGAGTGTGTGTGTGTGTGTGTGTGTGTGTGTGTGTGTGTGTGTGAAGGCCTGAAATTGGAGCCTTGATTGAAACCAGAATCTACCAAAAGCAAAGAAAGAAAAGTTGAGTCGTGGCTCCCCCTTAGCAAAAGTTTCTTAGGGAGTTTGAAGAAAACTATTTTAAGTGTATACTTGTCAGAAGGACCTCATTGCAGCATCCTTCCAACACATCATGTAGAGAGTTTCAGTACCATTTAATTAATCGCCAAAATCCTAAATTCAGCCTTGCCACGGAAAATTCCCAGGCAACTAACTGTTCCCCTTCAGATAATTGCAACTGCCTGTTTTCCTTCTAAATCCAGCCAGGCAGAATGGCTAGTTGATATCCTACCGTAAGAAGGAGTTATTTCCTGAAGTTTCTTCGGAATCGAATTTAATTACAGACTTTGGTTACATAAAACAACTACTAATAACCCCTTGTACTCGGAAGAGGAGGGGCGAATGGTACGACCAGGTCCAGGAATCCTGGCGGGTCTCTGGGCCCCAAGTTCCCCGGGCGCACCTCTCCCTCTCCGAAGGAAGAAGCCGAAGGATGAAACTCATTTTGGCTCATCCTAAGGCCCCAAGCTCACCGCCAGCCGCTGCCTCCTCCCACCCGAGAGCTCAGACCGTGCGTTTGCCCAGAGTGATCTGGGCGTGCCCTGAACTTGGCAAAAGGCCGAGGTCCGCGATGAGGCTTAGGGGTCTTGGGGGATGGGGGGAAAGGGCCGACCCAAAGTGCAAACTAAGAACCTTTTCGCTTAAAACTCCTTACATGGATCCAACCCCTCCAGCCTTAGAAGGGAGAGGTCGCAGAAAACGCAGTTCGGGGTTTGATTCCGAAAAGTGGGGAGGGGCGTGCAAGGGAGATGAAGGGTGAATGAAGAAAAAAGACGCGAGGTTACCTGAACAGAGACATATTAATCCAAAAAGGTAAAAGTGAGCAGGCTCCGCGATCATTGTCCTCGGGTGGATCCTGCATACAGTCTCATGCCAAGAGGAGGGAGTAGAAATGGGGTCCCCAAATTTATGAAGCCACACACCACACACACTACACACAAAGGCTTAATATAAGCAACGTGGGTCAATCCGCCAAGTTTTCAGGGCAATTACTTGTCGACCTTTCCGGACGCTTGTCAATACCTCAGAGCCCTTTGCAGACTAAGAATTCCAAGGTTTGCCTCCACTGGCTCCGGGGTTTCCGAGGAGGCTCGGCCACTTCCAAGAACCATCCAAAGCGAACAACAAAGAGCCGAGGCAGAAGAGCAGTTGTGCGGTTTCCTGCCTCCGGGTCTCGCCGAGCCTCCCGGCGTGCGCCCCCACACTGTGCGCCCGAGCGCCGCGGCGAGGGCAGGCGCGGCAGCGGCAAACTTGGGGTGTGAGAACTGCTTAGGGAGGGCCAAAAAAAGTGCTTCTCTGTCCACAGTCTAGCCCAGTCAACAGCTGGCCACCAGCGGCGGCGAGGAAGGCAGCCAAGGCAGCGGCAGCAGCTCTGGAGGACGGGCGAAGGGTGCTGGGGGTGTGCCTGGGTGACTCCGCGCGCTGGGGCCGAACGAGGGGGCGGTGCGGCGACAGTGGGTGCCCGAGCCGGCCCTTGCTCCCATCACTTGGGGGATGCGGAGGGCACTGGGGACAGCAGCAGGTCCGCGGACAGACGCGCGCCTCCCCGGTGCCCCCAGCCCCGCGCAGCGCTCACCATCGCCGCGGGTCCCTCGCTCGCCGGGGCGCGCACTCAGGGCACCCCGAACTCTTCCGCGGCCGGGATGCTGGAGCCCAAACTTCCTGAGATTAGCCGCCCGCAGCCCTGGCTGTAGCCGTAGAGAGGCAGCTCCTAGACCTCCCCTGGGTGGCGGAGAGGGGCGAGGAGGATGCTGCTGCGGGTGGGAGCGACGGCCGCCGCTGCTCACCCGAGCTCCGCCGGGATCAGCAGCGTCTGAAGTTTCTGCTCTCACGCTGCCGCTCCTCTGGCTCAACCGCTTGTGGGTTTCCCCACCGTCCCCGCGGCTCCCAGTTTCCTCCCTCTCCTCCCGGGCCCGCGAATACTTAAAGGGGCCGCGCAGTCCTTTCCGCGCTTCGCTCTACCCTCTCCAGACGCTGGTCTGGCAAGTTCTGCTCGTTAATATTTCCATCCGCCAGCCGGGGTGCCCGACTGCGCCCTCAGGTGAGAATCAAACTGCTCAGTATCAGAAATCCAAACAAATGGGAACTTGCCTTGTTCCTCTGGCTACCCCTGGCTCCCCTGCACCTTTCTCCAAATGGAACCTCCCAGCCAAAGACTTCAAAAATCCTCCTGGTCCAGTTTAACCTCTTCTTTACCGCTTCCAAGAGTTGGAATCAACTCTCCAATAACTCTACCCTATATGACTCCACATTCCCATTTTTGTTTTTAATCAAATGTGGCCAAACAAGCCTGTAGGACGGGAGAGAGAGTGATGACTATCTAGACTGTGTTAACGATTACTCTCTATTGCATAATAGACGGGCATTCTCTTTCAAAAATCACGCTCTTTTAAACTGCATTTGTTGACAGTCATGTAGACAGTCTATCCAAGTGGAAGGGCGCAGGGTGAGCCATGGGCTCTTTCTGTGTCACCAAGAGCCCCTCCTTCAACTTCACTGACTCTAGGTATTAGAATGTTAACAACGGGGAAGTAATTCTGAAATAGGGACACGTGCAAAAAACAAACAAACAAAACCAAACAAACAAAAAACCTTGCCGATCCCAAAGTTTGTATAAGAGAAGCCATTCAGCATTTTCTAAATCAGAGGTCCTGGCCTTTGATACCCCATAGACCCTCCCTGAAACCCCAACCTACCAGTTACTCTTTCTGTTATGATGCCAAATCTCAGTTTTCTCTTCTCAAAAATAGAGACGCTTGAGATATTAACAAATATTAACAAACCGTACCCAAAGCAAACCAAACCTGGCATATCTGAGGAGCAATCTTGCATTCATTCACTGCTTTCTTCTTTCTATTAAGTGAGACTCTGTGTCTATATAACACCTGAGACATGGTGAGTGCCCCATAAATGGTAAATACTGCTATTTAGAACTATTCCTTCAAATAGATTATTACCTACAAAATTATGTATAATAACTTCAAAATTGTTATTTGGTATCTATCTGAATGTACCAGCCCTGTTTTCAGCAGTTGTCTCTGGAGAGGACAAATGCATGCTAGAAAGTTGGGTGGGAATGAATTGGCTCTTTATGCTGTTACACTTTTCTATTTTTTTTTTTTTTTAAGTGAGCACATGAATTACCTAACGAAAGATAAAATTTTAAAAGCAAACCACACATTCATTTTGGTTGTTGTTGGTACAACCAATGACCGTGGAACAACATTTTGTAGAAAGAAACTCTGGTTAATAGCGCCTATCTCTGAAAGTGAAAGATAGTTTCATCCTGAGAAAGCTGACTGAAAATTCAGTAAACAGGCTGGAGATAAGAATTCAAAGACTCCAACCAAAATCTTTTCAGCAATAAAAACAAGAATGTGCAGTAACTGTTGGAAAACATACATCGATTTGGTCTTTGTGAAAGGATATTTAGTGAGAAACATAGAATATATCTTTTTCTTCCTTGGGATAAAACATGCTTGTAAGATAAGCTTACCCACTAACAGAAAATAAATAAGGTAAAGCATGGTACTTGAGAAAGAGAGAGGAGAAAATCCTCCAAATCCTCATATCATCTGAGTGCATTTTAAATAAAGATTTTGAACATCCACGTAGTAAAACGTGTGTATTTTTAAATGTAAACTGGAATATGTATGAGAATCCCTATTGCATTTTTTTCCAAAGTGGATCTCCTGGTCCCTAGAAGTTTGCTAAAATTTTTCAAGATCTCCTTCACTGATCTCATTATCATCGAATGGAAACCATATGAATACTTTTTTAAATTCAACCCTTTTATTTTTCAACACCCCCGCCCCCATCTCCTCTACCTTATACTTAGAGATTAGATTACCGAGGAGTCAGCAAAAAGAATCCTTAAGGAGTTAACTTTTGGCCACTCCCTGATGAGGACCATCATCACCAACCCATCTGCTGGCCTTTCTTCTTCCCATGTCTCATGCACAGTGTGCTTTTGTGCCAATTATGTCAGTAAGGGTGGCACCTGGAGACAAGAACTTGTAGTCAGAAGGTATTAGGGATCTATAACAAGTGAAACTCAGTATTCCTGAGAACTTTGCAATGCCTTCCTTCCACTCACTTACTTACTCTTACCGGTGTGAACAAACACTTTATAAAGCTCATCTATGTGGGAGAACCAGTAAAGGGCTCCATAGAGACAAGATGCAAAGAGAAACTCCATCACCAGGCCCTCAGAGCTCTTACTATAGCAAGATACACAAGTCCCAGAGTGGAACCGATCAGAAGAAGTAGAAACAATGTGTCACTAGGGTTAAATGATAGTTCAATCCTTCCTGGAGATGAATGAATCATAACAACTTGTCCTTTCCATGTCTACTCCTGGAGATTAAATTACTAGTAGAATGCATAAAATGTTCATGTTCGGTGTGTCTGTATGACCACGCATGCAAGTGTGAGTGTGTACACGTGGATGTGACATCTACCTATGTAAGGTCTGCAGGCAGCTCTGACACGTGCAACAGAACTCTGACAAAGAACAAAGGAAGGAGAAAATGTCCTAACTTGCACTCAGAAACTATTCTGATCACTATGATCTGAATGAGTCGCAAATTCTAAAGTTCCATTTAGAAAATTCTGATCTCATTTGGAGCTTATGAAATTCAGGATCCCTGAAATGTCTCCTTGAGAATTTTGAGGATACCCAAAAATAATACACTCAAATAGTTCTGGAATGGGGCTTCTTTGACAGGAAAGATTCTGGAGCTGTGATAATCTCTTTGGTTGGTCTGATCCGATTTTATCTCTCATGGGGGTAGTTACAGGAACTCAGGAAATAACAGAACTCCCAGAGTCCCTCCAGGGATCCCAGATATCACCTACCCAGATCAGGAAGAGCAGAGTAGAGTTCCTAAGGAAACTACAAACCAGAACATTGGTCTTTCTTCACCTCTTAAGAAGAAGCCTTAGAATCCGATCATGCCAGGGCCTGGGATACTGTCAAAAGTTCCAGAAGATCTGGTGAAAAGCAGCATAGTACACACAGTAAACACAAAGGCTATGCTGCGTATTCCAAGATACTATCCCTTAGGGTACAACCGCTAGCTTAGCAATTTTTACATGAAACTGCTGAATAATCTGTGAAATCTTTGGTATGTAAATTAATGAACTGGGCTGAATATTTTAATAATTTCAAATCTGAATATTTTTTCTAAGTTTGGATGTATAAGAGAAGTTCCATTCGGAGATAAGTGGGTAGGGTAGTGGGTGGTCAAGTTAGGTGACCAACTTTTGATATCAGCTCAGACCTTGATCTCAAAGTCATGAGTTCTAGCCCAGTGTTGGGCTCCACACTGGGTATGAAGCGTACTTTAAAAAAAAAGAGAGAGAGAGAGATAAGTTCCATTCAATAAAGTGACCTAACAGGGGCGCCTGGGTGGCTCAGTGGGTTAAGCCTCTGCCTTCGGCTCAGGTCATGATCCCAGGGTCCTGGGATCGAGCCCTGCATCAGACTCTGCTCAGCAGGGAGCCTGCTTCCCTTCCTCTCTCTCTGGCTGCCTCTCTGCCTACCTGTGACCTCTGTCTGTCAAATAAATAAATAAAATCTTTAAAAAAATAAAAATAAAAAAAATAAAGTGACCTAACACATCTGTTGGAAACATTGACTGTCTTGAGAAGTCGTATCTCTTTAGTAAACATTGCTCATTGTCTGCCATGCTGCTCATGTAGTAATGTCTCTAATCCTTCATTCCTAACTATTAAGAACCTCAGCTTTCCTCATTAAACTGTATATGGTCATTCCTTGGGGGGGGGAGTTATTTTTTTGTTTAAATGAGCAATACAGTATTGCTTACAGATTCTAACTGCCTTATGTGATAGCAACAAAAGTCATATGCAATAAATCACATGTGGTGGAGTATAGGTTTAACACACAATGGCAGTTCAAGGAAGAGAGAAATAATTTAGGGACAGAGGAGTAACAAAAAAGGAAGAAAGAAAGAAAGAAAGAAAGAAAAGAAAAGAAAAGAAAAGAAAAGAATGGTAGATAGGATTTTTAAATATGCATAATTTTTTTTCAAGAAAGATTAAAATTTACCTTGATGTTTTCTTTAAAGTGTACGTAGGGCACATTTTAACGTTACTTTTGCTTGTTTGCTTCTCTGCCTTTTAGAATGTGTGATTATTGGCCCCAAACCAGGAACCATAGGGAGAAGAGATTTCCTGGGTTATCTGTCTTCACTTACTTAAAGACTTAAAGCACTGTCACCTGGGCCAATTTCTTCAGTACAGGAAAGAGTGGGAAAGAACTCCATTAGTCTCGCTGTCTCTAAAGCTCATTAAAAAATATCAAGTATGATGCACGCAAGCTTCTGTGGAATTACTGTAAATGTGTTTGCCTTTTAGCATCTCAGCATCCTGGGGACTTGGAGCTAGGTGCTTTATTGTTAAGTCTTTTTTTTTTTTAAAGATTTTATTTATTTATTTGACAGAGAGATAGATCACAAGTAGGCAGAGAAGCAGGCAGAGAGAGAGGGGAGGAAGCAGGCTCCCTGCAGAGCAGAGAGCCCGATGCGGGGCTCGATCCCAGGACCCTGGGATCATGACCTGAGCCAAAGGCAGAGGCTTTAACCCACTGAGCCACCCAGGTGCCCCTATTGCTAAGTCTTTTTGATAGAACCTGGGACCTTCACTATTAGCTACGTAGGTCTTGCTAGAATTTACTCCTCTAATGTGTACAATTTGTTTTTGAAGATGAAGGAGAGGACACTGGGAAGTAGCTTTGATTGAGGTCAACATTTTGGGGACTTTACAGACATTATCTTGATCTAATTCTCATCATGTGATGTGGTACATCATGAGAGGTGATCGTGTGAGGTGCTATTATTATCCTCACTTAGAGATGAGGTTGAGATATTAAATCATTAACTGAAGGTTCAGGGGTCTGGGAGTCATGATCTTCTATTTAAACCCAGTTGGTTTTGAACCAGAGCACGTGGTGGTGGGGGGGTGTGGGGGGTGTGTGGAGAGTTACATGGTAGGACAGGCTTGGGAGACTTTGAAGTCAACACATTTAAGGATTTCCCAAAGCCTTTAATATGCAAATGATTATTGAGTCCCCAAGGGAAGAGCATGTGGAGAAGCCCTGTGTTTCTCATGATCACTGCCCCTCTACCCCACACTACAACAACAGTAGTATCTCCAATGTTCCACATCTGAGGATTAAGATTTTCAGCCTTCCCTGGCTAAGTTGCTCATGTTACTTCTGTGAGGAAAATGTATTTGTCTTGAAATGAGCAACGCAGTATTCCTTCCTGAGAAAGGCTGTAAATGTAAGTAACTGCCCTTCCAGGCCACACTTCAAAGCCCAGCCAGAGGGGTCCTGTTGAAACCTGAGTCAGACCCTGTTTCTCCTCTGCTCCAAAACCTCCAGCGGTTTCCCATCTCACTCGGAATGAGGTCACTCTTCTCTGACCGTGTCTCCTTCCCCATTTACTTGCCAGTGCTCACAGGGCCTCTGTGCTATTCTAGAATGTTCTCTCAGGTAACGACCTGCCCCAGATATTCTGTTCTTCATCTGGCTTGAGTCCTCACTTCCATAAATCCACCCAACTACTCTCCTCTCTCAGGTTTTAATAAAATCAAATGTGCTCAGAAGACCTTTTTCTTTTCTTTTCTTTTCTTTTCTTTTTTAAGATTTTATTTATTTATTTGACAGACAGAGATCACAAGTAGGCAGAGAGGCAGGCCGGGGGGGGGGGGAGAAGCAGGCTCCCCGCTGAGCAGAGAGCCCAATGCGGGACTGGATTCCAGGACCCTGGGATCATGACCCGAGCCCAAGCCGAAGGCAGTGGCTTAACCCACTGAGCCACCCAGGCGCCCCTCGGAGGATCTTTTTCTGACCACCAATGATAAAATTACATCTTTACACAGTACTTTTCATTTCCATTTCATGTTTCATTTTTCTGTTTTGTTCTGTTTTTCTCACAGAGCCCTTATCCCATCTAGGATACTACATATTTCTCTCTTTTTTAAAATGTCTTTATTTTAAAATGTCTTTATTTTAAAATCTTTAAGATTTTATTTATTTATCTGACAGAGAGAGAACACAAGCAGGGAGAACAGCAGGCAGAGGGAGGGAGAGAAGCAGGCCCACCGCAGAGCAGGGAGCCTGATGCAAGGCTCGATCCCAGGACTCCAGGATCATGACCGGAGCGGACAGAACTGAAGGGAGACGCTTAACCAACTGAGCCACCCAGGCACCCCTAGGTTACTACATATATTTTTTATTTGTGGGTTGACAGCTTCGTTCCTCTGAAAGGAATTCTTGACTGTTTTATTCACTTTTATATGTCCAGCATCAACAGAGCCTGGAACTCAAATCTTTGTTGAATGAATGAATAAATGAATGGATGGGTCATTTTTCATGGTTAATGTATCTTTTGGGGAAAATGCCTCTTTAAAGAACTTATTTCTGTAGTTTTAAGTTATATTTTCTCTAATATGTAGTCCCATTATTTATTTAATCATTAACTTTTCATAACTGAGAACACTGAAGTCTAAAGAAACTGAGTTTCCCCAGAATATTCCTTTAGTCGTACTTTTATTCAAAACCAGAACCCAGTCCTTTAAGTCAATAGACGGGCCCCTGGGTGGCGCAGTTGGTTAAGTGGCATTCCCTTGGTTTCTGTTCAGGTCTTCACTTCAGGGCCCTGATCTTGGGGTCAGGCTCTGTGCTCAACACACAGTCTGCTTAAGACTCTCTCTCCCTCTGCCTCTCCCGGCTCGCTCTCACTCTCTTCCTCAAATAAAGAAATTTAATACATCGCTAGAGATCTCTTTCCACTGAAACAGGTTAATGAGAAATTCTTGGACCAGGGGATGCTGGGTGGTTCAGTTGTTAAGGGTCCGCCTTCAGCTGAGGTCATGATCCGGGGTCCTGGGATTGAGCCCACATCGATCCCTGCTTGGTGGGAGCCTGATTCTCCCTCTCTCACTCCCCCTGCTTGTGTTCTCTGTCTCTCTGTCTGTCAAATTAATAAAGTCTTTAAAAAATATATTCTTGGACCAGATTTTCTACCTTTAGAATACTTTCATCAGTAGAAACAACGCAGTACAATACATATTGTATTATTCTACATTACAGAGTAATGTAGAATGTAGTAATGTAGAATTTTTTGTATTTCTGACTTATCTTCAGGAATGCAGGAACCGTGGCTTTAAAAAAATTTTTCAACTCCTAATATCATAAACTAATATCACCTAACATTTATATAGCACTATATGCTAGAGGTACTATTCTAAGTATTTTATACATTCCAACTCATTAATATACTCTGAATCCTCAGAAATACATTATTTGATCAGTGACTATTATTGTCCTATTTTATACATGAAGAGATGGAAGATGTTCAGCTAATATGAAGCCGAATACATATTTGAACCTTGGCTACTTGAATTTATCCCCACACCAGACTTTGAGGTACAAATAAAAGCTGTTACTTCATGTTATTCTTACAGATTTGGTTCTAGCTGGAGAAAGCTATCAATATGTAAGTTTTCTTTCGTTTGTTTTGAGATCTACTTTCATTTTGGGAATAAGTACAAGAAAGTGACTCTGAAGTATATGCATCTGTAGTTCTACTTCTATATGGAATTTAGATATTTAAATCTTTTTTATTTTATGTACAAAATGTACAAAGGGGTTTTTTGTTTCTCTTAACTCTGATAAGAAGGCACGGAAAAATACATAGTACAAGTTCTTTAAGAACTTTAAAGTATATTGAAAAACATAAAGATGAATGTATATTTATATCTTATCATAGAATTTTGCTATCTCTTTGGTTCTTCCAGATATATCTGGTATGAAGCATATACTATACTAATCATGAATTAAAATTCTCTTAAATTGGGATCTTAGTTTACAGCTGCACAGCTGAATGAAACACTCTATAGGCCCACAATCTGAACACAAACTGACTATTTTGTAAGTAATTTACATTATATTTAATTCTGCAGATGTGTTTTACAAAACTGTTTAAAGTTTTTGGTTTTTCATTGCTTTTAAAAAATCCTTTCAAGAAATATTTAGAAGATTGAGCTACATATGTTGGGATTTATGTCTCATTTTGTACATTTATTATGCTTAACCCCACCTGCTGCTTTGTTTACTCTGAATAAAGTTTTACGTAGGTTTTAATGGTTATTTTAATCAGTTCATTAATGAAATATTATGTTGATTTAAAAAACAACTTGGAAAAAAAATAAAAAATAAAAAAAACAAAAAACACCTTGAAATGCTATTAGAGTTTCCTATTTAGAGGTTATTTTCTGGGCCAGTAAATTAAAAGTAGGCCTCCATATTTAATAGTGTACTAACCAGAAGGAAAAAAGTATCCAACTTTATCATAAATACTACTACTAATAATAACATTAATAATAAGGCACTAATTAAATTGTAGTATTATACATCATTTAGAAAGTTTTATGTTATTTATTTTTCAGCCTATTAATGTATTTCTTTCTTAGGGCTTATGGAAAAATGACTTCTCATTTGAAAAGCTAAATAGGGGCTTTGGGATTGAATAGCTGCCTGGTGTGATTGAGGACTAGGATTCTAAATCTGGAGGTGCTCATTCTTGTGGATAAATACTGAATCCATATCCCACAATTGTCGGTGAGAAACAATCTGCTGTTGAAATTGACATGAAATGTAAACCTACTGTCTTAACAACAAGGATAATTATATATTTTCCCAAGAGTTTAATCACCTCCTCTCTAGTACCCTGGCCGCATTCCAACAAAATCATCCAATTCCATTATTCTAACTAAAAGTCTTTGTTGATTTGATCTAATCACATCTTCTCAATTTCCTATCACTATGTAGTACTTAAAAGCTGCCTTATTACACCTAGCAGGTAGAATTTCACTGGTACAGTACATATCTTGTTGCATTTATGTATCGTATCAGTATCTTTGAAACAAAACAGATGTTTGCGGAAGTCAGTAAAACCACCTTACCAACACAAATATCATATAAAAATTATTCAAAGATTTCTAAACTTTAATTTTTACTTTCTTTTTTTTTTAAAAGATTTTATTTATTTATTTGACAGACAAAGATCACAAGTAGGCAGAGAGGCAGGCAGAGAGAGAGAGGAGGAAGCAGGCTCCCCGCTGAGCAGAGAGCCCAACGTGGGGCTCTATCCCAGGACTCTGGGATCATGACCTGAGCCGAAGGCAGAGGCTTTAACCCGCTGAGCCACCCAGGCACCCCTAACTTTTATTTTCAGTGCTGCAACTACAGAGTAAAAAATTATTTTACGAATTTAACTTTTCAATGTTTTGCCACAAATATTCTTAGATTACATACTGAAAGTAACATGATTTACATCCGTGTATTCAGATGTTAATTGATTCTAATGAGATTTCATTTAATTTTCTTCAAAATATGAGTAATGCATTTTTAGAACATTTGAAAAATGTCCCCCCAAAACCCAAATTTACAGCAATTTACTCAGATATCATCACATATGCTGTCAACATTTTATTGTTGGTCTTTTTTTTTCTTTTCTTTACTCTGCATGTAGAGACTTTCCTTCTTACAATATGGAATAGTACTCTAAAAACTGCTATGTAACCTACTTTTTCACTCAGCAATATGTCATAACAATTTTTTCCATGTCATAAAATATTCTTTAACACCATCATTAAAAGGGTAAACTAGAATTCCATCACATGAATAGTACTAAAATACATGTAGCTATAATAATGGTTATATATCTAATAATGGTTAGATATCTAAGTTATTTCCAATTGCCACTAAGCTGTATAGAATCTGGTTTTAAAAAATCGTATGTTATTGTCTTGCTAGTTACATTGTTGCTACATTTCATTTTAATCACAGATATTCTATCAAAGTGATACATACTTCCCACAATTTAAGGGACTCATTGTTCGGAGTTCCATGCAGTTGGTTCAAACGGTCTTAGAACCAACATATACAAGAGTTAAAGATCACAAACCATAAAGAACTATTAAACAATTCTTAACACCTAAATTCTTCACTTTTTTCCCAATAGGATTATTATTTGTTTGTTAAAGGAGTGCCTTTTGTTTTTATTACAATTGATAAATAATTGAAAGTGTTTGTGTTTCACAAGTACACTTGATTTCACAGGTTTTGTATTTCACACCAGAAAGTGAACTTTTTTCTTTTAGCAAGGGCAGTAAATCAAGACATAAGGCTTTTCCTAAACAATTACCTTTGAGAAAAAGTATAAACGTAAAGACAATTCATTATTTTGCTAATCATTCTTTCCAGCTAGAAGTGTATACTGTTTAACATTTGGCTACCATAATTACTAACAATGACCATAATGTGACCATACATAAATACACTAGTCTAAATACGGTTCCACTAGATGTATTATGTGCATCCTAGTTTACCAAATCAAATTATTTTGGTTAACATATAGAGTCACCTATTTCTTCATTTTTCTCTAAATTCCACATGTGGCTCATTGTGCATAGGAGTTTGAAACATGTAACTATCCTCCCTTCCCTGGTGAAATATGAACCATAAAGTTAGAATAATTAGAGAAAAGGTGTCAACGCTTATATTGGATGCCTTAATATTTGAAGATAAAATGCTATTATTTCTTGAGGGTGGTAATGTTACCACTACTTATTTATTTTGAGAGAGAGTGTGTACAACATGGTGGTGGGGGCAGAGGGTGAGTGAGAGAATCTTGAAGCAGGCTCTATGCCCAGAGTGGACCCTAATGCCGGACTCTATCTCATTCCCCTGAGATCATGACCTGAGCTGAAATCAAGAGTTGGCCTCTTTACTGACTGAGCCAGCCAGGCGTCCCAATTTTTCTCACTTTTTAAATAATAGATCTTTATATGGCAAATCCGTGTGAAATAATTGTGAATTTTTGTCAATTCTGCTTAACCCACAGAGCCATGTACAGAACACTTGGCAAAGTCTAATTAATAAACCAGATTACCCACTATTCTAGATTTTTTTTCTCTTGCTCCCTTTAATATTTCACAATAAGAATCCTTGAAAAGATGATCATGAATACAGAGGTGTTTCTTTCGACATGTTTATACATCCTTGAACATCATCAAAAGTATTTCCCACGTGGAAACTATGTGATTAAGGGACAGAACACAGCCTGGAGAGCTTGCCTTTTAGCTCAGACTTCCCCTCAGTAACTCCTCATTCTTTAAGTCAGATGAAAGTCTCTTCCCCAAAGAAGCCCTCTCAGACCTACCATTCCCCACCTTCCCCAATAGGTCAACTGTCTCTGGAAAATACTTAAGAGAAATTCTGACGATTTCTTCATAGCACTTACCACAAACAATTGCTGTGGAAAGATGTCTTTTAAGCCTGCCTCCACTGCAAATCAGATGAACTCCACAGTGGCAGTAAGAACTTCTGAGTTGTTCACCAACAGCATTTTAGCTCTTTTCAAAGTTTATTGAACATGACTTTGGGCTTACCTTTCTGTATAATAGGCTAAGTTTTGAAAAATTCTTAGCTAGACTAAGAGGAAGAATATGCAGGTATCTGGGCATTCATGCCTTCTGCATTCAATCTCACTATACAATTCCCATGGAAATGGACAATTACTAGAAGGTTTACTCTGTTTCAATGATCTCAATAGGGGAGGTGGTCTCATTTGGTCTCCATGCCCCCCCCGCCCCCAACCCAGAGAATATTTGGCAATGTCTGGAGACATTTCTCGTTGTCACACTAGGTGGAGAAGGGAAAAAGGCCCCACTGGCACCTAGTGTATAGAGGAAAAGGATATATGAAACATCTTGCATTGTGCAAGACAGACCTTGATCTCCACAAAGAACAATCTGGGCCCATATGTCGGTAATATCAAGACTGATATACACTGTTCCAGTGTAACTTCAATACATTTTTTAAAAGATTTTTTTATTATGTATTTATTTGACAGACAGAGATCACAAGTAGGCAGAAAGGCAGGCAGAGAGAGAGAGGGAAGCAGGCTCCCCGCTGAGCAGAGAGCCCGACGTGGAGCTCGATTCCAGGACCTTGAGACCATGACCCGAGCCAAAGGCAGAAGCTTAACCCACTGAGCCACCCAGGCGCCCCACTTCAATACATATTTTAAAAAGATATTATTTATTTGGCACAGAGACAGAGCAAGCAGGGGGAATGGCAGGCAAAGGGAGAGGGAGAAGCAGGCTCTCCGTGGAGCAGGAGCTCAATGTAATGCGGAGTTTGATCCCAGGACCCTGGGATCATGACCTGAGGTGAGGGCAGCTGCTTAACCGACTTAACCACCCAGGTGCCCCTAACTTCAGCACATTTTGAGGGATTTTTTTCTTGTGAGGATTAAATAAGGTAGTAGACATGTATCTTATAAACGGGGTAGAGTTAGGTTCTAAAGATATCAGGCAACACAGGCTATGCTGTGTACCAGCTACGAAGGAAAATATTGTAAATAATGTAAAACTCAATGCAAACATAGCCAGAGCATTATTAAATGCTTAGATACCTTAAAAATAGACAATTTAATTACATTTTTCTAATAAATTGCAACCTTGCCTATTTAAAGAGGTATATTTATTCAATAATATGTTACTTCTGTGTATACTTGGAATGAATGGGGTAAGAGAGATGATATGTGAAAGTAAAGCAAACTGTAATGTTGAATTGTGTGAGCTTCACCAGATATGTGCTGTTGACAGGGATCAGAAAACTGTTACAGTAATAACTCCTAAATGCTACCAAACTTGACATGATGCAAAGAGTAGTACCAAAATTTTGCTTTTGTGTGGACATGACCTCGAATGAGCATATAGTATATTTTGAATGAGCATATAGGAAACATATCTATTATGTTTTGAAGCATATGGATATACTTTTATTTATATTTCTTAATAAAAAAAATCTATAACATTTAGACTACTCATCTTGCAGTGAATTACAAGGGAATGTCCAAGGAAAATTCAAAGTTGAGAGTATTTAGTGTTTACTTAGACTGTACTCTTTGGAGCAGGTAAAGTGATAGTTTGGGGCATTCTTAGGACCATGATGAGTCACAATATTTGTTGCTAAAATGCATAAAGAGATCTCTGTCACTGACTAGCTGGGCAAACTTGGACCTATCTCTAAGACCTGTTCCCTTTTATATTAATTAAAAGAATAATGGTTCCTACCTAATAGGAGGGTTGTGAGGATTGAAACAGATAATATGCATAAAGTGCTTAGCATAGTATTTGGAATATAGTAAGCAAAGGTTACATATCAATTCATTATTATGTTATGACTCACTGTGGAAAAAAAAAGAGCACTATCTTGGGAACCTCAGGATTAAGTCCACAGTTAGTAGAAGACCACAGACATTTATTTTTTTAATTTTTAAAATAATATTTTTTCTTTCTTTTTAATAATTAAGCAAAGTGTATAAGGGTTGATGCTAAAAAAAAAAAAAAAAGTGTTCAGAAAGCCGTAACAGCTTCAAAGGCATCTATATAGAATAACTTTTAAAAGAACTTAGATTTGATTTTATCAAGGGAATTTGAAATTAATATAGTATTTGAGAACCAGGATTCTTAATGGAGCATTAGTGATGATTTATTTTTTAATACCCCAACTGAGTGTATGTTAAAATTAAAGTTTCCGTGGTGTATCTGAAATGCGACCGTTCTATGATACTGAGAGGTTATTAATATAATATTCTCAAAGTATATCTCCTCTTAAATGTTATGAAAATAAGTAAATATGACCTTAAAAGCAATCAAGAACTAAACTTTCTAAATTAGAAATTTGGAATTTAAAAGATGTATAATTTTCTATTTTATTCTGTGACAAAATGATAAAGCCTGTTTAGAATAGTATCTCAAGTTCAGAAATGTACAAGCTTACTTATAGAGGGCACAAAGCCAAGAGAATGAAAATAAAATTCTCAATGTCAATATCATAAAAAGTTGAGACTTAAGGGCAGAAAACAGTAGCTTCTAGAATCAAAGAATCAGTTATTTAAGGCTGGGGGTTCAGAGATATTTTCTCTGATATTGTAATAGTGATATATATAGTAAGGAGTACTTTCCAATACATAGTAAGGAGTACAGAACAACCCTTCAGAACCAATTTAACCTTGAGAGAAAAATATTATTTTGTATTTTAAATAGATTTTGTGGAGATTTTCCTCATATTGCATATTAAATTCTCATGTATTCTTTGAGAAGCAGATTTCCTTAGTCTATCATAAAATTGCTTTAAAACAACAATTAATGTAATAATATACTAAACTGATCTTAAAACATGAGGCTTAATACTGGCCGTGAGAAACAACTTATTTGTAAAACATAAACAACCCGAGAGTCATTTTTTTAACTCAAAGATAATTCTCTTCATATCCTACTACTATGAGATGGGTTAAGAGAATCTCCCCATACAAACCTCTTCACAAATATTGGGAATTTGTAGTGTTTGAAATTCCCTTCAAAGATTGAATAACATTTTCTACTATGGTATTTCTTAGTTCTTGCATGTTCCCTTGAACTAATTTCAGATTCTAAGTTCACTGTAGTTATAATAAATTATCAAAAACATAAATCAAAATTCAAGTCACATACACAACACACACACACACACACACACACACATTTCGATGAGGAAGTTGACAGTAGGTCTCTTTATATTTTATTTTTTAACTTTGTCCAGAAAGGAAAATACCTTCTCCATGAACTGTTTCAATTGGCTGAGGGTGTTTAGTATACAATGCTCTGTTGCCCTCTGCTGGCTAGAAAATGATAAATAAAATCTCATCTGCTCCTTAGCTATATGGGGGGTGTTAGAAAACAACATGAGAAATAAACACACAGTTCAAAGTTATAAAACAGTACGTTGGAGTGACAGGAAATTAAAAAAAAAAAAGCATTTCTAAAACATTCTTAACATGTTTCAAAAACTCCCTAAATTTTGGTTATTTTTAATTAATCTTTGTATTAACTGAATAATGTGATTATTTTATCTAACCCTAAACACTCATTGATTCTAAAAAACATGGTCTATTTCATTACTTTAGAGTGATAATTACAAGATTCATAGCTGTCTTGGAATTCTTGGGGTTTACCAACAAGATGCATGTGATGTTCTCACTATTGGCACATTTGTGGAATATTTTTTTAATGATATTATGATATATCTTGTATGAGTTTTTTATTTTTTAAAGATCTTATTTATTTATTTGCCTGAGAGAGAGAGAGTTAGAGAGAGAGAGTGCACAAGCAGGAGGAGAGGCAGGCAGACAAAGAAGCAGGCTCCCTGCTGAGCAAGGTGCCTGACATGGGAACCCACGAGCCCCGACATGAGACTCCATCCCAGGACACTGGGATCATGAGCTGAGCCAAAGGCAGATGCTTAACCAACTAAGCCTAGCAGGCATCACTGAGTTTATTTTTTTAAAGGAATATTTTTTATCTAGTTGAAAAAATATTCTGAACATATTTTTGGTAAAGGTGTAAATAGCAGGGTATTAGTTGAAGTTCTCCTGTACTAATTAAAGAAGTGATTTATTGTGCACATTTCCTTCTCTTTTAAAGCATTCTTTATGTTATTCACATCTCACTGAGGAAAAACTAACATCAGTGTATAACGGTGCGTAAATTTTTTAATAAAAATAACAGTGACAATGCCCCAAGGAACATAAAAGGCATAGACTGATGAATTTACCTGGTTTCATTTTCGCACTGCATGCTGCTTTAATGCTTGATTACATTTACTTCAAAAACATTTCTAAAGAGTAACCTTACCATCCATGGCAGAAGAGTCAGACTTTATTATTAAGGGGACCGTGCTGGTTTTCCTAAAACATACATGGGTTAAAAGTTTAAAACAAAGCTGTCACTGTTTTTTTCGGAATTTTGGCTGGGATATAGAATCTGGGATTTATTTTATATTTTCAATAGTTTCTCTCAGCTACAATATAAGTTGAAATAATCTGGTTTTCATTTCTCTGAGTATATTTCTTTGGAACATTTATAAAACTTGGGTCATGGTTTTTTGAAACAGGCTTTCTTCCATGAGCTCTGCCTTCCCATTTTATCCTCACAACCAGTATCTATTATGAATCAAGAGGATAATTTTTCCCCATGGCTTCCTTGCCAAAACAACTGTCAATTCTTTTAAACTTTTCTGGAGCAAATAACGTTTTATAACTTACTCTAACTACTCCTGTTTTAGAATATATTCACATCTCAAATTTTCTGAGAACGTATTTTCGGTTCAATATTGAAGTCACTTGAAGTCTTTGGTTCTCCATAAATTGAGAGGAAAAAGTTTCATCCTAAAAAATATAATTACAATAATAAGATGGAAAATAAATTTTGTACTTTCCAATTCACAGGTGAGATAAAAAAAAAAAAAAAGATGCACCCTTCAGTTTTTAACATTCAATCCTCACAAAAATACTAGAAAGACTTTTTTTTTTTACACTTCTATTGTAAGGCTCGGGAACATAGGAAAATGAAATGCAAAATGACAGGACACTTGTCAATATGCACACAATGGCCTGTAGATCAAAAGGCAGGTCTGCCCACCTCTGTATGCATAGTCTTTTTATGACACCCCTCACAGCCTTTAAGGGTGGAAACAAAGCTGGGAATCCATTTGTATCAGGGTCTTTAAATGATCATGCCCTTTGATCCAGTAATCCTAACTCTGGGGAAGCTAAGGAAATATTCTATGTCCTTGACAGCATTCATTAAAATAATGCAAGTAAAAGGGGAAAAGTAGAAAAGGGCTAACTAAATTAATCTTTCTTTCTTTCTTTCTTTCTTTCTCTCTCTCCCTCTCTCCCTGTTGCTTTCTTTCCTTCTTTCCCTCTTTCATATTTTAAGATTTTATTTTTAAGTGATCTCTACACACAACGCAGGGCTTGAACTCACAACCCCAAGATCAAGAGTCTTATGCTTCACCAACTGAGCCAGCCAGGTGACCTGAAAAGAGCTAAATTTCTAATAAAAATTAATGGACCAGTAAGTAAACTACGGTGTCATTTAATAGAATATTAGGCATTAAAAGTAAGAGCTATGAGTTACTTGGAAAGCTCTGAGTTGCTTAGGATAATGGCAAGCGAAAGTTTATATAATTAAACTGGAAAAGATGGGTTTGTAGGTAACAACAGAGAAAGGTACCCAGTACATTGGTGGGTGAAGAGAGATAGTTATGTATTGAAAAATAATAATAATATGAATGTCTTATCATATGCAAATTTTAAAAAAAATTCCCTTCCCCCCGCTATTTCTGTGTAATATATATCAAGCTATTGATGATCTAAGGGACAAAAACTGTTAGTAATTTATAAAGTATATATTTTTATACTATTTAAATTTAGAACATATTACTTTCAGAATTATGAAAATAATAGAGATATAATATTAATACTGTGATTATAGGTAGGTCAAAATACAACAAAATGACAATAGTTGCTATTCTAAAGGGATAAATACGAATTTACTGTTTTAAAAAACATGTTTTCAACATGTTTCTGTTTTACTGAAAAAATAGAAATAAGCATTATAAAAATAATTAAAACTCTTTCCAACTATTAAGTTCCTTCTTTCTATTTCTCTAGCTCGTGCATTTTTATTTTTTATTTTTATTTTTATTTTTTTAAAAGATTTTATTTATTTATTTGACAGAGATCACAAATAGGCAGAGAGAGAGGAGGAAGCAGGCTCCCGGCTGAGCAGAGAGCCCCATGCGGGGGCCTGATCCCAGGACGCTGGGATCATGACCTGAGCCAAAGGGAGAGGCTTCAACCCACTGAGCCACCCAGGTGCCCCTAGCTCGTGCATTTTTATAAGAAATGTTATTTTGCTTTGCGGTTCTTTAAGTAGTTAGCAGGTTCTCCCAACAAATAACAGCCTTGAATAGGTTTGTTACTCTGATAGAACTAATTTACTTAGTTAATTTCTATGAAAAAATGTTAAAATTGAAAGTCAGCTTCCCTGAATAATTGCTGAGGTCCATTAAGAAGAAAATCAGTACTATAGTATTTTATTAACTTAGAATTCCTCAACTCTCAAAAGTGGTGACCCCAAATTTAGCTTCTGTTAAACAACTTGAAGAGTAAAGACAAAAGTGCCATAACTACTGATGCATTTAACTAAGGGACCTCATAGGTTTTGCGCATCTCAACTACTTCAGAGATCCCTGTCTATTTAATAATTATTTTTCTTCAAAATTTGTATATGTATTTTAAAAAATGTCCTTTTTTTTTTTAAAGATTTTATTTATTTATTGGTGAGAGAGAGAGAGAGAGAGAGCGCGAGCGCACAGGCAGACAGAGTGGCAGGCAGACAGAGTGGCAGGCAGAAACAGAGGGAGAAACAGGCTTCCCACCGAGCAGGGAGCTGGATGTGGGACTCGATCCCAGGACGCTGGAATCATGACCTGAGCCGAAGGCAGCCGCTTAACCAACTGAGCCACCCAGGCTTCCCTAAAAAATGTCCTTTTTAAGATTATGAAGCAATACCTTTTTTTCCCTTATAATATCAGCATAATAGTTAGAAAATGTGACAAATTTTGACCTGGGCTACAAATTAATCTAAATTAAAAGGAGTTTCCCATAAGAACGAGAACCAGGTAGTATCAACATTGCCCTCTTCAAGTTACTGAGGGAACTCCTTCCAAATGTTTATAAAAATGAAAAATGCTATTGGTCTTTTTTCTCCCTCTCTCTTCTCTTTCTCTCTTTTTGTTATAAGCACAAAGAGAGATAATCATGTATACAATCAATGTATTTTAAGTTTTGGGGGATAAATATTACCTTGAGTAAGAAACATACAGATGTGATTTTGTTCATCTCCTTTTTACTTGAAACCCACGCCTTTGGGTTCTCTGTGGCAAAAAGAGCTAAATGGAAGCTTGCTTTAATTCCAACATCATGTTAGACAGCATTGAATGTATACTGCCTTTCACGTATAAACATCTTTTAAATCTCATGCCCAAAGAAATACTTTGCTTATAGAAGGAATCTTTATGGGTGGGAATAAGCATATATAAAGTATATATATATTCCCAACTCTTATAGTAGATGGGCTTGTACAAATTAAAAAATGAAAAAAGCTTTCAAAACTTAAAAACATTTTATGACTAAAATATTAATCAGGTAATGATGTTATTAAAGAAAACAAGTATAACAAAATTATCAGTTCCCTTTATTCTTCCTTTGTGAAAGGGAAAAAAAAAATGACATTAACTGGGAGTTTTATAGTGGCCCAAAGGAAAGAAGGCCTCTGTGTGCCTCAAATTTGATATTTTAAGTTGAAGTCAGCTGTTAAGAATTACTGAATTATCCAGGGCAGAATCTCGGGTATGGCTCACATTACAGTATGTTGGATATGAAAAGTTGAACACAAAAGGGGTGAAAACTTTGCAGTGATTAAAAAGGCCTGTGGGATTGAATTTTAAATTCCAGAGCTGCACATCAAGAGGAATGTTGCAGATTCTCGGGTTCTCGCAGCAAATTGTGTCTGTAAATCGATAAAGTGTTTCTGAGGGAACATCAAGATGGCTCTAGAGAGTGTATAAATTTTCTTTTTGTTCTCATGGGAATGAAAATTAAACATGATGAGTGAAAACAAATACATAACAAAGTTGAGAAATTCAATATATCTCAATTTCAATTAGGCCAGAAAGTAGGGCGGGCATAGTTGGCTCTTTTACTTATTTTTACCTTTAATATCTTTTGAAACAACATTTGTTAATGTTTTCAGGATTCACTTTAATTAACTTTTATTGTGTCTTTTAAATATTCTAGGCATTTTGTAAGATACAGTGAATGTTTCTCTGTATGAACACTGCATAATTTCTTTAGCTTTTATTACTTAGATCTTAATAAAATTTCTCTTCCATTTCCTATTTATTTGACTCTGAACCATTCTTCCTCATAAATGCAACGGACATCTAATTAAATATAATCAGTTTGTGGGATGCCTGGGTGGCTCAGTCAGTTAAGCGGCTGCCTTCGGCTTGGGTCATGATCCCAGTGTCCTAAATCGAGTCCCATATTGGGCTCCTCGCTCGGCAGGGAGCCTGCTTCTCCCTCTGCCTCTGCCCGCCACTCTGCCTGCCTGTGCGCGCGCTCTCTCTCTCTCTCTCTGACAAATGAACAAAAATAAAATCTTTAAAAAAATTATTAAAAAAAATAATCAGGGGCGCCTGGGTGGCTTAGTGGGCTAAAGCCTCTGCCTTCGGCTCAGGTCATGATCTCAGGGTCCTGGGATCGAGCCCCACCTTGGGCTCTCTGCTCAGCAGGGACCTTGCTTCCCCCCTGCCCCCCTTCTGCCTGCCTCTCTGCCTACTTGTGATCTCTCACTCAAATAAATAAATAATATCTTTAAAAAAAATCATCACTTTGAGGATCACCGAGAGTAGGGAGGTATTGTCGATTTAACCATGTAACCCCAAAAGGAGCATTATGGAAAGATTCCACTGTTTACTCAAACAAAACATGCTTCCTTCATGCCAGAAGGAGTAAATGTTGATAAAATTTGTTACAGAATTTGTATATATTGCTAAGGGGTTTATATTTATCAAGTAAATTCTTTAGACTAATCTATGCTGCTAGATGAGTCTGTTTTTAATATGTGTAAATGTGTGAGGAAGTGGGTATGTATGCATTTAACTTCAAGAAAAAAACCTTCAGTAAAACCCTGGATTTTTGGTAAAGGATATCATAAAAGTTTGTGACGTTATTCAAAGTAAATTAAAAGTATGTATTTTTACTTTTCATTTTATGTTAGAATCCACCTTTTAACTGAGTAATCTGTGAGTGGGAACTAAACATTTTTACAAATATGTTTCTTTGTGACACTTAACTGTCCTTTTCATGTTTATTTCTTAGATAAGGAGTGATAGTTCTTTTAAACATTGTTCTTTGGAAAAATAAAAGTAGATACAAGTCCCTTCATTATGATCCAAGAAAATTTATTAAAAAGCTAAAGCAGCTGTGGTTTAAGTTCTTCTGAACCAAGAGAGTGCTGTATGATGGTGCTTTCTTAAATTCCAAAGCTCTTGACCATTTTACAGCTATTCGTAATAAAATAATTGAAGGTGGGAAAATCACACATCAGAATCGTCATCAAAGCATGGAGCATCTAAAACTAAGTTGAGTAGAGACATCTCTGTCTTCTGGTGATTTATGCAACAGACTTGAAACAAGAACACATTTGGCATATACTCCAGGAAAACTCACATTTACAGAATTACTGCGGGAAGCTGTAAACGTGTGCGCATTGGTGTCTTACACAGTACACCCTTCTGATGATGTTGCCTGGCCCACAGCTATGGGAGAGCCGTCAGCCTTTTCTTTCAGTGATTTGGTCTAGATTGTGAATCTTGCAAAGAGTTAACCCTCTGATCCTTGCACAGTCATCTTTATGTTCCTCAATCAGCACAAATTAGCAAGCGTAGCTGTGGAAATCGAGAAGACACACCTTGCTTTACAGAAATAAACTTCCCAGATAAGTTTGCAGTCTATTTCTCCCTCAAAAGGTGAGGTCAACTTTTACTTGTGTACTTGCTGATCTTGCCATTTTCTTTCCCCTATCTCATTTCACTACTGTCAACTGAGACCCAGGTGGATTTTAAGAGTCAATAAACAACGTCATCTATAAAGTATGAAAACTAGAAGCAGAACTCAAAAACAAAGAAAAACCAACCAAACAAAAACCCCAACTCTCCCCAAAGAGAGTGTCGTCGTCCTCTCTTATAAATTGATAATGAATTCTTATAAATCCATTATAAATTAATAAATCTATTATAAATTAAATTATAAATTTATTATAAATTAAATTATGAATTTATAATAAATTAAGTTCTAATGATCTTCCCAATGTCACATGGAATCATGGGGTCAAATCCTACATCTCCTCCTCTCAGGCGCAGACAGGAACACTTCCTGTGGCCAAGCAGACACTCACCAGCAAATATTCAGATCAGGAGCAGAACTGGCTATATTCTCTAAGCCTTTAATAAATACAGACACTGGCCTTCACACAGAGGCTGTTTCTTCTCCATCAAAAGAAGAAAAGCGTCCCTCTGTTCGTAGATATACCAAGTACAGAAAGACAACCAGGACAGCAGCAAGTGTTCTGTGTGGGAAGGTCCAACGGTGGAGAAGAAAGAGGACTGAAGACTTTGTTAGACGATGGCTCCGGACCGATATACGGAAAGAGTCTTGACCTCATGTTCTGTGTGTTTTGGTAATCTTAGGTAGAAAAGGTTTAAAGAGAACAGTCTTTAATATCTGTCTGAAAAAGTAGAGATAATTGTTCTCCTTACAGTAAATATCAGTGGAGGTACTTTCTTCCGTTTTCTTTCTTATTTTGGAATCCAATCTCTGTTGTTCTGAGGGGAATGTATCTTCCCCTAAAAAAAGTCCCTTCATTTTTCCTGCGAAAGTCAGCCTTGGAACTGAAGGGTTACGCAATTTTAGAAATGAATTGTCAACCAAGGCCCTCTGTGGGTCAGGAGATTAGGGAGTCTTGTACTACTTCCCAGGGAGGACAAGTTGGGCCATAGGAAAACCATGGCTTTGGACTGAGATGGGCCTGTGTGGAAAAATCTGATTATCTACTTACAGACTACGTGACTAGAGGCAGTTTTTTTAACTTCACTCTCAAGTTTCTACATTTGTAGAATGAGGATAACAACAGCTTTCTTTCAGGAGTGCTGTAAGGTAAAGTAAGATACTGAATTCCTTGAAAATGTCTGAGATTTGGTAGATCCCCAGTGAATAACCATCATTATTATTATATGGTTGTCTTTATGACCGATATTATTTGAGTAGATTGATATTAATAACAAGTTGTAATCAACCACAGAATTATAAAAACATCTTTCTGATCTAAGCTCACAAAGGACTTCCATTTAGAAATAGACTCCCTGAATAAAGGGAGTACGAATGAGGTCAACTAAAACCTGAATGGGGCTCAGGATTCTCCTCAGTCTTTCCTGCCATCAATAGCAAAACTTGTCTCTCATGGCGTCTCCACGAATGGGGATGTACCTCATACCAGTGGGGCAGATGAAATGAGATAATGGTCAAAATGTGCTTTGTAAGCTTTAATATTTAAAAAATATTAGTCATCACTGAATTTTCACTTACTCCTACCGCTTCATGACTCCAACATCCCCCAAATGCTAAATCACCAAACTCTCTATTACCATTGAAATTTATTGAAATGATACCATTTCAATAAATTCAAGATATAACCGTTAAGAGCTAATAAAAAGAATCATTTACTAGAAAGGATGGAAAGTAAGCTTTTCATGGTTTAAAACTAAAAAATTATTTACTAGAAAGGATGAAATTGCCGATCTACGATATAGGTGATATCAAAGGTCTAACTATTACTTTATGTCCAAAGAAAAGCATAACTCTCATTTTATTTGTGCTTTTCCAATATAAATACACCAGGTTCTTTGACTATCACATGCATCACCTAGCTTTTCCACTCTTCTCTCTCTTGACATAATATATATTTAATATTTATTGGCTGCTGTTATTAGAGTGTTACTCTATCCTCCTTGATGTGGACATAAAGCACCCTAAAATTATGCTAGCTTTTAATTTTTACTTTGCCATTTCAGTGGTTAACTATAATTCCTAGCTCTGGATCCCATGAGTCAGAGTCCTCTCTTTCTCAACATAAAGCATTCAATTATGTGATACTTCCCTTTAAACTTTGATATCTCTCTAACTGCTTACAAGAAACATTCCAGACACTTTAGAATAGCCCCAAAGGCTCCTCACACTCCAGCTCACTCCTTAACCCTTTCCTTCTTTTAACTTTCTTATGTGCCTGGACAGAACTACCAGATCACCAGATCTTCTCAGATCCCACCCACATCCCAGACTGGAGAGGTATCTCCATCCTCACTCCTCTAGGAGGAATAGATCTGTTTGGGGAAGTCAGGATTTTATGGTCCTTTAACCCCTTATACATTCATTATCTAGCACTAGTCATATTTTTCTGTTTCTTTTTTTTTTTTTTTTTTTGAGATTTTATTTATTTATTTGACAGAGATCACAAGCAGACAGAGAGGTAGGCAGAGAGAGAGAGATAGGAGGAAGCAGACTCCCAGCAGAGCAGAGAGTCTGATGTGGGGCTCGATCCCAGGACTCTGGGATCATGACCTGAGCCGAAGGCAGAGGCTTTAACCCACTGAGCCAACCAGGCACCCCTATTTTTCTGTTTCTTTATCTCTATTTTTGGTTGTTACTTGTGTGACCGTTTCTTCCACTTATTAAGTCAAGTCTTTAAGCACCTAGACAATGCCTTGTTCACCTTTATGTCCCTAAGACTTGGGGATTTCTCTTCTACCTCTTCAAGGAAATCTTAGAGGCATAAATGTTTGTGAGTCATTGCTTATATCTTAAAGTTGAAATAGGCACCTCTAAAAGTAATGATTAGTCTTAACATTGCAGAAATATTCATCTTTTTACATATCCCACAGGGTGTTTTTCACCCATTTATGTATATTGAATTATTGGATAATTTTTTCCGTGAGTGTCTCTTCTCATACTTCTGACACCATGACAGTCAAAGAGTGAAAGATACAAGTAAAAACTAGAATGAGGCTAGAATAATAACAGACAGCATCAACCATGGACATGAGAATGCCAAGTCAGAATGCTTGGTTTTCTAACTAGTTTTTGTGAACTTCTCCTTCTAGATGCTGATGTCAAAGTACCGCTTGGCTAGATTCTGCAAGGACAGATCTGCTTTTTCCAAAAGGAGCTGCTGTGGGTGGGTTCATATGGTCATGCCATGCAACAGCCTTTAACATTTCACCTTCTGTGAGCAGGAGCTTGGGCATTGGCAATCTCCCTTTGGTCTCTGAACAAGTGTTACACATGCCGCTACACACTGACTGGGACTGGACTGACCCAAGGTTCGGTCACATAGTCATAGTCCTTGTGGTGGTGGAAGTGAAGAAAGGCCAAGCGTTACTTTCAGTTCTTTATTCATATGTGTGACAGATGGAGTAAACAACCCTGACAGGATGGGGCCATAGCACGGGCATTTCCCCTTCCCTTCGGCTCTGTTTTGTAACCCTCGAGGCAGGCAACCTTCACAGCACTGAGCTCTTGAAACATTTTGAAGTCACTGTTATATTCTTTCCCGGAATCATAGAAAAAGGATGATAGCTCCCACTTACTAAGTACTTCTATTATCTAGGGACCAGACACACATATACACAGAGAACCCAGCTATCTATGTAAACACACTCTCTGCCCCTCCCCCGCACTTCACACACACATACACTCATTCATTTATCCATTTATTCAACAATATTTTCAGCTGATAACATAGAGCAGCTAATACTCTACACACACACACATACACACACGTACCCTCTCACACATATCCATTTGATGTTTGTAACAATCTAACATATCTTTATCCCTTTAAATTTTTTTTTTAATTTTTTTTTTTAATTTATTTGACAGAGAGAAATCAGAGCTAGGCAGAGAGGCAGACAGAGAGAGGGGGAAGCAGGCTCCTGCTGAGCAGAGAGCCCGATGCAGGGCTCGATCCCAGGACCCTGAGATCATGACCTGAGCCGAAGGCAGAGGCTTAAACCACTGAGCCACCTAGGCGCCCCTCTTTATCCCTTTAAAGATGAAAAATTGAGACTTAGGAAACTGAGCTGCAGAAAGGGAAATACATACTTTGATTATGAACATACAACTAATTAAGAGCAGAGTCATGAAAAGTACTCTTTCTACTTCCTGAGATCACTAAATGAAAATAATAATTTAATCTTGTAATTTCTAAAAGAAAAAACAAGTCAAGGGTAGTAGTGAGGCAAGGGCAGTGACGTTCTAAATCAGATTTTAAAAAAAATAATTCTGTAGAGTTCCAGGCACACATTTTCTTTTACCAGTTGTGTTACAAGATCAAAACTTTCTATATGTGAAAAGTGTGAAGTTTGTCATTGAATCTCTAGGCAAATATGAATTTAGATGATGACATTTCTATTATGTGATTTAAATGATAGATGCTTCCCAAAATGAACGAATCGATCCACATTTTAGATGCACCAAAAGAGCGCTACAGCAATAAATTCTATAATGAAATCTGAATTCACAATAATGGCTTCCTGGTGCTCCATTTTACTGCTAAATCTGGATTTTTCTCCCCACCGGCTTTTCCCAGTCTCTTAATGTGCAATTTCAGACAATAAAGGTGTATTTGATCATACCTTTATTTTTCTCTCCATAATATAAAAGCTGCCAAATATAATGCTTACACTCCCACCTTTTAGCTCCTCTCTGTTCTTGAGACCATAATACAAAGAGATACAAAAATTTTATGCTAATGTAACACTTTCCACAAATAAACACAATTGTCCAGTGCTCAAGAAGACTGCCAGTAAGATATACAAGATGCACACATCAAATGTTTCCAAGATACCTATAATTGGAGGTTTGCGGATATCCATCTTAATGGATTACAAAAATAAATGGCAGAAAATAAAAGGACAGTACTAAGCTGATTTAACAAAGAATTCCATTTTTGAATGGTCTGAAGCTTTATGCTTTTTGAATTTGCTGTGCTCGGGCACAGAAGTCATATGTGGGTCTTAGTAACTATTTTTAATTTCTAAAAAATTCTCTTTGGAAAATGATCCATCTGTTTACAGAAACAATCCTTTGCAAAGCCAAGGAGGTCACTTCAGGTCAAACTCCATATCTAAGTTGGTTTAAGCTTAGGGTAACCTAGATAGTGTGTCAAATTGGACCACTATATAAAATGACATCATATTTTTTTTTTCCATAACTCTCCTCTGATTCTACATTCCTTACGAAGAACTAATTTTAAGGGTAAGATCTGGGAGGGAAAACCTGTTGGAATGCAAAAGTGCATTTAACATTTGTTTATATTTCCACATCATTATGCTAGATTTAAGCTGTCAAGCTAAGTTGATAACAAATGTTAAGTATAGAAATGTATACAGCAATCAGCCTACTGCCAAATCAGGCAAACAAAGAACTCTTGTCAGAGGGTTACAAATTCCAAAGTTAAATGCAAGGTAATATTTTTAGGGCAAGGTTTGCTTTTTATCTCTAATTGAATGATTTCTTTAAAATAGCTCACATTTGCGCAGCAAATCAGGATGGTAAATTTTGCAGTGGGATTCTGCATAACGATTCACCTACCAAGCAGCTCTACAAATGTGAGTCTTGCAGAACTGAGTCGAAACTTCCCTTGAGAAATAATACTGAGATAAAGCATAGGTTAAAAAAAAAAATGCTTAACTTCCTACTGCTTAATAAGGAGAAAGTAATTTGCATCTTTGTTCTCACATTTTGGCTAAATAAATTAATTCAAATGAAAGACATGTGAAACTATGTTATTTCCATTTCATTAGGATTATATTTCTATCATTTACTTTAATAGCCCATGAAAAAACAATTAACATTTATTAAAGAATATATTACATGACATTCTAAGGGATACAAACAGAGGTTTCGTTCCTCCACACAAGACATTTAAAATTTGGTTTCAGGAATAATTCATCAACTAATAGTGCAAACAAAAATAATAATGTAAGTGTCACAAAAGTGCAGTGAGCTACTTGAAGGAAGGGGCTTTGTATCGTTATCTTCTGATGTTCAGTACCTAAGTGTGGCAGGCAGTTGGCATGGAATTTGGAGGAAGAGAAAAAAGAGACCAAGCTTTTAGTCCTCGAACAGTTAGTTGTTTGCTATCTGAAAAAATAATTAAGTCGGTTGCCTTTATGCAAACTGAGGATAGCAACATTTGATCAGCGCTTAATAAATGAAACAAATTATTTGTATATTGTATACCCCTTCTGAAACATAAATAATTTGTTCTCTCTACTACCCACACCTAATTCAAGATGCCACATTAGGCTCTCAGTAAATGACAGTTCTTCAAATGAGAAGCTATGGGGGAAAAAATGAGTTGAATCCTTGAAACGCAGAGAAGGGTGCCTGGGCAGCTCAGTCGATTAAGTGTCCTACTCTTGATTTTGGCTCAGGTCATGATCCCAGAGTCCTGGGATCACGCCCTGCATCGGGCTCTCTGCTCAGCAGGGAGCCTGCTTCCCTTCCTCTCTCTCCGCCTGCCTCTCTGCCTACTTGTGATCTCTGTCTGTCAAATAAATAATAAATAAAATCTTAAAAAAAAAAAAAGGAAGAGGAAGGAAAGAAGAAGTGAAAGAAGGAAGGAAGGGATGGAGGGAGGGAGAAAGGGAGACAGAAAGAAAAGGAACACAGAGAGATGCCAGGATAAAAAACAAAGAAAAAAAATAGAAGTTTAAAAAAAAAAAAGAAAAAGAAATACTATAAAGCAGCCCAGAAAAGATAAAAAATGAAAATTGGGTGGGGGGGGATTTTTCCTAATTTTCATCATTATAATGATGACAAAAAATGAAAGATATTAACTTTTGGCACAAACAGTAGAAGTAAGTAGCTACATAGATATTTTTAAGATTTTTATTTATTTATTTGACACAGAGAGAGAGACACACAGGGAGAGAGGGAGCACAAGCAGGAAGTGAGAGGGAGACGAAGGCTTCTCGCTGAGCAGCGAGCCCAACCAGGAGCTCGATCCCAGCGTCCTGGGATCATGACCTGAGCTGAAGGCAGACAGTTGACGACCGAGCTTCTAATGACTGCATATTAAGGTTCCTTTTTTTAAAGAATGAAAATGAAAAAAGGGGGGTGTGTGATCTGTTACCGCTAAGTTTGAAATGATCAAAATCTTCAACTCAAAGCAATAAAATGAATTGAAATGCAATGAAAAGAAGACCACTATATAAATGACTAAATGTGGAGCAGTAACAATCACTTAGAATCCCATACTTTTGAAAATAGCTTTCTTGCTCCCTAAGTTGCAAACTTTCAGCTATTCTGTGAGAAACAATCTCTTCCTGAGGGGCTAGGATGTGCTCCACAGACATATCAACAAAACAGCTATTTTGTATAAAAACGGGTATTTGATCCTCATAAACTAGTCTTTGTGGTATAGCCAATATTTGTCAAACTTCCTCAATTTCTCCAAATAATTCTTTGTTGATATAGAAAAGCGGTTTCTCTAGTGTGGAGATTTTTTTTTTTTTTAAAGATTTTATTTATTTATTAGACAGAGAGAGACAGGGAGAGAGGGAACACAAGCAGGAGGAGTGGGAGAGGGAGAAGCAGGCTTCCCACGGAGCAGGGAGCCTGACACGGGACTCGATCCCAGCACCTTGGGATCACGGCCTGAGCAGAAGGCAGACGCTTAATGGCTGAGCCACCCAGGTGTCCCTGGTGTGGAGATCCTTAATACAAGAAGCCTCTGAATTTCGATGAGGAAAAAAAAAATAAATCTCATTTTCACTGTTAACTGAAAGTTGGCATTTTCTTTATACATACATTTTTAAAGAGAGAGAGCGAGGGAAAGAAAGAGAGCATGCGGGGGGAGGGGCGGGGGAGAGGAGAGACAGAATCTCCCGTAGACTCCCCGCTGAGGGCGGAGCCTGAGGTGGAGCTGGATCTCAGGACCCTGCCGGCTACTCTGCGGAGAAGCCTCCTGTAACAACGTCCTCGTGTCTCCCGCCAACACTGAACCAAGAGCCCAAGGACCGGGCAGTCTCATGAAGGAGCTTGCCCGACAGTCTTCCCTCACTCAAGTGCTGAGATGATTTTCGCCTCAGCCAGTGCCTTGAATGCAACCTCGTGACAGACTCTCTGAGACTGAGGCGCTCAGCTGAGTGATGCCCAGATTTCTCACTCAGAGGAGCTGAAAGAAAATATATGTTTGTTGTTTAAGCTTATCCGCTTTCAGGCTATTTGTCATGCAGCAATAGATCACTAGTAGAGATTTTCCTCCCGAGGAGTTGGGTGCTGCCCTCACAGGTCATTAAAAATGTGGAAGTTGGGACGCCTGGGTGGCTCAGTTGGTTGGGCGGCTGCCTTCGGCTCAGGTCATGATCCCAGCGTACTGGGATCGAGCCCCACATCGGGCTCCTTGCTCGGCGGGGAGCCTGCTTCTCCCTCTGCCTCTGCCTACCACTCTGTCTGCCTGTGCTCGCTCACTCTCTCTCTCTAACAAATAAATAAATAAATAAAATTTAAAAAAAAAATTAAAAAAAAATGTGGAAGTAGGGGGCACCTGGGTGGCTCAGTGGGTTAAGCCTCTGCCTTCAGCCCGGGTCATGATCCCAGGGTGCTGGGATCGAGCCCCACATCGGGCTCTCAGCTCAGCAGGGAGCCTGCTTCTCCCTTCCTATCTGCCTGCCTCTCTGCCTACTTGTGATTTCTCTCTCTGTCAAATAAAAAATTAAATAATTAAAAAAAATGTGGAAGTAGGTAATGGGTAGAGGCCAGAGGAAGGCTGAGGAGCATGATGGGGAACACCTCAACTGCCTTAAACAGACTTAGAAATATCAGCTTCGAGGTGATCAACTCAAGAAGTGGCAAGTGTGTCCCTGGAAGCAGGAGCTAGAGACTTTGCCATGACAGCGGGGAGCAGCAACATTAGACTGTGCCTAATGAACCGGGGGGTCTCAGTAAGAAGATTTCCTGGAAAAGTGCTTAAGGTTTTAAGTTTTTTTCTTGCTGTGAACGGAAAGAGGTAAACTGATGGGGAAATTTTTTTCAAATGTGCCAGGATTTTTAAAAAATTCTCAGCCTTGATGTTAAAATTATGGAAAGGCTCCAGAGTAAGATCAGATCCAGGCTGCTGCCAGGAAAACGTGGTCTTGAGATGAATCCTCTAGATATAGAGAAACAACCTTATTTCTAAACATTTGCTTCAATTCTGGCTCTAACTGAAACCTGAGTCTTTCCTGGATATATGGTGATTTTGCAACCCTCCCCAAAACTTCCACACCCCTGGTACTATTTGGCCTTGGTGTCAGGTAGGTGTCCTCATGCTCCCATCCATTCATTCTTCCAATTTTGCCCTTGGCTTTGATTATAAGGTCTTTATGCTGCATACCAAACCATCCTGTGGCAATTACCTACTAAGCTACCTACTGATCTCTGGTGACTCCTCCTCCTGCTTTGAAAAAAACCATTTTTTTCAAGATTTTTTTTTTTTTTAAGGAATCTCTACACTCAATGTAGAGCTCGATTTCACAACCTTATGGCCAAGAGTTGCACACTCTACCAAGTCAGCCAGGCCCCCTTGCAAATTTTTATACCTCACTTATCTCAACTATTTACTTCCAAGAGTAGACCTTGCCATTGCCAGTAATTTCAACCCCCCATTCACCTCCATTCGAGTGATTCCTTTTCTTGCCATCTTCCTATCTTTCCAATGTGCTCTCTCAATTACCCCAATATTCCCTTGATTCCGTTTGAATTACTGTCTATTGTCTCTGCCTGCAAAATGATTTTTATTAATCTTCTCTCATCTTATGTACTTCCTCCCCTTTTTATTTCTTGGTCCTCCACTATAATGATTTTCTGCACATTTCCTGACAAGGGTCTCAAAACCCTTGTCTCCTCTTTTACCTCCATCCTCTAGCAAGAATCAGCCTCTGTTTAAATCTTACTCTCTCCCGCCACCCACCAATCAGATTTCCTGCTACAGGGAGGTAACTGACTGACTGACTGACTGACGGCCTGGGGGTTGTAATTTCCACATCCATCACTGAACTTGCAACAAGGACTTAGTTTACAAACTGCTCTCTACAAGCTGAGAATAGCGGCAAAAACCAACTCAAGCCTTCTCTGAGGGATGAGTTTCCTCCTGACCCAAACGTTTTAGAACTGTGCTCCACCCTAAGAACCGCAGCATCCCACCCTCCTTCTTCCCCTCACTCATTCACAGAGAGACGTGCATCATGTCTACAGACTTCTACCACATCTTCTGGCCCTGGTTCTTTTACTGTAACAGGGATTTCCTCTAACTGTGTTGTGGCCTATCTAACCCTGTCTTTGCATTTGATTCTCATGATTTCTCTTGATCTCTCATGGAACCCTCCACTAACACAACAGGCCTTCATGCAGCTGAGTGGAACCGAAGAGGCATGCACAACCATGCTAACTGCCCCTATTTTAAATTCATGGCTACTAAATTTTAGATGGCATATTCACACTTCCTTATGACCAAAATGTGCATTTCTCTCTCTTCATACCTCCACAATCTCGCCTCTTTGTCCGCACACCATGAAGATGCCTTGATTTTCACTTCACTAAGATAATAGGTGCAGATAGAAGCAAGTTTTTACAAATATCTACCAACATACACATAACCTTATGCCATTCGTGTCGTATAATCTGTTTTCCATCCTCACTGTGGATGAATTCTCCATGGTCCTAGCTAAGCAAAAGACCTCCATTTGTGCTCTAGACTAGTGGTCAGGAAAGTTCTTCTCTAAAGAGCCAGAAAAGAAACATTTTAGACATTGTGGGCTATGTGGATTCTGTTACAATTCCTCAACTATCGTTGAACCACAAAAATAGCCATAGGAAACACATAATAGATGCGTATATAAATATACAAATAAATGGATAATGTGTTCTAATAAAACTTAACTTACAAGAGCAAGTGGTAAGCTAGATTTGGCCCAGGAGCTGTAATCTGTTGACCCCTACTCTGCTCCCTAACCCCATTTCCCTCTTGTCTGGTCAAGAATAGCTTCAAAAACATTTACCCTTCCTTCCTTCAATCCTCCTTTCCTTCTTCCCTTCTTCCCTCCCTTCATTCTTCTCTCTCTTTCTCCCCCCCCAACCCTCCTTCCCTCTCCTTTTACCCTCTCCTTCTCTCTTTCCATCCTTTCTTCCATTTCTTCATATTTTTTTCAAAAGAAACTGCATCATTCTCATTAGAATACAAGCATACTATTATACCCCCATCTTAAAATATCAATGCCCCATTGTTCTTAATCTCATTTCAGTTAGCTTTAGCTTCCACCGCTCCACCAAAATGCTCTACTTAATTTTCTCAATGACCTTCATATTATTAAACCCAGTGGTAAATTTCAGTTCTCATTGTACTTGGCCTTTGACACAGTTGATCGCTTCCTCCTCCTTGAAACACTATTTCACTTTGTCTCTAAGACAAAGTAAAGCATTTAATGGTGAGGGAGTCAAAAATACTACAGGTGGAAGGACCAGAAACAAGTCTGCAGTGTTAAGAAAGGGACACTATCAAAGCTGTCTATGATCAGGTGGAGCTAATGTGACTTGAGGATCTTCAAATGAACAGCTACTTTTCCCGTGGGACCTTGGTTGAGTCCCAGGGAAATTATTCACTGTATGGTAAACCAGTGAGCTAGCATGAAAATTTCTAAAAGACTGAGTAAAAAAAAAAACAAAAAACAAAAAAAACCCAAACTTTTTTTGAATGAACACTAAAATAGAAGAAACACAACAGTGATTAAACACAATGATAATGCCATAAGAGATATAGAAGAGGTAGTCGTTTGTGTGTAAAAGCAAATACATATTTACGAAATATTATAATTCTGTCATTCCCCATTCCTTGAGAACCATTATACTCAGTGTGGAAGGAAGGAGACACAACTGTGCTATGGTAGAGAGTAGGCAAAAAACCTGGATATAACATTGCTCTGCCCATTGAAACGGCCCAGAAGCAATAACCAATCAGTGGCATCCCTATACCCAAACTGTTGTTCTGGAATACCATTTCCATTAAAGGAAAGTTAGGGCTTCTTGGAAAAATAGCCAGTTCTAGATGTAGGGCAGGAAATGTACAAGATGAATCTGAAACACCTTAGTATAACAGATAGCAAGGAATTTATCAAAGATTACCAGGGTAAAGTGAAAAGGTTTTGGGAGCCAGTTTGCAAAACTCTATTGGCTAAAAATGAAACAATTTAATCTTTGATAAGGGAAAGATTTACAATGGATTGACACTTAACAGATATGCTTAAGTTCATGAATTCATATTTATATTTAAAAAGTCTAGTTGTCCCCCTCTGATGATGACTGTAAAGCAATTAATTTTCTTAAGACCTAGTTAGATAAAAAGAAAGGATCTAGGCGCAACTGGGTGGCTCAGTCAGTTAAGTGTCTGCCTTCAGCTCAGGTCACGGTCCTGGGGTGTTAGGATTGAGCCCGGCATCTCATCAGCCTCCCTGCTCAGCGGTGAGTCTGCTTCTCACTCTATCCCTCCCCCTTGCTCATGCTCTCTTTCTCTCTCTCCCGAATAAATAAATAAAATCTTAAAAAAGAAAAAAGAAGAAAGAGAAAGGATCTAGCATTCATTCTGTTTTCCCCATACGAACTGTACCACTAGAGAACCAAATGATACATGATAGTAAATCTCTTTTTTAAAAAAATTTCCAGCCAGTAAGTTAAAAAATATAGAATTAGAACATTACCATTTTGAAACTCCTAAGAAATTAGTAAACAGGAAAAAGCAGGTGTTGTGTACCCTCTGTTTGCAAGACTCTAGTCTTACAAATGTATATCATTTGAGTTTGATAAATCCAATAGATCCAGCAGTCAATTTCCAGAAAATACAGAAAATACAGGGGAACATCCTGAAAGCCTGCAGGTCAAGTGTTTTTCATCTCTCAACCAATAAAGGGAACCCTATAGATTAAGTGAGCCCTAAAAGACATGTTAAGAAAATGAGTAACACTAAGCTGAAGCGTCTCAGAATGCTTACTTGCATGATAAAATGATAAGGAAAAGCAGGGAAGTGATTGGTATAAAAACCAAAATAGTGGTTATTTTTGGCTGGCATGAGGGATTTCTGATTTGGATGGGAGAAACATGGAGAGATTTCTATGGTGGCTGGCAGGATACTATTTCTTGACCTGGATTTACATGTGTGTTGTCTTTGTACTTACTCACTAAGCTATGCAGGTATTGGGTTTAGTTTTCGGTATTTGCGTTTTATTTTACAAGAACAGGTTTAAACGCTGTTCTGGTACTTTTAATGAAATTACTGAACAAAGTAGAGAATCACTTCGTGATGGGAACACTCTCATTGTCAAGATATTAAAAATAAAAATGTGACTGTAAACAAAACTGCCAAAGTATTTCTTTTCACCACATTAAAAAAAAAATGTTTCTCAGAGTAAACTGTTAAACCAAGCCTGATTTTAGCAGTGAAAAATGCAAGCAGGAGGTTCCCCCGCCTTACTATCCTTTTTCTCTTTGTTCTTCTTTTTACCATAATAATGAGCTCTTGGAAGACACTTGAAGCTCACAGGTCACATTTGAAGAAATATCATTCAGGAAGATATAAGGCAGAGACAATATTTTAGAGGAAGCCTTAGCATGTCTAGAAAACCTGTAATCATTCTCAGCAGATAGCTGATTATTTGGCTGGAATATGTTTAAAGGGGAAGCTTTGCTCCAAAGTTGGATGAGTGAAGGTATGATTTAAGCACGATAAAGAACTGTAAGCGGTAGAGGGGCAGTAACAAGTATAAAGCCTTTATGATTTCTTTAATATTGCCAGCAAGAACATAAAAGGTTTCCAGAGCTGACTAGATACTATTAGAAAAATAATTGTGTCTTCCTTGCTGTGAATTACAAGTCTTTTATATGTGGAAAAAAAAATTTAGAGGACGCATAAGGCAGGGAAGTAAAATCAATTTTAATTTCAAATGCTCTGTGACACTGCGCAGTTTTCCCAATTACAAAGATACGTCTCATGATTTTAAGGAGTCAGCAAACCATATAATACTCGTATAAGAAAATGTTGATTATTCTGTTGCAAATAGTTCTGTTAATGAGTGTTAAACTCCTTATATAAACTGTATTAAGACAAATAAAACTCAATCACTGAAGTAACATAAGGTCACTTTTTTATTCAGTAAATTTCCCAGAGAGGAATTTTAAATCTTAGAACTTAATGATGCTTTTACAGAGGTATTTGTCATGAAATCAGTTTCATAAGTATTACATGGAGTAGCAAAATCGTACTGAACTGGAAGACAGAAGATGTGGGGTAAAATACTGATTCTATCAATTACATACTATGTGACTTTGGACAGCTCATTCAACTTGTCTGCATTTCAGATCATTTTTAAGAAATGACTTGGTTGACTTACATAGATCTAAGGTCCTTTCCAGCATCGGTATTCTCAAGTTAATCAACACTGGTTTATTTTCAGTTTGTTTGGGGGGCAAAATACATTCTGTAAAGACTGAACAACCCAAAATTATAATGCCCATGTTAGCTATTTATTGCTGCATTATAAATTATCTTAAAATTTAGCAGCTTAATAAAACAAACATTCATTATCATAGGGAATTTCTGAGGGTCAGGAATCGGGAAGGGGTTTCACTAACTTACTCTGCTTAAGGTCTGTCATGAGATGTGGTCAAGATGTTGGTTGGGACTGCAATCATCAGAATGCCTGGCTGGTGCTGAAGGGTTCATTTCTAAGTTCACTTACTCAACAACCATTGACAGATCTCAATTCCTCACTAGCTCTTGACTGAAGACTTTGGTCCCTTATATGATCAGCCTCTCTGTGGGGCTGCTCACAACATGGCAGCCATCTTGCCCCAGAGTGAGAGATCAAATGACAGAGGCTGTATATGTGTGAGAAGGTTCCCAAGATTGAAGGCATAGTCTTTTATACACAAAAACATGAAGTGACCATACCATCACTTCTGTCCATATGCTATTGGCCATTGACCATCCATGAATACTGCAATGTTTTGATCGTTGGAGGTCATCTTGGAGGCCAGCTACCAAAGTGCCTACACTAAATATATAAATTAAGGCCCAGGTACCTTTTCCCCAACACTCCCTGCCTGGTTAGACAAATCTCTCATATAGTGAGGGATGTGGGCATTGCTAAACACATTGTTGAAACACAGATTTCTTTTCTGCATTCTTAACCATCAACATAGGAAAACTTCTTTATTTTCAAAAAGTATCTTATCTTCTTTTTCAGCAAACAGCTTTAGTTGTTTATTTATGAAATGTGGTTGTGCAATGTATTTTCAATATGTCCCTTATATAGCTGGTTATTTCATTATACCTTCTCATTCTTTCTTCATAAATTTCCTTCAGAAAGGCTGTTTCCTATATAATTTCATCAGTGGTCTTAAATCTATTCCTTTCTCCATGATCATGTCTCATCAACTAATCCTTCTTTATTTCACATTTTTTGTTTGCTCTTTTCTCTTGGTTTAAGTTATTTCCATGACATCTTACAGCTCTCTAATTCACTTCAAAACTTCCAGTAATAGTCTACACTTCCTCTGGATTGCCTTAACAGCTTTGGACTTTTGAGGTCTAACGTTCCCAAACACTGTTCTGAAAAGGGCCAAGCTCCTTATTTGCCCCATCTATTGGCTATTCAAATCTTTCTCAACTTCTGGAATATTTAGCAGTTCTAGCTTTACTTTACTTCTTAAAACTTCCTATCACTTCCTGTTGTCATATATTCTTTCTTCCCTTTACCCTAAGTTTTTTTTTTTTTTTGTTACCTTTTTTCCTTTAAATTCTAGAGAAAGAGAGTGAGTGAGTGAGTGGGGAAGGAGCAGAGGAGGAGAGAGAGAACCTGAAGCAGACTCCCCACCAAGCCCAAAGCTCAACGTGGGGCCTGATCTCAGGACCCTGAGATTGTGACCCCAAACCCAAAAGCCAGCTGCTCGATGGACTAAGCCACCCAGGTGCTCCTACCCTAAGTTTTTAACATCTTTAGGCTCTTTGCTTTTAGAGTTCTTTATTTCTTCATTTTTCTCATCTTATAACCATCATGTCAATATAACTAAGACCAGTGGTTACTTTCGACAGATATGAAAATTCCATTTAATTTATGAAAAACTGTCTGTATCTGAATTTATAACTAATATTCTTAATTAGACAGGTTCAAAATATACCCATATCTCCATTTAGCAAATGTAGGGACAGTCTTCTTTCTTTTTTTTTTTTTAACTTTTAAAAAAAATTTATTTGACAGAGAGAGAGAGACATTACAAGTAGGCAGAGAGGCAGGCAGAAGGGGAGGGGGAAGCAGGCTCCCCACAGAGTGGAGAGCCTGATGCCGGGCTTGATCCCAGGACATTGAGATCACGACTTGAGCCGAAGGCAGAGGCTTAATCCACTGAGCCACCCAGGTGCCCCTAGGGACAGTCTTCTATTTCTATTTCTGTTAGTAATATTTCCATTCCTTACATTATATAAACTTGGGATACTAAAGACTCTATCTACCTACCTACTTACCTACCTACCTACCATCAATCTAGCAATCAATCATCTTTCACCTGTGACCTGCCAATTCAGATTGTAGGACATTTAACATTTTGACATACATGAATTAATCTCATCCCATTCTTTCTCTGTACTTCTTGGAATTCAGCCAATTCCCTCCTCCCTTTGGGACTTTCTCTTCTCAGTCTTCACCTTCTTTCTCCCCATCTTCTTCAGAACATTTACTATTTATATTCTTTCAAGGACTTCTTATTGTTTCAGAATAAGACCAAAATTCTTGACATATCAACAAAGTCCTTCAAAAATCTCACCCATGCTACCACTTAGATTTCATCTCAGGCTATCCTTTGCTTTTATTTTTGTTAAGAGAGGTAATATGTAATTACAAAATAGACTCTGACTCAACTGTAGTTGGATCAAACTCAGTTCTACAAGTTAGCAGTGACTTTGAGCAACTTTCTTAATCTTTCTGTGCCTCAGTTTCCTAATTGGGAGATGACAATATGATAACAACAGTAGCTACTTACTAAATTAATTTGTGTATTAGAACAGTTCCTTGGGAAATAATAAGACCTGTAATATTTGTTATTATTACTTGATCATATGCCTGCAATCTTGTATTTTTTTTCCTATTTTTTCCTCTCCCTTTTTCTGATAGTTTACTAAATTTATCAAGTTTCTTTAACCTCCCTCCAAATCCTTTTCCTCAAATGGTTTTGGAGTTATTCACACTATTTCTACTTACCTATTGGCTATTTTTATTTCTATTTATTTGTTGACTACTATTTAAAGATGCAAATTTGAAAAAAAAAGATGCAAATTTGATTTAATAAAGTCCTTCATAACCAATGTCTCTACCTTCTGAAAAAGAGGAAAATCTTTTCGAACTTCTAAACCCTGATCACCAGTCGTTTTCCATATTACTATAATCGAGCGTGTTAAGACCCCTCTGGTTTTACCACTCCCAATAATATGTTGTTATCTGAAATGTTTATTTCAACATACCAACATTTACCCACTTAATTTTTACAGTTAATTCTCCTTGAATCTAGTCCCTCAGTTTTTTTCTAAGACAATCTTTTTTTTGTGGTTCATTCTTTAAATGACTAAGTGGTAAATTTTGCCTTGCTTGAAAACGACATTTACGTACTCTGAAATTGAACAAAGTTTTCTTAGGTAGGAAATTCCAAGTTTATATTTGTTCTGTTTTTTAGTTAGTGTGTTGAAGGTATTATTCTACTCTTTTCCGATATGCATTGTTGCTAATAAGATGCGTATTGAAAACACTTAATTGTTGGTTGGATAACCTGTTTCTTGTTGGGGTGAGGGGCAATTGGTTAGTTTTTGTTTCATTTTTGCTTGCTTGTACAAATCTATGGTCTGCCTGTTTGCTTTTGAGTTGCAGCTGCTCTATTTACATGGGTTCTGTTCTGTCAAGTTCATCACGGGGCCTATTTTTTGGTTTTGTTTTGTTTTAGATTTTGCCATTTCCCTTAGTTATATTTCTACCTGGCTTCTGTGAATATTTAAAGTTCTGGGATGTGGATGTGAAACAACCTTCAGAGCTCGGTGCTGCCTGTTTTATTGGCTTAGGCCACAAAATAAAAAAAATTTTGTGTGTACTATCCATTTGAAATCAGCTAATTAGAAATATTAGAATTAATAAGCATTAAGTTATAAATATAATGACTTATATTTATAACTTAACTATGTGGCTAACCATTACTTGTTTCTATTTTTCTCTGCCATGGAAAATCATACAGTTATTATTACAGAAGCACATGATTTTACACACACACACACACAAGTTAACTATGATACGAGATGGCCTAAATCTGCCTTGGAGATGACTATATTTGTTAAGTCAGTAAATATCTATGCATCACAACCAAATAGGATGCATATTCATAGGGAGAGATGGGAATTTTGGTAACAACAGAATGATCACAAACTGGGTTATTGCAGAGTCTCTTAATAACCGACAAAACAACGCGCCAGAAATGTTGCCTGGTAGTCATCTGAATAGTGACCCTGGGCCAACAGTGCGGCTAGATAACTTCTAGATTCTAAACAAACAGTCTGATTAGTAGTTTTGTTTGTTCGAAGAAAAGGAGCCCTGTCTTATGTCAAATTCAGTTATTAATGCTTATATACATAGTGTCTGCCCTTTGATTAAAAACAAAGTTATATAAGGTAACATATATGATATTAGAAAATGGCATGCATTCTATCTCTTAGTAAGTTTTACATTTCTTCGTTGCATAGATGCTATGGCGTGCTTATAGAGGCTGGGTCGTGGGACACTTGAGATTCAGATCTGTGGGAGAGCTTTAAATGGATATGTGCCTCATCAAGAAAAATAACAAATGAAATCCTAAAACCCCCGTCGCAGGACCTCTATAGTCACATTTTCCAATTATGCAGTGCTGGTGGCCTTAGGACACGGCCGCAGGGAGCCCTTCATCCACCATGAAGACTTTGAAACAGGATGAGATTATAGACGCCACTGAAAGAACATAATCAATATTCAGGCCGAACACAGAGTTTAAAAAATATATGATCTCAGTTCATGCTACCTCTCTCTGGAGAGCTTTATCAAAGGGAGAACAAAGAGTAGAGTCCTTAGCATTCAAAAACATAGTTCACTTTATGTGCTCTAACCCTGTCTGCGCACATTTGTGCCTTTAATGCCTCGCAAAGGTGCATCGTCGAAAATGACAAGAAGACAGGGACTAGGACAATGTGTTTGCTCCCTGGTTAGATCATGATTATCTTCCACAAAAGGTCTGCAAGTGCCATGTTGCCACACAGCTCTTTCGTTTCTACAGCCATCCTTCTGAGATATATGGGAGCAATGAACATAGGATAACACTAGTATTTCTCTTCTCTGAAACAGAGGAGACAGCATTGTGGAAAATGCTTCCATAGAGTAAACCACAGCGATTACTCTTCAAATATAGTCTCGATGCCATTAACTGATTGTGTCCATTTAAACACTTCAGACTAGAAATAAAAAGACACATAGAACTGTATTTCTTGAGATCCTTATCAGGTTTGGAAGTGATAGGAAAAAAAAAAAAGTTCTATACTTTTCTTTTTCTTTTCCTCAAACTTTGAACAACTTCCAAATGAAGCGCCTTGGAATTAGGGGAGATCTGTTGCTTCGCAGATTTACCATCTTTATTCTATTTCATTAACCTCTTGGTTCTCAGCACTGATATCGATAAAGAAAAGTTATACGTAATTCGAGAAGGTGCTTTTTCTTTTTCTTTTTCTTTTTTTTAAAGATTTTATTTATTGGGCGCCTGGGTGGCTCAGTGGCTTAAAAGCCTCTGCCTTTGGCTCAGGTCATGATCCCAGGGTCCTGGGGTCGAGCCCCGCATCGGGCTCTTTGCTCCGTGGAGAGCCTGCTTTCTCCTCTCTCTCTGCCTGCCTCTCTGCCTACTTGTGATCTCTGTCTGTCAAATAAATAAATAAAATCTTTTTTTTTTAAAGATTTTATTTATTTATTTGACAGACAGAGATCACAAGTAGGCAGAGAGGCAGGCAGAGAGAGAGGAGGAAGCAGGCTCCCTGCTGAGCAGAAAGCCTGATGCAGGGGTTGATCCCAGGACCCTGGGATCAGGACCTGAGCTGAAAGCAGGGGCTTAACCCACTGAGCCATCCAGGTGCCCCGAGAAGGTACTTTTTCAATGGAGAGAGTTTATTTAGCAAGGTAAGTTTAGCATGGTTTATCAAGTTCAAAACATACGCTGTTTTATTTTAAGCCAGTATTGAAAAAGAAAATATACTCTTCCTATTTACTCATGATCTCCCAAATACTGCAGAAGTCTACTCATCAAAATAAACTATTTTTCCCATGTAAAAATAGAAACCATTAATAGTTTAAAACATTTCATTTTCTATTGTCTTTAGCATGTTTTGTTAAAAGTGGCTATCAATAGACCCAGTGTTTTGAATCTTCCCCTTCAAACAAAAGGTAGAAAATGTTAACACAGAAGAACCATTCACAGAAATGTCCATAATGTTTTAAAAAGTTTGCTGGTGATCAGTGAGGACATTACTCTGGATTGACTTGATTCTTCATCATGGGTTTGGCGGGGGGGGGGGGGGGCGGCTAATGAGGTGTCCTGTTAACTTTACATTTGGTAACACCTTCATATTCAAAAATCAACATCCTGCCATGTCAAATATTTATAAAGTAAAACCTGCGGCGGTAGAAAGGTGCACTGAAAATGTGTCAAGGATTCACTGTTGTGTACTAACCTTCAGAGTACTGGCATTAGCATACGCCTTTGTGTATACGTAAAAATTGGAAAGAAAATAAACATCCCTAATTTTATAAATACGGATCTTTAATCATTTTTTAGAAGATTTTTATTTATTCATCTGAGAGAGAGAAAGAAAGAGCACATGAACGGGAAGGAAAGGGAGGAGCAGACTCCTTGCTGAGCATGAGCAGGGAGCCGGAGGTGGGGCTCGATCCCAGGACCCGGGGATCATGACCTAAGCCGAAGGCAGATGCCCAATCATCTGAATCACCCAGGCACCCTTTTGAATCTTTTTTTTTTTTTTTTTTTACAGATTTTTATTTATTTATTTGACAGAGAGAGATCACAAGTGGGCAGAGAGGCAGGCAGAGAGAGAGAGGGAAGCAGGTTCCCTGCTCAGCAGAGAGCCCAATGCGGGGGTTGATCCCAGGACCCTGAGATCATGACCTGAGCTGAAGGCAGAGGCTTAACCCACTGAGCCACCCAGGCGCCCCTTCAATCATTTTTAAAATCAATTTTACCATATTAAGGGGAGGAGTCAGGCAGAATGTTTACATGAAGTAATGTTAAAATACCTACTTTTTAAAAATATAATATAAAAATATTTTATTTATTCACTTGACAGACAGAGATCACAAGTAGGCAGAGAGAGGAGGAAGCAGGCTCCCTGCTGAGTGGAGACCACCCGAATGCGGGGCTCAATTCAAGGACCCTGAGATCATGACCCCAGCCGAGGCAGAGGCCTAACCCACTGAGCAACTCAGGCACCCCCAGATACCTACTTTCTACTAACGTGAAGGTACATAAAACTACTCAAGGAGGAAGGGCTGAGGCAGTTTTCTGGTGTCATGACTAATAATGGTGTATAACACAGATCAGTCATCATAGATTCTGTCAGAGTCAACAGCTTTGTAGCAGCACTAAGGAGTGGAACTGAGTGGTGCACTAGGGCAGGAATGGAGGAGGTGCCGCAGGAGATAAAGACGCTCTAGATCTAAGAACATTTCATGTAAACCCGAAAGACAGTTTCAGAGTTCAAAAAGAACTCTAAAAGAATTCTAGAGTTATCTAGAAATACATGATAGGAATTAGTATATTTAAGTCCATTCTGTTTCCCCACACATTAAAGTCTTTGGAACAAGGGAACAATTATTGTTTAACTGATTATCCTGTAGTATAATAACATATGTTCATAAAGAAAGAAATGGAAAGGCAGTCTCAAACAAGGGAGTCTCAAACAAAATTCTGATATTAACAGAATTTTAAAAAGAGATGTATTTATTTATTTGAGAGAGAGAGAAAGGCAGAGAGAGAGTGTGTGTGCCAGTACACAAGTGGGGGAGGGACGGGGGAGAGAGTCTTCAAGCCTACTCCCCATTGAGAGCAGAGCCTGGCTCTATCCCAAGACCCATGAGATCATGACCTGAACTGAAACCAAGAGTTGGGCGCTTAATAGAATGAGGCACCCAAGTGCCCCAGAAATGTTTGTTTCTGTAATAATAGTAATAATAATAATTTTGTAATAAGTAATAATAATAAGTGATAAGAGGTGGCATAGTGAAGGTTAAGACCTTGGACTTCGGAACCCTTGCCCAGTGGTCAAAACCATCACTCACCCTAGCAATGTGCACTTGGGAAAATAATATAACTTCTCTGTGCCTCAGTTATCCTTCTATTACAAAAATGGATAATAATAATAGCTACCTGATTAGGTTGTCATGAGAAATAAATATTTTCATACTTACAGAGTGCTTAGAATTGCTCATGGACCATGTAAGTCTTTCTAAGTAACTAAAACAAATAAATAAGTGCAGGGTCATATAGATGCATAAATATAATAAATATACAATTTATTTTATTATTTGCTATTTTATTTATTCCTATCATTATATATAATTTATTAAATTAAATAATTTTATTATTTTTTGCATTAAGTGCAAACTAGTCTTCACATAACCAAAAAGGGAGACTTTAAATTATTAAGAACCTAAATCTTTCCATATGAAGGTCAAACTCAGTAGTGTATTAGTTGTCTACACTAATTAAATCAGAATGTGGAAAGTCCAATTTATAGTAAAAACAGTATAAATTGGTAAATTTCACGTACAAGAGAATAATTACATTCATGGAACATCTGGAATACGGTGTAATAGTTAGTTCCATATCCTTTAATAAATTTTGCCAGGGGATTTATTGGAAGAGTGGAAGAACTATACTTCTAGCGCCTAGTGGAGTGACTTGCCAATACTATATGTTGCCCTAGATGGAAAAATGCGAGCCAATGGCCCTCGTTTCGAGGAAGGATGAATTCATTAAACAGGTGGAAGATCAATAAAGCAATTAGGGGTCTTAGAACTAGAACAGGTTGCAATGAAGAGACAGTGACTCCCTTGTTCTAGTAGACATTCACACCGAAGTTGGAAGATTTTCATTAGATAACTTAAGGAGGAAAATTCAAGTTTGGTTTAGAGTGCAAGAATAGACGATTTTACAAGTTTTTCCTAAGCCAGGATTCCAATAACTGTATGAAGATGGAAACTGAATTTTCAAAATAAAACAGAAAGTTGAAAATAATGGGTATAGTTAGAACACTCACAAGGAAGGGACTGAAAGGAAGGCAAAGTGCATTTTCTGGTCAACATATTTGATCTAAACATGTCAACTCTACATGGATATGATTAGTTGGATGTTAATTAATTTCCCAGTTTAAAATGTTAGTTGAATGTAAATGAGATTACGAAACTGAGAGGCTCCAGATTTGCAAAGAGAACTCTTCTTGGAAAGAAAGTAGGACTGTGCAAAACATGGAGGTGGTACCCTCTAGTGGCTGCAGCATGCACTGACCTTCAAATAGAGTTAATATTGACAATGGACATGTTTTTGTCAATCGGTTTGTTCTGGGGAACTTCAACCATGGAGTTTCAAAAGCTTCTCATTTTCGATGATTAAGAACAAAAGCTCTAAAATCGCATATGGATTTTACACATTCCAACCAACAGAGGGCCAGGAGATGTCCCAACATGCACTACGGCCTTAGAATTACAAAGCATAATAGTTCCTGGGGTTCACAATTAAGCAATACATTTAGAAACATGTAACACTCAGAAGTAGGAATGAAGACACTGTGGTAAAATGTCATCTCAAATAAGAAAAATAGTGTACACTTGTGAAGCTAGTATTAGATAGCTTATAAAGCTTTTCCTATACATGGTCACATTTAATCCTAAGAGCAACCCTGGGACGGTAGACAGAGCTGTCTTATCTTACAGAGAGAGCTTATCTTGCAAAAGAGAAATTAAGAATCAGTGCAGTTCGAGTCAAGACCTACCCTTTAATAATGCAAAAACAGACACAAAAAACAGGTGTTTTGGCCCCCAGTTCACAATTTTTTCCTTCCTCTTTACCACATTGTCTTTCTTCTTATACAAATCTGCTATATTGAATTTATATATTTGACAAGTTGTTGATTCTTTGAATTGGAAATAACCTTAGAAATCATGGGTATAAACATACATATATCTTCAAAATGAAACCGTGAACACACATTATTATATAAGTTGGAGACTGTGTATATATTAAACTAAAATTCAGAGAAAATGAGAAAAGAGCATTTGATCTGGAGTTAATTGATAATGAACTGTTTTGTCCAATATCACAATACTGAATCAGATAATAAAACTGTTTATCAAAAACATGTAGATCTTGGGGCGCCTGGGTGGCTCAGTGGGTTAAAACCTCTGTCTTCGGGTCGGTTCATGATCCCAGGGTCCTGGGATGGAGCCCCACATCAGGCTCTCTGCTTGGCAGGGAGCCTTCTCCCACCCTCCCCACTCCACCTGACTCTGCCTACTTGTGATCTCTGTAGGTCAAATAAATAAATAAAATCTTTTTTTTTTAAAGATTTTATTTTATTATTTATTTGACAGACAGATCACAAGTAGGCATAGATAGAGTCAGGCAGAGAGAGAAGGGAGGAAGCAGGCTCCCTGCTGAGCAGAGAGCCCGATGCGGGGCTCCATCCCAGGACGCTGGGATCATGAACCGACCCGAAGACAGAGGTTTTAACCCACTGAGCCACCCAGGCGCCCCAAGATCTACATGTTTTTGATAAACAGTTTTATTATCTGATTCAGTATTGTGATATTGGAGAGCCCGATGCGGGGCTCAATCCCAGGACGCTGGGATCATGACCTGAGCCGAAGGCAGCGGCTTTAACCCACTGAGCCACCCAGGCGCCCCAATAAATAAAATCTTTTTAAAAAGGGTAGCTCTTATCCATCCTTTTAAAAAAGTCATATTTTCTTGAAAAGGCATATGGTATATATTATTCGTGGTAATTCTTAAATATAATTCTAGAATTTAAAACCTAGATTCTAGAACTTAAAAAAAAAATATCTGAACTTCATAGACACAAAAATTGTTGAAATTTATATAGGAATCACTCATTTCAGTAAGAATATTTTCTAAGGAATGAGGCTTACAACCTCTAATCTATTTCATAATGCTATTCTAAAGTTTATAGTGAATAAACCTAAAATAGTTACAAGTCAAGAGAGGTGGACTGAAAGACTGCTGACTGTCAATTTAGAAAACGATTGAACAAGTATTGTTTTTGCTTTGTCTACAATAAGGCTAACAGAGAACAATACTTGTCAATAATTCCCTATGGGAGCTGCATCCTTTTAGTCAAATGTGTTCAATATCCACTTAATTGTTTTGTGATCTGGTAAAAATTAAACATCACTAATGAAATTAAGCCTAAATTAAGAAGAAGTGACTAATGTCAGACAAAAATAAAACCTACAGTGCCTAAATTAATCTCAAGTATTTTGCAATTTGTAAAGGTTATAGACCTTTTTTCAAAAGCACCAGAGTGCTTATCCTGTTTAAAAGATGGCCCAAATTATAAATTGGAGTCTATTTCTTTAATTCAAAATGACCACAGGGAAAATTGCATAATGTCAAGATAAATATATTATGGAAAACACTACTCAGGATCAAAGCCTTAGATTATGATGATTTTTAATGATGCATTTTCCTGTTTCGAAAGGTTGCATATATTGGAGACAAATTGGAACACGAATATAAGCAACGTGATAATGAAAGTGATATGCTCGTAAAAGTGTTACAGTCTTGTCAACAAGTATATATTTAAAACGGAAAACATAGGGCACCTGGGTGGCTCAGTTGGTTAAGAGAATGCCTTCAGCTCAGGTCATGATCCTGGAGTCGCAGGATCGAGTCCCACATTAGGATCCCTGCTCAGCAGGGTGTCTGCTTTTCCCCCTGACTCTCTCTCCTCTCATGCTCTCCCTCTCTCTCATTCTGTCAAATAAATGAATAAAATCTTCAAAAAAATTTAAAAAAACAAAAACAAAAAAATATATTATTTGTTGATACATTCCATACGTATTGTTAAAACCATCATGTAAATAAGCATTCTTTAAGTAATACAAGTTTTCCTTAAGGTTTATTTTCAAGAAAACTTTCTTTTTTTTAAAAAAAAATATTTTATTTATTTATTGTACAGACAGAGATCACAAGTAGGCAGAGAGGTAGGCAGAGAGAGAAAAGGAAGTAGGCTCCCTGCTGAGCAGAGAGCCTGATGCGACGCTGGGCTCCATCCCAGGATCCTGGGACCATGACCTGGGCCAAAGGCAGAGGCTTTAACCCACTGAGCCACCCAGGTGCCCTGAAAATTTTCATTTCTTTTTTTTTTTTTTTTAATTTATTTGACAGAGATTACAAGTAGGCAGAGAGGCAGGCAGAGAGAGAGAGGAGGAAGCAGGCTCCCTGCTGAACAGAAAGCCCGATGCGGGGCTCGATCCCAGGACCCTGGGATCATGACCCGAGCCGAAGGCAGAGGCTTTAACCCACTGAGCCACCCAGGCGCCCCAAAATTTTCATTTCTTAATATTAACTTTCAGTTAGGTTACTTGACAATTATATGAAATAATAGTGAGAAATTGAGAGCTAGCTCCTCAAGTTTTCCAGCAAAATATGTGTTTCTAGCTATTCACAAAATAAACATTTTGCTGCACGTTCATATTTTGTTTGAATCAGGGATGTGAACATATACTCTATAAAATCCAAAAACCTAGAATTACATTATATCTTTCAATTAAAAGAATTAGAATACTTCTCAGTTTCCTATATGGTTTCTCAAAATTCAAAACCCTCCCTTAAATTATATGGGTTTAAACTAAAATTTAAAGACTAAGCATAAAAGGTATAAAAGCGGACAAGAGTTATGAAAAACAACATTTTCATGAAGTATTATTGCTATTAATGCCTATTAAAACATGTTTGATCCTTCAATGAAATGAGTAAGTAGTATGTAAACATTAGGAAAGGTCATGGCTACGCTACTTCATACACCCTTCCTGTTTTCAAGGTGGTATATTAAAAAGCTTTAGATGAAACCTTTTCTGACCCAAGTAAGTACCATTTCTTCCCAGTTGGTTAGAGCAATTAAGGATTTATGTTTATTTAAAGATTCAGGTTTTTCTTAACCTTTTCTAGATTATTGACCAGGAACCCACAGTTTACCTTGGGATCTATTCGGGTATACCACGTCCAAAGAATACGGCTTTCTTATATGGCAAATCAAATTAGGGGCTACAGTTCAGTACCTGTATCTAAATCTAAGAGAGGAAGTGCGACACTTCGTTGAATGTGAACTCACTTTAAAAAGAGGACAATGGAAGATTTTCTGAACAGAAAATCAACTTATGGAGTCCCAGAAATCTTTCACCAAAAACTCATGCACCTTTTATTATTAGATAGGCACACATGATTCTGTACTATGACTATTGAAGTACACATGATTTTGTCCTGATAGGGATTTATTATTACTATTATTATTATTATTATTATTTTTTTTTTTTTTTTAGTGTAGACTTCTCCCACCCTCCCCCTCCGTGTTAAGATGCTGCCATTGCATTAATACAATAGGTCAATCATTTGGTGGGCATCACGTCTTTTTAAAAGATTCCCACACTCATATGGCTGTCAATGGCCGTGCCAGTGAACCGTTATGCAAAGCCCCCCAAACACTTTGTAAACTCGAATCTTTGAGCACAATAGTAAAGTTCAGTGCTGGAAAGAGATAGTGTCCTGAATACACAATACCGAGCTTTGTCTGACTGGGGCTTCTGTTAAGGAGAAGGCTACTTAATCTCCCTATTTGCCCTGGGGATTCTAACTGTTTTAATGTGTCCTTTTTGAGAGTCTGTGAACTGTAGAATATATGCTGGTAACAACTTTCTTTGGGGCTTTCCTCGGAAAAGCCCAAAGCTGCCAACACAAGAAAGCTGACACAGTGGGGCTAGCAAACACAAAGGGGACCTTGAGCTGTTTGTGCAAACTGCCTGGCTGAAGTTTCATGTCATGCCTTGATGAAAGATCTCATTCTTCGGCCCATTTCATAGGAATCTAGCTTTTGTGACAGTGTGGAAAGGAGAGCTTCTTCATGGAGTTGGTGGTGGAGGGGGGGATAGGTAATCCGACATAACATCCAGAAAATGTGTGATATATAAGATAATATAAACGATTAAATTAACAAGACTATTAACAACAGCGACATTTAGTAGTACCTTAATCATTACCCATGTTGATCATTTACTCAAGGTTTTTTTTTTATCTTTTAACCAATTAGCTTTTTAAAAAAATTTTTTTAATAATCATATAATGTATTTTTAGCCCCAGGGGTACAGGTCTGTGAATTGCCAGGTTTACACATTTCACAGCACTCATCATTCATTTACACAAGTTTAAACAATTTTTAGAGTCTGTTAATATCATTTTCTTAAATGGGAAGTTTTGGTGAAGGGCAATTTTATATTTCTATTATCATTCAATGTTACATATATACTTACATATACATATATACATATGCATATGCATATATACATATATGTATACATATGTATATGTATACATATATACATATGTCATATACATATGTATATGTCATATGTGTGTATATATATATAACATTACATGGAAAGCTAACCTCAGTATGACTTTTAAAATTTGAAAGCTTTTAAGTAATGATATTTGTAATACTATTTCACCTTGAAAAAATAATTTATCTCACACAAGAATATGCCTAAGTTGTCTAAAAGAAATCTATAGCTGGAAGAGCTAACTGTTCTAATCATTCAAACAGCATTTCCTCCTCGAATACTGACTAAATTTACATGAACCAGTCACCAGTCTACTGGAATTTTGCCATCTAGAAAAGTCATATACTGTCTGTAGGAGATCTTTTTCTACTTCTACACATATAATGCTCATTAAAGGTTACACACGTCATATGTACAAGTTAGTGTACAGTAGAAACCTTGAATGTGAAGTAAGGATATATTTTTACAAGCATACCATCTAATGAATGTGTAATTCTGGATGCATTTAAATTCACTATGTGATAAAAACCAAATTGATGATGATGAATTTTGTTAAAATGAAGGCAATAAATTGCTAACAGAGTTTTGGATTAATGAAATGAATAGATGAAACCATGGTAGAAATGTTCACAGTGGATAAAAGAAAAGGGTCCTGGTCTTCACAGTTCGATTCTAAACCCCAAATCCCAGCTGGAAGAGAGTAGACATCCCTGACAGTCGCCATCTTGGCTGGCCCAACCAATGCTTGGCCCCTCCTTGACACCTTCTCACTTCCATTCCTCTCTGCCCACTGTCTGAAAAGAGGCATACCGAACTTATTTTTGCTCCCTGGGAATGACATCTCTCTTGCTTCCTATAGTGTATTGTTCTACTATCATATTGTTGACTTCTAATGAGGCTTTCAGGAATGCTTTATGCACACGTTGAGGAAATGCATCTAGCTGAACTTGAGTGATCAAAATAACTGTTTATTTGTGAATAGTGATTGGAAAGGGGTTGGAAAAGGACATGAAGAAACAAACAAGAGGGTTTAAGATATTTGGCTCTTAGGCAGAAAATAGAAAAACCCCAAGGTAAAGTATATGTTTTGATGATGTTTTCAAACATAGGAGTCTGTGAAGATTTTGCAAATTATTGTTTTATTATCTATTTATGTATGGATCAATACAGATTCCAACTTCATCTATCTACAGCGTACCATTGCTTTCTCCTTAGGAATTGAAAATAAACTAGCTAAAGAGCAATTTATTCTTGAAAAGATAACAATCTGGGGCCAACCGAAAATAAACATTAAACCATGATTTTTTTTTTTTTAAAGCACCATGCTCAAACGAGCCAATTTTATTCTTTGTGATCATGGTATCTTCCCTGTTAGAGAAATATCCAGTTTCTTTCTTTCTTTCTCTCTCTCTCTCTTTCTTTCCTTCTTTCTTTTTTTCTCCTTCCTTCCTTCCTTCCTTCCTTCCTTCCTTCCTTCCTTCCTTCCTTTTTTGAGGGGGAGAGAGAGCGAGGGCATGCAAGGGGAGAAGAGGGGCATAGGGAGAGGGAGAGAGAGACTCTTAAGCAGGCTCCACGCCAAGTGCAGAGAGCCCGACATGAGCCTCCATCTCACAACCCTGAGGTCATGACCTGAGGTGAAATCAAGAGTGGGTCACTTAACCCATTAAGCCACCCCAGACACCCCCACCCAATTCCACTCTTAACTGGGAAAAGTTCTCACTGGGAAAGGGTACGAACTGTAGCCCAATCCAGCTGAATGTCAATGCTCTGTTTTATTCCACGGGAGCCCATCAGGGACCAAGTAAACTACTATGAGAGAAAAGAAGAGCTTTTAACTGTGCCAATGAACACCCTTTAATTCACAGGTATTATTTCAGTGATGGAGAATTCTCTCAAGCTTCTTGTCTGGAGAGACACATATCTTTGGAGAGAATTTACTAAATGAAGATTTTCACAAAGGAAATTTCAATTCTGGTCCTGAGCCGAACTCTAGGAATGTGTCTTAGTCTTACAGAAGAGCATTTTGCTGCCAGAAATCTTTTCTTGGCTGGTGATAATTTTCATATTAGTGTAGAGAAATCCAGTGTTTTTTACCTTAAAAGCCTGAGCTTTACAACACTGTTCATTTGATTGTATCAACTGACTCCAGAAGCAAAACCTAATAACTTTAACCTTTCTGGATTATTGTGAGGTGGGCTAGTTTCTTGTCTGAAAGCGTAGTTAGTTGTTGAATTTGAATTCTGATTTTGCTATATACTAGTTGTGTTGCAATGGCCAAGTCATTTGCTTGTCTTTGTTTCAGTTCCCTCGTCCGTAAAATAAGAATAATAAAAATTATCAGGTTATTGTGAATCTTAATAGTAGCTAATATTGAGTGAATGCTTTCTAGGTGCCAGGATTTTTTCTAAATGCTTTTAATGTATTCCTACAATGCATGTTTGAAGAAGGTTCTATGATTATAGTTTAGTTATATTAGGTAATTTGCCCCAAATCACACAATTATTAAATTGTGGAGCTGAGGTTTGAACCCAGGAATTTGGATTCCAGAATCCATACTCTTAACCACTAAGTGAGATGCTTTGCACGAGAGAACATGTACCAGTGTCTAGTATCTCAGGACAGTATCTAGTACACAACAGAACTCAGTAAAAGTCAGCCACTGAGATTTTGATCAGAAAGATCTAAAACACCTGCAATCCTACTAAGATAAGATAGGAAATGGACAGTATTTCTTAATGTAGTTTCTCGTAAGAGAAACAGTAGTGAACACCAACTGTAAATCAATTTAAATTTAATTTAAAATTATGCCCTTAATATAGCAAAGATTAATTTATTGATACAGACAGTATTCGTTGCCAATATTTTTCTTCTCTATTTAGAGATTTCTGAATTTGAAAAATTTGAAGCTGTACTTCTTTGTATAAACACAGGCCCTTCAAGGGTTTTTGAATAGTATAGTTTAACAAAAGCATACACACTAGTAATTTAATAAAATCTTCCAAATTCAACATCCTATCAGTTGTATATTTTAACAAAGGGGACACTTAAATCATTGATACAACATAATTTGAATGCTTAGAATTAAACTCTATTTATCTAATACTGGAGATTCTGAACACTTCTGTTGAAGGTATTTGCTCTGATATGGTCTTTACAGGTATCTTAATCCACAAAAATTTAGAAATACTAATGCGCATAATTGGAACATGGTTAGTCCTGCTGATTTAATTTATGTTGTGTGGGCATAGTTAAGTTTTAATCTCACGTGGTTTCATGAAGGAGATCTGATCCAAGGTTTAAAGGACTGATGGGCAAGGTTTGGCAGTGTAGAAACAAAGAAAAAAAATTCAGGCAATATTCATAAGTAGAATCAAAGTGAGAGAACAAGAATACGAGATCACAGCATATAAGACAGGGATGAACTTTCGAGCTCTGAGACAGAGACAGGAGACTTTCTGTAAATAGCACTGAAACACTGGATATTATCTTTTCCTGATTCAGGGAATGATAACAGTTCTGATTTTGTGACTAGGAAGTAGGAAGATATGATGATCTTTATCATCTGGAAGAAGACAAGAGAAATCACGCTTAGCCAAATGCTAAAGACTATGCATAAAGACAGAAATTCATATCTTATGGCCTCAGGAAGTAACTTGATTACTCTGAGTTTCAGCCATTTGATTAATTAACAGTGAATGCAGTATGTAACTTAGGGCCTATCTCTAATTTTAACTAAGGTGATGAAGAAGAAAACTTCCATAACTTCGAAATTCATTAGTTAATGCATTCATTATACAAATGTCTGCTGAGAGCGTGTTATCGGCCAGCTAATGTGCTGGGCCCTGGGAGTACGATCAATAGGGACCCTCGTAGCCCTTTACTAGGTCACAATTAGGTAATGAACAAGTGGATTTTCTCTTGTCTAAGTTATGTGGAATTTTATCCAGATCCAAGGGACAATGATTTTCATGCCCAAAGAAATCCTTCGAAAGCTTTCTAGCAAAAAGAATCACAGGTCGTCCTATTAATGGCACAACGGACTGGGTGGGGACTGCACTGTTCTGCAAGATACCATTTTGATTCAATTCCAGTTCTCTTGGTATTTTTCTCCTTAGTGCATGCCTCTGAGAAAATTAAACTCCTCCAGAAAGCCTCAGCTTGCCTAAACGAAAGTTAACTTGTCTTCTGGTTCCTAATAGTTATATGTAACGGCACTATTTGCCGAATTTTTCAAATAATCTGTAAAGTGACGTGGCTGCGAAGATTGCTGAATTAGACCCTTGTTGTCTCTTCTCAGTCTAACGGGAGCTCTTGGGGCAAGGTATAAATAATCTCAGAACACTTTATACAGGCACATGAGGAATAAATATGATTCAATTCATTTTTACATAAAAGGCAAGGGCTCAAATAAATTGATAAAGACACACACTAATTAAAACACAGATTGACGTTTATGGTGTACCCTAGCAACCTAATGGATACACACGAAATGTATCAAAGTAGATCTTTCGAGCAGGGGTTTGGTAATAGCTCTTTGCAGAGTTTGAACAATTTTAATAGTCTTTTTATATCTTGCACGGAAAAGCAGAAATGAGTATTAAATTATATATTTAGAAACTCATGTCTGTTTTAAAAATTAAACACGTGTGTTGTGAATGCGCAATTATATTAACACCAGCTGATTATGAGTAGAGTGCATATTTTACATTACTGCTACAATTCAAGAAATAGATTTAACTGACCTATGAAAAGCTGGACAAATCTCTACAGGGCATATTAGATTTTTCAGAAGAATGCTTCAGAAAGATTAGCTGCTGCCGGGGCTGCTGATGGCCAGAACCATCCTTACCAGGCTTTCTCTGCAGACTGCCAGCTCTCCACTAGAGGGAGATGATTAGGAAATGCAGGGACATTTTTCCTACACTCCAGGGAAAAACAAGAGGTGGAATCCTCATTTCCATAGAATCAGGCTTTTCTCCCTCCCGACTCATAGAAGTTTGTAAGTAGAAAGAAGCAAATTAAAAAAAAAAAAAATCTACCCACGTATGTCAAAATATACTTAATTTCAGAATGAATTCTTAGTCAACAATTAACCGTGTTTTGTAATCATGAACAGTGAGGAGAGTCGTCTAAGAGTTTGTTCCTCTTTCCCTACTAGTTGCAGGAACGTTTCGGGAACTAGTGCTGGATCGTATTTCCTAGAGATCTGTAAGAATTTTAAAAGGAATGTGTGGACTAATTCACTAAAATTATTGAACGGTTTGATGTCTGCCTTTAGTAATCTCTGTAGCTTCTAATAACATTAATAGACATTATTTTAAAAAATCATATTTATTTAGTAAGTATTAATGTTCATTGAAAAGTGTAGTTAATCATTTCGAGGACCAGAGGAGTTGATGTGTGTTAAAGCACAGAAGGAATTCTAGGCATTCGTCTGACTGAGAAGTCAGAGACACAATTCTTTGTGAATAAATACTAGTTTAAAAAAGGCAGCAGCCCTTCATTTTACACATACAACTTTCATTTTAGAAATTCTAATGTTTTAATATAAGCCTAAAATTCACTGATTAAATATAAGCAGTGCCGTTCCTAGGTTATTTCCTGTGAATTCAAAACTATTAAAATTTCTAAGTTTTGTAGTAGCAGGTTTCCAAACATTTAATGATACGATTATTAAAATATAATAACCTTAACTAATTCTTCTTTCTCTCAAAGGAAGTGACACGGATTACTTCAGCCTGCTCCTTCCTTCCCTCTTTCCATGCTGCCACATTCCTGTCTTCTTCCCTCCTTCCTTTTCATCTTCCTCCTCCCATTGCCCCTTCTTTCTTTTCTTTGTTTCTCTTCTGTAATGATCATGTGAAAAAGGAGGCTAAAGGAGGCTGTTGGTTTTTCAAATTTGAGTGGCTAATGACCAAATAAGGGTAATTTTTATTTTAAAAATGTATATTTTGTTGGAGGAAAAGAAGTGTAATAAAGAGAGTTTGAGTAACCCAACTCATTTTAATCCACCCCACACAGTATCAATAACTGTGTTTATGAAGTGTTGAAATACTGCCGAAACATGTCTTTCTAAAGACTTGTTAATTAAGTGGACATTTTTGTGATTCCCTGGTACCAAGGGTATCCCCATTTACATATGTTTAAAACTTATTTACTGTGATCGTTGGTGGGAGTTCAACGATTTGGGAGAGGAAAAAGATTCTTTCTGTCGCCTTCTGTCATGGCAAACAATAGCATCACAATACTAAACTCAACTAGTGTTCATGACTGTTGTGTTCAATTTCACACTAAATTTGGTCTCTTTCTCATGGGGCAAGACTTTAATTCCGCCAGTTATATGATATGGGAAAACACTCTGTCGCTGTACTATCTGCCATGTGGTCCCTGTATAACAGAATGACTTTTAAGTTGATTTAAAATTATTCATTCTAAGCATCCACTATCTTGTTAAAGTGGATGGGATTAAATTTTCTCACAAAAATTAGGCAAAGTTTAATCTACTATCTTAAAGCCACATTGGACTGTAACTGGTCAGAGAAAATACCAGAAAGTAGAATGACCTAAAGCTTATTTTATCTAATAAGTCATATAGAAGTTAAATTCTTTAGTAGTTCTTTGAGTTCACTTTTTTTTTTAAAATATACAATTCCTTACCAATGTTGTAAAAATAATACAAGGTTACATTGTATATTCTGGATTGTTAGGTTTAATTACTTTCGAAATAAACACAGTGAGCACATTGTAAAGAGGGTCACAGGATAGGTAAGATGGATGCCTTTAACTCCAATTAACTTGATTTACTTAAAAACAAAGGATCTTTCTTTTGCCATCAGCAGAAGACTCAGTATTCTGAACAAGTTTGGATATTTAATGGCTGTAATTTTTTTTTTAAACAGCTATAAATTTTATCTTCTTTCCTTTGTGGAGAAGTTATTTAGCTTATAATTATAAATGTTCAATTGTTAATGAAAATTAATCATACTGTAGGCTTCTTATTTTTAAGAACTTATAATATAAAATTAATCTTTTTGAATCCCTTGGGTTGATATATATGTCTCCGTGGTACATTTTTGCGGTGATATATTTTATCCACTTAATAAAGTTAAGGGAAACACATTGAGAAGTGAATTTGACAAAATTGAGAAAAATTAGAGTGAAAGAATTTAAGTATATAATTGGATGTGAACTGTAGGAAGACTCATTTATTTTCCAAAATAAAATTTTAGGATAATATTTATTTGGCACTTCTAGTGAATTTGATGTTATTTAACATACTCAGTTTATGTTATAAAAGGCAAAATGTATTAATTACCAGTTAGCAAAAGAGAATGTATATCCTGATGAAGAAATCTAAGTTTCATCTAAATTCTCTCTTAAAATTTACCACAAATTGTTTATTTCTTCCCCTGGCCACCCTCTCTCCCTTCCTTTTTAATTAGTAGTTCTTAATTGAAATATAATTAACATGCAGTGTTATATCAGTGTCAAGTGTACAATATGACAGGACGATTCACTATACAGCTCTCAGGGCTCACTATGATAAATGTAGTCATCATTTATTGCTGAACAACATCACTACAATCTTATTAACAGTATTTCCTATGTTATATTTTTTATCTTGGTGACTTATTTATTTTTTAACTGGAAATATGTACTTCTTAATCCCCTTTATCTCCTTCACCCATCCCAACCCCTACCCACCTCCCCTCTGGCAACCATGAGTTTGTTCTCTGTTTTTAAGAATCTGGTTTTTTTTTTTTTTTTTTTGCTGTTGTTGTTGTCTCTTTTTCTTTGTCCATTTGTTTTACTTCTTAAATTCCACATGTGAGTGAAATATATACCTATTGCTACTTTTTCACATAGAAAATTCAATCAGTCGGGACATACAGAAAGTTGTCACTGAAAATGTCTAAACCCAGTGATCGCCACTGTTAGCATTAGATGAACAGCTACTTATCTCTTATCTTCTAAAAAAAAAAAGACACTTTCCATGCTAAACTATAAAATGTATGCCATCCTTTTTGATAGCTCACTAATCAATTTTATTGATATATCATTATAGCCCTATCTTGTTTTATTGCATTTTCCTTTGTTGCACTTTGCATATATCATAGTGTTTTGTTTTTTGTTTTTTGTTTTTTTAATAACAAATAGAACATCTGTAGCCCTGAGTTGAGCAAGTGTGCTGGCACCATTTTTCCAAAAGCATTTCCTCACTTCTCTCTGTGTCACATTTGGGTAATTTTCACAATATTTCAAACCTCTTCATTATTGTTATATTGGTTATGGTGGTTTGTAATCAGTGGTCTATGGTGTTATCACTGTAATTGTTTTGGGGTGCCACAAAACATGACCAAATAAAATGTCAAACTTAATAAATGTTGGTGTGTGTTCTGATGGCTCCACCGACCACAGTTCACCTCTCTCTTTCTCCTCAGGCCTCCCTGTTCCCTGAGATGCAACAATTTTGAAATTAGGCCAATGAATGACCCTGCAGTAGCCTGTAAGCATTCAAGTGAATGGAGAAGTCACACATTTCTCACTTTAAATCAAAAGCTAGAAAAGACTCATCTTAGTGAGGAGGGCATGTCAAAGACAGAGGGAGGCCGACAGCCAGGCCTCTCACGCCAGTGAGCCAAGCCCTGAACACAAAGGAAAAGTTCTTGAAGGGAATTCAAAGTCCTATTCCAGTGAACTCACAAATCATAAGAAAGTAAAATGGCCTTATTGCTGAGATGGAGAAAGTTTTAATGGTCTGGATAGAAGATCAAACCAGTCCTAACATTCCCTTAAACCAAAGCCTAATCCAGAGCGAAGCCCTAACTCTCTTCAATTCTGTGAAGGCTGAGAGAGCCAAGGAAGCTGCAGAGGGAAAGTGTGAAGCTAGCAGAAACCGGTTCATGAGATTTAAGGAAAAGTCATCTCTGTAACATAAAAGTGGCAGGTAAAGCAGCAAGTGCTGATGGAGAAGCTATAGCAAGTGACCCAGAAGATCCAGCTAAGATAATTAATGCAGATTTTCAGTGTAGATGGAGTAGTCTGGAAGAAGGTGTGATCTAGGACTTTCGTAGCTTGAGAGAAAAAGTCAACGTCTAGCTTCAAAGCTTCAGAGGACAGGCTGACTCTCTTGTTAAGGGGCTAATGCAGCTGGTGAATTTATGTTGAAACCAATGATCATTCACTGCTCCAAAAATCCTGGGCCGGGGTGGCTCAGTTGGTTAAGGGCTGCCTTTGGCTCAGGTCATGTTTCCAGGGTCCTGGGATCAAGCCCTGTGTTGGGCTCCTTGCTTGGCGGAGAGCCTGCTTCTCTCTCTCTCTCTCTGCCTGCCGCTCTACATACTTGTGCTATTTCTCTGTCAAATAAACAAATAAAATCTTAAAAAAAAAAAATCCTAGGGCCTTGAAGAATGATGCTACATGTACTCTGCCTGTGCTCTAAAAATACACAAAGCCTGGATGACAACACATCTGTTTACCATGTGGTTGACTGAGTATTTTAAGCCCACTGATGAGACCTACTACTCAGAAAATTTTTTTTTCCTTTCAAAATATGACTGCTCATTGCCAAAGCACCTGGTCATCCAAGAGCTCTGATGGAGATGGACAATGAAGTGAATGCTGTTTTCATGGCTGTTAACAAGACATCCAATCTGCAGCCCATGGGTCAAGGAGTAATTTCAACTTTCAAGTCTCGTTATTTAAGAAACGCACTTTGTAAGGCTCTAGCTGCCATAGATCGTGATTCCTCTGATGGAACTGGGCAAAGTCAATAGAAAATCTTCTGGAAAGGATTCACCATTCTAGATGCTATTAAGAATATTCATGATTCATTGGAAGAGGTAAAAATATCAATATGAACAGAAGTGTGGAAGAAGTTGATTCCAGCCCTCATGGATGACTCTGAGGGGTTCAAGACTTCAGTGGAGGAAGTAACTGCAGATGTGGTGGAAAAAGCAGGAGAACTAGAGTGAGAAATGGAGTCTGAAGGTGGGACTGAATTACTGCAATCTCATCATAAAATTTTAATGAATGAAGTGTTGCTTTTTCTTAATGAGCAAAGAAAATAGTTTCTATAATAGTAATGTTGTGTGTGTACGTGTGTGTGTGTGTGTGTAAGAAGTGAGGTAGGTATTTCAATATAATTTTTGCTCAACAAATTAAAATATGATTCAGAATTTAAAAACATAAACCTTGGAGTACAATACATCTTAGTTCAAATCTTGGTTCTGGGGTGCCTGGGTGGCCCAGTCTGTTAAGCATCTGCCTTTGGCTCAGGTCATGATCCCAAGGTCCTGGGATCGCCCCACGTTAGGCTCCCTACTCAGCCAGGAGCCTGCTTCTCCCTCTCCCTCTGCCACTTCCCTTGCTTGTGCTCTCTCTTGCGTGCACTCTCTCTCTCAAATAAGTTAATAAAATGTTAAAAAAAAAGAAATCTTCGTTCTGCCTTTCATTATCTCTATGATTTTGAGCCGAATCTCTCTGAACCTTTATTTTCCTAACGGTAAATTGGAGCTGATGATTATAATATCTACTTCACATGACTCTTGTGATAGCTGAATGAAACACAATGACATTCCACTGTAAACACTCAATAAGTGATGGTTCCTGTTATTATTAGTTGTCTTGCCAGCCATGAGTCCCAATGCCATCTGTCCAACAGAAAGTCCTTTGAGATTCCATTTATAGTTAATTTTATTTCTGGATTCTTATGAGTTTCATCCTTCTGCTTGTCTTTTACAATAAGAATAACACATGATTTTAGTAACTGTAATTTTGTGCTATGTTTAGATTCTGAAAGATCAAGAGCTCTCTTTTTAAGAAATTATCTGTAGGTTATTCTCTCATTATATTCAAAATAATGTTGTCACATCTTCATTACACTGATATAGTCACTGAACCATGTGTTTAGTGAGTGTCTATGTGCCAGATAATATTCAAGTCTGGGAGGTAGGCAAGTAAACAAGCAGACAATAATTCCTACCTTTATGAAGCTCAAATTTTAGTAGGGGAGACAAAATAAACAAATATAACAATATATATGGTCTTACATGGTGATAAGGAATATGGAAATAATAAAGTAGCAAAGTAGTTTAGTTAGATCTCACTTACAGGGTCTTCAGCCAAGCCCTGACAAACTTGAGGGAACAGACCGTGTAAGTTCGTGGGAAGAACGTTCTGGGCAAGTGCTGAGGCTCTCATGCGGGAACACTTCTGGAGTGTTTGAGGGGCATTAGGAATTTCAGTGTGACTCAATCTGAGTGAATGAGGACAAGAAGAGTTGCAGAAGAGTTCAAGAAGAAAGAGGTCAGAGAAACATCCTGCCAGTCTCGTAGGGCGAATGAGCTAAGACATTGGGGGAGTTTTGAGCAAAATAAATAAATAATGACAACCTAACCTGATTTACTATGAAGGGGATCAGCTTCTGTTCTGGGTTGAGAATAGACTGGACGGAGGCAAATATGGGTAGAGGGAAAACAGTGGAAATTCACCTGCATTGTCTGTCCTACAGGAGAGATGGTGGCTGTTTGGGTCAGTTTGGGCAGAGATTGGGGAAGTATATAAATTCTTACATGTGTGCAAAGGGTTTGTTTCATTTTGTTTTGAATGTTGGGAATGAGAATGAGATTAGAATCAAAGATAATTTCAGAGATTTCTGTCCTCAGCATCGAAAGGAATAGAGCGCTGTTCATTGAGATGGGGAACCCTCAGAAGAGTAGGTTTGCTGGGGGAATGGAAGTTCAGAGTTTTGTTTTTACTGGATATTGAATTTTTAGAGCCTGTTAGGCATCCAAGTGGAGAAAATTATGAAAATGACGTTTAGAATGTTATGATTGTTTGGATTGTTTTGGATGTGGAAGGCAGTTACAGAGGCAGAAATCCATGGTCAGTGCCTACTTAGCATAATTAAAACCCAGAGTGAATAAGGTTTTAATACTCTACTTCTCAGGGCACCTGGGTGGCTCAGTGGGTTAAGGCCTCTGCCTTCGGCTCGGGTCATGATCTCAGGGTCCTGGGATCGAGCCCCGCATCGGGCTCTCCGCTTGGCGGGGAGCCTGCTTCCACCTCTTTCTCTGCCTGCCTCTCTGCCTAGTTGTGATCTCTCTCTCTCTCTCTCTCTAAATAAATAAAATCTTTAAAAAAAAATACCCTATTCCTCAATATGACAAAATTATTTTAAGCCCTAACCATGATAATCAGTAATTATCATTATTTTCTTGATTCATTCTTTAGCTGTAAAGTGAAGGTTAATAATTAAAAAGAATTAATTTCAAATATAAGATGTTAATCAGATTGAGTAAAATATTTCATATATAAGCTAAAATTTACTCTTGCCAAACCAATATACTTTGCAGTTCACTCTTTAGCAGTTTTAAGTTTTAAACACACACACACACACACCCGATATCTATTCTATCACATAGAATGGGAACTGAAGTAACTCAAGTTCTATTTCTTTACTCTTACAATCAAGATGCTATCCATTTTAAATGTAAGAATATATGATACCACAAGGTTTGGAGACACAAATCCCAAAGGGAGTTCAAAATAATTCTGAACCCTAAGAATTTACTCTGGAAATGAATCTGTGTGACTGAGTCCACAGGTGTCAATGGCCGACTGTATAACTTGGGAATTCTCTTCATTAATTTTCATGTAAAACTTACCATTTTTATAAAATGTAGATAATAAATGTACTAATTTGAAAATTTCATTAAAACATGACAGTAAGCACAACTGCTTACAGCTTACACTAATAAGATATTCTTTTCTAAAGATTTTATTTGAAAGAGAGAGAGAATATGTGGGTGGGGGGGAAGGGCAGAGGGAGAAGCAGGCTCCCTCCTGAGCAGAGAGCCTGGCCTGCCTTGGGACTCAATCCCAGGACCCTGAGATTATGACCTGAGCGGAAGTCAGATACTTAACCGACTGAGCCACCCAGGCATGCCTTGGGTAACTTCCTTTTCAACTGAAAGTGCTTCCAAATAAAAGACAGAATACAAACTGAAACAGGAAATGGAAGCTACATTGCCAACCAGCTCCTCAGGTGAATCCTATATACAGTCAAGGCCTGAAATCCACTGGATTTAAGGTTGAACAGAAAACAAGAAAGCAGAGAAGAAAGGATCCGAGTGGAATGAGGACAGCTAGAAGAATCCTAGGGCAATAATCATACTTCCCTGAAATGAGACTTGACGATCCGATTTGCTTTAGCTAATAAACATAAGTAGAAGTGAGATGGGTCACTTCTGGGCTATAGCTTTAAGGGTTGGATGTGTGTCACCAAATTCTCCTTTTCTCCTGCCATAAGGAGAGACAGTGCAACACAGAGAAGCTTCTCCAACAGCTTGGGGCCTCAAGTGCAATGATGTAGAGAAGAACCAGGCTTATGGAAGTGAGGAATGAACAGCCTTGTTAGAAACTAGATTTGGGGGTTGTTTATTACTGCAGCATAATCCAATGCTTTATGGCTGATATAAATTACTTTAAGAAGGATCCAGTAAAAAAAATTGCAAATTTAAGATAAAGTTCAAATAAGGTAAAGAAGATGGAAGAATGTCTAATGAATTTGTTAGTGAGAAGGTCAATGGTGCATTAACAAGAGCGATTTCAGCACAGTGGTGGGAGTAAAAGTCAGAAAGATTTAATTATCCTGCAAATCATCAGTACTCCATGGACATTCTTTGATATGCAACAGCAAAGAACCTCCAGGTCTCATCTTGTTCATTGCATGTGACAGTTCAAATTAGAAGTTGGTGAATTTGAATTATCAAGCTGCATCTTCTAGGGAAAATTAAAAAATATTGATATTGTCAAAATTATTACTTTAAATGCTCAAGATCAGTCAGCTTTTATTGTTTATCCACATTATGAAAAATAGTTTTAAACAATAATGTTCCCTAAAGAAAAGTTTGCCTCAAAATTTGCTAAACTATGAATGTGATTTTGGGGGCGGCATGGGAGGACTTCTTAGTATGAAGAAATGAACATAGCAGAGGGGTATCTCCAAAGGACTCTCTTTTGGATGGGGAACCATAGATTAACATGCTTCACTGATTGATTAATTCAATCAACAAATAGGAAGTACCCATCATAAACAAGTCATTCTGTGATAAACTGAGGTATTCAATGGAGAATGATCATAAATACTCCCTCCAACTTCACAGGGCTCACAGTGAAGTGAATTTCACGCAAAATTATCATTAACATTTTAAAGTTTAACAGGCAAAGTTTCAATGTCACCTGTTTTATATGTGTTGTGATAATTACACATTATCACAATGTGTGATATGGGTGGGGCACCTGGGTGGCTCAGTGGGTTAAGCCTATGCCTTTGGCTCAGGTCATGATCTCAGGGTCCTGGGATCGAGCCCCACATCAGGTTCTCTGCTCAGCGGGGAGCCTGCTTCCCTTTCTCTCTCCCTACCTCTCTGCCTACTTGTGATCTCTGTCAAACAAATAAATAAAATCTTTTAAAAGAAAGTGGGTAAATATTTTGATACTCCTTCCTTTGAGAGGTGCTGCTTAATATTCTTCCCTTTGAGTTTGAGATGGATTAGTTATATATTGGTTACAAATAGAAAACAGAGGAAGTGATGGTACATGATTCAGAGACCAGGGGCCTTAAAAGACCTTGTAGCATCCTTCTTGTTCTGTATCTCTTGGATTACACATTCTGGAGAAGCTAGCTGGGATGTCCTAAACGTATTCAAGAAGTTTTATGGAGAGTTCATGTGGCAAGGAGCTGCGGCTTCCGGTAATGGCCATGTGAGTGAGCCATCTTGGAAAACAAACCTTTAGCCCTAGTTAAACTGTCAAGTGACTGAACCCCCCATTAACATCTTGATTGCAACCTCATGTGAAATCCTGATCCAGAACCATATTGCTAAGTTGCTCCTGAATTCCTTACCTTCAGGAACTGGGTAAGAAATAAATAGTTGTTGCTTAAAGCAGCTAAGTTCTAGACTCTTAACTATGGAGAATGAAGTGCTGGTTACCAGAGGGTAAGTGGGTGGGGGGATGGGTTAAACAGGTGATGGGGATTAAGGAAGGCACTTGGGATGAGCACCAGGCAATGTATGGAAGTGTTGAGTCATTAATTCTACACCTGAAACTGTTATTACACTGCATGTTAACTAAATGGAATTTAAGTAAAAGTTGAAAAAAAAATAAAACAGAAAAAAGAAATTAAAAAAGCAGTTAAGTTTGGGGATGATTTGTTGTACAACAATAGAGAACTAATGCATTCATTTGTTTACTAATGTGTTGTGCAATATAGGATTTCTCTCTCTCCTGAACACGCTCTGTATTACTACCAACATAACACAATTAATTCCTTATTCTTTAAAATTTTTTCGCCTAATATGTATTTCATAAAATTATGTATAATATTTCAGTTCTGCATACTCTCCAACATAGACTCACTTTACAATAATTTATTCTTTAGGGGAGTGGGTTAAAGCCTCTGCCTTCAGCTCAGGTCATGATCCCAGGGTCCTGGTATTGAGCCCCGCATCGGGCTCTCTGCTCAGCACGGAGCCTGCTTCCTCCTCTCTCTCTGCCTGCTTCTCTGCCTACTTGTGATCTCTGTCAAATAAATAAATAAAATCTTAAAAAAAAAAACCCCAATAATTCATCCTTTAAACTCCAAAAGTTAAAGGCAGCAAAGTTGCTTCAAAATTTATTCACAATGCCTCGAATAATGTTTTTTGGAGGGGAGAAAGGCATCCCAATTTAATGGAGGAAATGCTATTTTAGTAAATGATGTTTTGTTTTTGTTTTCTTTTTTAAAGATTTTATTTATTTATTTGATAGAGAGACAGCGAGAGCAGGAACAGAAGCAGGGGGAGTGGGAGAGAGAGAACCAGGCTTCCTGCTGAGGAGCGAGCCCGGTGGGTGTTGGGCTCAATCCCAGGACCGGGGATCATGACCTGAGCCAAAGGCAGACACTTAATGACTGAGCCACCCAGGCACCCCTAAAATGATATGTTTTGTTTCTATGACCTTTTTGATTGGAAAATATAGAACTAAAGGCTTAGGAACAAAATAGAAAACTTGAATTTTTGCTTTGACTGGAGAAATAAGCTGGAGAAGTACATCTAATGCTATTTATGTGCATTTATAATTACGTTCACCTCGCATATGTGTAATAAGAACAGTCTGGGTGTTGGAACTAGAAAAAGTTGGGTTTGGATCTAGACAATCTGCCATACGTACTAGGCAAGGAGGTAGATCCCTTCCCTTTTACACTTATTCCTTTTTAAGCTTTCACAAAAGCCACAGAAATCTCTGCCCTGCTCACACCCTCACAAGGACTTTATTGAGAATCTTGAATAGTTAGAAGGTCTGTAAGTCACTGAAACTTCATAGAAAATTTTGTGAACACCTGGCTGTATGTATTTTTCTAGGACATGTTAAGTTCATAAAGCTCATCTGGTTCTCAAAAAAAAAAAAAAAGTGAGGGGCACCTGGGTGGCTCAGTGGGTTAAGCCTCTGCCTTCAGCTCAGGTCATGATCCCAGGCTCCTGGGATTGGGCCCCGTGTTGGGTTCTCTGCTCAGCAGGGAGCCTGCTTCCTCCTCTCTCTCTGTCTGCCTCTCTGTCTACTTGTGATCTCTGTCTGTCAAGTAAATAAATAAAATTTTTTTTAAAAAAGTGAAATACCAATGTATACAAAGAATTGTTCCAATTTATGGGTTATCCATAAGATCCTAAGGTTTTATGAAGATGTGTCATGATCAACCCCTCTTTTTAGTGGAGCAAAGGGATGGACAAGGGAAGGCTGAGCAGGTAGAATCTTGTCTTTAGAGAAAATACTCTCTTAAGTATATTATATATTATATTAGAGAGACATTAATATACAAATATTTATACAGCAAAGATACAGATGTATATATATAATTCAATATATAAGGTTCCATTCACTGAGGTTTTAATTGCTAAAAACAGTTTCAAAACCACCATCTATGTCATAAGGCTATGCAGGATTCTCGGTGGCATTTGCCTTGAGGTGTGAAGAGTGTGTCAGTTAAAACAATGGTATCTGCATGGATTTTTCTGATGAGATGGTTACCTCCAAAATAAGATCGGTTGTCATAGCCAGCAGAAAGCATTTCACATCCCCTAGGAAAACAGCTGTTACATGTTACATGTTTAAAAAAAAAAAAAACAAACACAACCACAAACAATTAAAGGGGTAAAGGATTCCAGGAGATAGCAAAATTCATTAAAGTAACCTTATGACTGATCCTTTTTTCTTGTTTATTCAATGTCTAACCACTCAGTTTAATACTTACCACATGGATTCTGATTTCTGGCATTTCTTTGGAGTTATTCTTAGTGTTTCCTGTGTGAATAAGCTAAGCCGACCTTGATACCCTTGCTCTCAGAGAGCACCCAAGTTTTAAAGTAATAAAGCATTCTTGTTTTGAACCTGATACAATCCTAGATACAATTCTGATACAATTCTAGAGCTCAATCTTGCCCATAAACAAAGTGCTAAGACTCAATGGATATCTTTAGCAGAAAAGATATTTGGGTGCCTGGCTGGCTCAGTTGATAAATCATGTGACTCTTGATCTTAGGGGTCATGAGTTCAGGCCCCAATTTGGGTGTACAGATTACTTAATAAATATTGCAAAAGAGAAAAGACATTTTAAAGCAGGTTGAACAGTTGAGAGTTATTCCAATAATCAAAGAAAGAGATGATGGTGTCTTAGATCAAGGAACAGTAGAAGTAGAAAGTGGTTGGATGTATTCGGAGGGTAAAGCCACATTTGTTAATGCACTGATTGAAAGAGACAGAAGCGTGCGCGCGCGCGCGCGCACACACACAAGCAAAGAATCAAAAAATGATTTCAATCTATGGTTTTGGGTTTTTTGGTTTGTTTTCCTTTGTATTTTGTCCTTTCTTCTGAGCAACTGGACGACAGGCATTGCCACTGAATGAGTTGGGGAAGATATTCTATAATTTGTTCACAATCTTTCAATCCATATGTATGTACACGTACATGTTTCATTTTTTATACAAATTGTATAAAATTGTAGCATCCTAAAACAGTGTCAGGGGTCATCCTTTTTTTTCTCTTTAAGTGTATCTTGGAGTTTCTCCTTAATTTTTGCAGGTAGATGTATCTGATTCATTTTAATGGCCACACAACATTAAACATACATTATAGGTCTAATTTATGTATTTATCACTTTTAATACAGTAGTTTTTAACCCTTTATCTTAGATATACCTTTTGGTTTTATTTCCAGTTTTTTACACTAAAAAATGCTATGATGAACCTCAAGTACGAACATCTTTGCCCACATGTGGAAAACATCTGCAGGATGAACACCTAGAATCAGAAATTCTAGGTCAAGAATTATATATATTATATATATAATATATTGCATATATTAATATTATATATTAATATATAATATTAATATAATATAAAGTTCATTTTGAATTTGGATAAATATTGCACTTCAGCTATGTTCATTAATACTCCAAGAAGCAATATGGAAGATCCTATTCTCCCACACCTGAACAAGATGCCATCATTTCCTTTTCAATATATGTCTTATGCCTGATTCTGATTTATACAGGCATATAGTCTTAGATTGAGTACATGGTCTAAAAAAAGATTGTGAGCTCATTTTTCTTTAATTTCTTTTCTTTTAATTTGTTTAATTATTTACATAATCTTTACACCCAGTGTGGGGTTTGAACTCACAACCCCAAGATCAAGAGTCACATGCTCCTCCTGCTGAGCCAGCAAGGTGCCCCATTTTTCTTTAGTTTCTGAAGAAGTAAAAAGAATGAATATAATAAATAATAATATAATATAACATAATATATTTATAATATAATATATTATATACCATCTTTTATTATATAAAAATATAATTTGGGGGGAAAATAAAAGTATAGATATAGCAACTGAGAAATTGACATGCAGGGTTGATAGTTATCATATATAATCTGAAGATCACATATGAATATAAGAATATGCATTTCAGTTTGGCACCCTTTCATAATTTATCAAAATATGTGATTTGGGTAGACTGACTCAGTATGTAATCTTAGTATTCCAAAAGAAGAATTATACCCCCCACTTCAGGCTTATGGAAAATGCATAGTACTAGATATTTTCCTTCTAATGATTCTACCAACTTCCTAATTTCAGAGTGTAATGTATAGCTAAAATTTAACTTACTTGATGTGAATTCAAGGTATTTGTATATTTTCTACATATTTGTGTTTTATGCATATATGTTTGGTGATTGGAGGAATTCATTCAAAATTACCTATTCTTCCTTGATTCATTCTTCTTTTACTGTGGTAGGTTATTCTACTCCTCAAGGTGAGAGACTGAGATAAATTGGGTAAGAAGGAATTTTTTCTCTTTTTTTCTTAAGATTTTATTTATTTATTTGAGAGAGAAAAAGAGAGCACAAGATGGTGGAGGGCAAAGATAGAGGGTCAAGCAGACTCCCTGTTGAGAGGGGAGTCTAATGCAGAGTTCAATATCAGGACCCCAAGATCAGGACCTGAGCTGGAGACAGATGCTTAACTGACTGAGCCACCCAGGTGCCCCAAGAAGGAATTTTCTCATAAAGGTAAATCCGGTGTTTTATATTTTTCAGGAGTGCAATATAGTCTGCAACCAAAGTTATATTAAAGTTTTCCATCTGAAATATAGAAGTTCAGGTATTATAGAAATCAGTGACTAAAACCTCTGTTAATTGTTACAAAATTATTAATTAAATGTTTTATAAAGTGATACAAGAGGGAAAAGTGTTCTTACTTCCCTTTCATCTAGTTTCAAGATACCCTGTTAATATTAGGTTACACTTGAACTCTTGAAGGTATTTTTAAAAAATTAAATCTATGATATATTTATTAAATAGGTGGTGTTAAAATTATGTGAAAACAGGAATTCTCACTAAGAGTGATACAGAGTTTCTTTTCTCCTGATACTGACTACCAAGATCTAATTAAAACATTTTTAAAACTTTTAGGTTGTCAGGGTGGTACAGTCGATTAAGCATCTGCCTTCGGCTCAGGTCATGATCTCAAAGTCCTGAGATGGAGCCCCACATTGGGTTCCTTGCTCACTGGGGAGCCTTCTTCTCCCTTTCCCTGTGCCCCTCCCCCTGCTTGTGTTCTCTCTCTCAAATAAATGAGTGAAATCTTTAAATAAAATAAAATAAAAATTTTAGGTCATCATCTAAAGGAAAACTGATGGTATTCCGATTGATTATTCATATAAATATTTATTAATCATCCACAAATTTTTAGTATCATTTTAGTATCATACTACATGCTATAAGTGGAACAGATGAGTGTATAAAATATTGTCTTTGATCTCAAAGACTTTACATTTATTTTGAAGCATAAAAATTAATATTATAAAGGCATAGACTTGATTGCTTTACTCTGTAGTGTAGGCTTCTGAGTGGACTGGAATCCTTGACTCCCTTGCAGAGCCTTACCTAGAGGATCTTGAAGCTGGTCTGTTAACCACCTGCTTCTACTGCCATTCTCAACTTTGGTCTGGGCTCTCATTCGAAAAGGAGAGCTTGCCTTTGAAGACCTTGCAGCATCTCCTGCTCCCACCCACAACTTCTTATTAGTGCTCACGATCCAGGCAATCTTAAGGCTTTGGAGAAGGTAAACATGGACTCTCCTTAAAGGAAAATTGAACAATTGTGTCATGAATATGTTTGAGTTCAGACAATCCAGAAAACAACAATGGCCAGAGTGGGAAAAGAACACCTTTTGCAAGAAAAATTAAAAAAAGCAAAAAACAAAAACGAGTTTTGAGTTTGATATTATAGGACTTTTATAGGACTATTAAATATGGGACTATTAAAGGACTTAGGACAATTACAAGCATGGCAGAAAGCATGGGAGTCACACTGCTTTGTTCCCTTATTTCTTTACCAAATTCAATTTAGATATAGAAATATTTCATTTTTGTTCTAAGCATGAAAGTCAATTTCCTATTATTGGTCTTTGAAAGTTGAACTTAATTAACAAATCTTACCCTGAAGAACTGAATATGGATGTAATAGACATTAATAAAAAGAGATACGACCAATAATAAAAAATGTGGCATAATGTAGAAATTAGCTATGAGAGTCTACATAAGGGCATATTTATAAACATATATACAAAGTCTTATAAGAATTTTTAAAAAGTGAAACAAACTTGCAAGTGGGTAATTTCTAAACCATTCAATTAAAGAAATGTCTCATAAAGTTTGGGCATATCTAAATAGAAAATCTAGATTCTTCATGGATTTCCAGTTTCAAAAATTACTGCTGATTCAGAGAATAGATCGTCACTGAAAGGTGAAAGTATGCTTTGTTTCATATGTTCATCAAAAACAGCACAAAGACATAAAGCAAGAAAGTGCTGAACAAATATCTTTGATAATTGCGGGACATGTCGTGTCTTGTTTATGGAAAACTAACCTATGTCCACTTTGTGATGTTAGTATTATATAATTAAATTGACTATTTGTCAAGTCAGTTTAAACCTATGTCTTAGAGACAAAAGACCAGTGCATTAATCCAGTAAGCTATATATCATTTAAGTACTAATCAGGAGATCAAAGAACGTTTTCAATGTTTCATAAAAAAGCATGGCCAGGAGCCTGTGAAAAAAAGTACTGTTAAATAAGAAGGCAACTTGAAATCTACTACTAATTCATTTTTAGACATTTCCTTTCTCATATCCTTCTAAATCCTCCCATTCTACTTCATATGTTATTATATAACCACCAGGCAGAAGAGATAAACTTCCTGAATTGAGATTTTTCTTGATTCTGATTAGTCCATAGAATAAAGGATACTTCTACTTGAGACTCTTCTACTGAAATATTTTTGCTGTTTTCATTTAGAAATCCCTAATAAAGAATGATAAATTAATTTGTGTACTATCCAGAGAGCAGGGCCGGTTGTCTCCCCCTCAGTATACTTAGAAGAGTTAGTTACTCCAGAGAGGTAAAGACAATAAAGTCAGAAAAAAATGGTTTGATGACCAAGAACTAAAACGAATGTCTGTTCATTCTCATATTCTTTTGTGACAACACAGATGAGATTTATAGGCTGAAAAATGACCCATATGTTGGCTCCCTTTTCAATCTTACAGGCTCTTACAATGGTGAACAGGTTACCATGTAAATTCCTCCTTTTTGCTGTCCTTTGGTTGAATTGGGGTTCCAAACGAGGCTTTATTAGAGATAGCAGTGCCTGAACAGAATTCGAATAGCTTGACAGTAGTATTATACACTAAGAGGAATTTTAGGAGCAATTCTTCCAACACTGGGTTCTCATTGCCATTGTCTTTCTGTGGCCATGCTGATGACATGATGTATTAGGCATGTTAAAAAAGAACCATGATATTGACATATGGGAGGAATATTCTCAGGGGTTGTCTGTCTCACTGCAGATTATTTACCCTTAAAGCAAAACACACATGGTCCTGGCCTATGCCTGTTAAGCATTTACTGAATCTAGATGACAAAGGTTACACCCAGTGGGAATAAATTTCTAAACTATGTAGCATGACTATATATAAGAAACAGATGAAATATTTTATGTGGCCTTAGAGCAGATTACACAATGTTCCATGTAGTTGTTAATATACAGTAAACCAGGAAAAAATATTACATTTGAAAGAATAACTTTTTAGAAGGGCACAGAGAGCCCTTTGGTTTCCTTTTGAATTCACTAATTGATTTTTTAATATTTCTCTTTGTTTCATACTTTTTTCAAATCATCATTGTCTAAAATGGCGACCATAAACAAAGATACAAAAAAGGTCTGGTGTCCCAATTTTCTGCCTCCATAGACATTCTCTAATAATCATGGTGAAATTTCCCCCTGATCATGAAAAATCAATATCTTACATTTTCTCTATACAGATGATTATGCATCACAGGAAAACGAGGATATTTCCTTATAATATGTGGCTGATTTTCCTGTTTATGGGACAGAAAGAAAATGCAAACACAACTCTTGCTTTCTCTTCCAAACACTCATCTTTCTCTTAACTTTAAGAAAGATTACTTGACATTTTCATTAAAAATACTCTTAAACACATACAAAGAAAATGTCTTTTTTCTGCCTCTATCTTGTTTTGTTCTTTTCAAGGTGCACTTGCACATTTTTTTTTTTTTTTGGCTTTAGATTCAATTAAATAAATGAAGCACTCAGCACCCATCACTGTCTTATATGTTGGATACACAAAAAAATAAGACCTAACCTTATCCCAGAGCTGCAACAATTAGGAAATGTAAAGGAGACAGATAGGGAACTTAGAAATTATGTGATATATGTAATAAACAGGAAGTACCTAAGTGCCCCTTCGAAGGCAAAATCGAATCTTCTGGAGCAAGTCAGCTGAAGTCCCAGATGGGACAACACTGATACGGACTTGCAGAGACAGGCTGTTTTAGACAAAAAATCAGATGGACAAAAGGGATAAAAGTTTGAAAATACGTAACTTAGTTTCTGCCTTGGTTTCTAGCTTGGAAGAAGTTAATTTTGGATTTGGATGGGTCACCAGATTATAGCTATTTTTGAGGAAGCTGGATATATTTTTCTCATTTGATAATGAGAATGAAACTTTTCTATAAAAGGGGATTATATTTCATATAATGAAATGTATTGATCTAATGGAGATCATACTGGAGTGGGAGTTGGCAGATTGAAATTCATCATCCTGAAACCCAATCAGTACCCTAACTCCTAAAATATCTGTTGAAGGTGGTTTTGACTGGGCATTACGTACTCTGAGAGAAAGAAATAACTCGGTTGCATGTATTCTTGACTCTTTCCCTGCAGAGGACAGGGAACAAGTTAGAAAGAGGTAAGTAAATGTGATGGCAGATGAACTAGACCCTGTACATGATTCTGGGCTGCTGCGTTGCTGCGTGAAGCCTAGAGGGTAAAATACCATGAATTTAAAGTTTTAAACATGGAAACAACCTAAGTGTCCACCAATGGATACATTGATAGAGAATATGTAGTCTTATATACAGAGGTTGCAATTTATGATGGTCCAACTTGGAATTTTTCAAATTTCCAATGGTAAAATGGAATTTTGATTTTTTCCTGGGCTAGTGATATTTGGTATCATCCTCTCTCATGATGCTGGGCTCTGGGAGCAAGCTGCAGCTCCCAGCCAGCCACAGGATCACGAGGGTAAACAACTGATATGCTTTCAATCCATACAACCCATCAATCCCATACAACCATTTTGGTTTTCACTTTCAGTACAGTATTCAATAAATTACAGAAGCTGGTCAATACTTTGTTATAAGGTGGGCTTTGTGTTAGATGATTCTGCCCAACTCTAGCCTAATGCAAGTGTTCTGAGCACACTTAAGGTGGGCTAGGCTAATCTATGATGTTTAGAAGGTTAGATGTATTAGGTGCAATTTCAACTTATCAAATTTCTAACTTTTGATGGGTTTAGTGGGACGTTATCCCATTGGAAATCACAGAAGACCTGTACAATGGAATATTATCCCATTAATAAAAAAGGAGGAGAGCCTGCCATTTGTGATAACATGGATGGATCTTGAAGGCATTATGCTAAGTGAAATAAGTCAGAGAAAGACAAATACTGTATGATATTATTTATATGTGGCATCTTAAAAAAAAAAAAAAAAGCTCATGGAAAAAGAGACCAGATTTGTGGATGCCAAAGGGGAGGGTAAGGGGTGGGAAAATGGGATGAAGCCAGTCAAAAGGTACAAACTTCCAGTTACAAGATAAATAAATCCTAAGATGTACTGTAGGGCATGATGACTATAATATGGCTGTAGCAACACTACTGTATGGGGTACATTAAAGTTGTTATGAGATAAGACCCTAAGAGTTCTCATCAAAAGGAAGAATAGGTAATTTTCCCTTTATTTTGTATCCATATGAGATGATGGATGTTAACTAAACTTACTGGGGTTGTCTCATCACAATATACATAAGTCAAATCATTATGTTGTATACCTGAATCTTATACAGTGCTGTGTCATTATATCTCAATAAAACCAGGAAAAAGAAATACAAATAAATAATATATTTAAAAAGTCTTAAAGGGAAAGATGAATGTGTGGCCAAGACAAATTTATTCTATGTTATAGAGCTTTGCTGTTCCAGTGTTGAGAACTAGGCACTGATGATTAAGGAAATATAGAAATTAAAGATGACCACCACACACATTTAGGCAACATCCTTGTTTTTAGTTTAAAGGTGGTGGATAATTACTAACATCTCTTGAATGTCTACTAACCTCTGGGCTTTAGACTGGATACTTTAAAAATATGATTTCATTTAACACACATATACTATCTTTCGGAGACAGTTATGTTACCCTTTCAGAGAGAACTTACACAATTTCCCCAGTGTCATCTATTGGCTGTGTAACCAATTTAAATGTAGGTCTGTAGGATAAAACCAAAGTTTTATCCTTTTTTTTTTTTTTCCTAAGCCACATTCCCATATTTTCCACACTGCTCTCATCAAGATGGAGATGATCGAATAGCTTAGGAAGCTAAATTTAAGGATGTAATCGCTGGCCCAAGAGCACAAAAATCAATAAAAAAAAAACAACTGCAGAGTGAATAAATCTCTTTCTTCTTGAAAGGACCCATGATATGAATTCACATGATCCTATCTAAATTAAGCCTGACTTTTGCTCAGCAAGCGGAAATAATTTATGTTAAGTGACAAATAAGAAGTGTCCACTAAGTCTTCAAACATTTTTTGAAACCATGTTCTGGGGATTGTGAGCTTTTGTGGTCATCTGATCCTTATGTATTCTGGGAAGGTCTGTAATAAAGATATTTCCCGGGTTTAAGCAGAAGGCCAGTTTGAAGGGAAGACTTGGAGATAAGACTATTGTTTGAACTCTTAATTAGCAGATGGGTCCCTTTGAAAAGAAGATTGAGGCACCACTGTTTTGTTCTCGGACTGAAGAGAGATTACGTCCAGGATAATCTATAATTTACAGGATTTTGAAAGCTGATTGGATAAACGGAAGGTTCAGTACCTATGACAAAGAAGAGGGGGTGGTTCTTCTTTTGTTATCAGGCACCATGCCAATCTAGCAGATGGTTGAGGTATACGCTGAAGGTGTTTGTGTATTAAACGGATAGAGTGGCTTCCAGGGGCACTGGAAGAAAGAGCTGCACCATGATTGGAAACCAAAACTCTTTTTAAAATGCAGACATAGCAACTCTGGCACCTGAGAACACTTTGGAGAATTGAGATCAATACGGCTCATAAGAAAGAGGCCTAATGACATTCATGAATTAAGAGACAAATTTGGTGGCCAAGCCATGTTTGGGAACAAAGATAGCAATAAAATGGGTTCTGCCGATTCCCAAGGGTAGAGAGTGCAAACTCTATTAGCAAATCACAATGTACTACCTATGTTGCATGAGCCACTGTTAAGCAAAATTTTAAATGCTTAAAAATGATACGGTATTACGGTAACTTGAGGAAGTTATTCAGTAAGAGCATGATTAACTGTAACTGAATTAATCACGAATCTGCCACCCGCCTAGAGTTTGCCTCTCACACCAGAATCTGAGCTCTTCACTGGTTTTTTGCCTTGGAGCTTCATGTTATTCCACTTGTTTCTGCTTAAGGCTCTGATCCTCAAGAGTTTTTCTTTAGGGTTTTACTCTTGGCAGAGCTCTGCTAACCTGAGATTCACAAGAATCTGAAAGGAGAGAAATAGCTTCAGTATGTGTGTATTTTAAAGTTGGAGATCTGTAAATAGTATAACATCAAGAATGGTAAATATCCCCATAATGTTGTCTAGGCTGTATGAACACAGAAAATATGTAGGGAATTCGATGTAGCAGGATTTCTGGGTCGGATTTATTTGCTTGAATCTAAACATTTGAGAAGAATGCAGACAGTCATGTTAGGATTTAAGTTTTAAAGGATGAGTCGACAAAATGTCAATAAATGCAAATGAGGTTTGTAAAACAAGTTTCATGTGAACCAATATATTGCTCAGCTCACAGAGCTTGCATTTAATTGAAGCTGATCTCATTATACTCTAGGGGATGTAGTCAGAGCTTTGACCTACCTAATGTCAACACCATTATTGAATCTTTTTTCCATAATAATGTTTATCCGTATTTGTGTGTGCCTCTGTGTGTGTGTGTGTGTGTGTGTGTGTGTAGTAATTGTCTATAAAAGTGTATATGAATAGATAATACTTCAACATTCACTCCTCAGGAATTAGTGCTTTTCATATGGGACAGTATGATGCCAAGCAAAAAGCAGGTATCGTTTTCAGATGCAAAGTGTGAACACTTTTGTAATCTAGATGATTTTCTTCTCTTTTCATTGTTTTTAAACCCATCCGTTTTCAGCTGAGAGGCTGTGTTTCACCTGAAAGCCTGAAAATATAAGGTTATAACTCTAATCACAGTGTCATGCTTACGTGATGTGGCCACGGCTCAAACGACATCAGCAGGAAAGCTCTGAGAGTCCGAGATTTTCAATTGCCATGAGTAGAATCAAGCTGATTAAACATCATAAATTACAGCCATAAAACACATGGGCAAGGCAAAGATGTTACTTAAGCCTTCTAGGAAGCAGTCTCTAGATATTCCAAACATTCTGCTTGTCAATTAACATGAATCACTTTTAATTGTATCACTTTTAAGATTAAAAAGCCAATTATTAAAAATATTACAGTTGCAAATTTGTGGCAATGGTTGGTTGACCCAAATAATAAAATTTAAACAGGAGTTGGCAAGTCTTTAGGGTTTTTCTTCTACTTTGACAGTACTTTGTTATCCTTGGTCTTTTAAGTGAACCAGTGTCACTAACATGGATCTGTATGTCCAAAGAGATAAGCACATAAAAGTTATTTGTGCTATTTTGCTCTTGATAAATTATTAAAATTATTTCATTATTTATGACGAGTATTATTTTCAGGTTTTCTTTCAAGGAGCTTTTTATGATTCTTCTAATTAAGAATGGTTAACTATACAAGATTATTAGCTATAAATTCTTAGTGCCTTGGGATAACTCTTATATGTGTTTGATGATAAAACAACAGGAAAACTTGAAAGTCAATTACCAGTAAGGTCATCCAAACATGATTCTCATGTTTCTCAAGATAGAAAGTGAAAGATTCAGTCAAACAAATTATTTGCTACATAGTGAAAACCAAGTACATGTTTGACTGAATTCAACGAAAAACAAACAACTCTAATTAAATCTCATTACATTAGTGTGTGGTTTCATATACTAGTAGCAGCTCATTGGACTTAGCAAAGTCAAGCTTTTGCATTTGCAGATACATGCTTTAATGTGAATACCAAAAAAGAAAAAAGAAAATAAGACATAGCTGAAAAACAAATATGGACTAATGCCCATAAAAAAGAATGAACTACTAGGAGATTCATAAATAGACCTATGCCCTAGTCTTAGGTCAGTATTTGTATTGTTGACTGAGACTTGGTGACTTCTAAGAGATAGAGTTCCCACATAATTAGGAAATCAAGCACAGTATCTCCAGTTGAAAAGCAGTAATTACTGTAATGTAATAAATGAAGAATGACTTTAGTTGAAACAAACAGACGTTTTTTGTTGAGTCAGCAGTTGTATAGTTGTATAGTCAGCAGGACTATATAAATAGTCCTATGAATTTGCTAAATGTTCTCCCATCTTTATATATGTCCATCAACATATGCCCAAATCCTCTCCAAACACAGTGAATTCAGAGTAGACATTATTTATCCCCCTAGAATGAAATGTCCAGAAATAATAAATATAAATTATATCACCTTTGTCACATTTGAAGTCTTTTACAAAAAGTCATCCAAGAAGAAAGAATATATGTATATATACTAACATATTCACATATTATATATTCAAATGATATAATTAGTAATCACATTTAGTAAATAAGAAGATCAGAATTTGACTCTGACTTTGACTTTTCTCTGACTTTGACTATTATTTACTAGTTTTAACAAAGGCATCCTACCTTATTTAGAGACGATGGAGGACAAGAATAAATCAAATTGTATTTTAATTTAACAAATGGGACATCTGGTCAGTGGCTCACAGTGGTTGCAAGCCTAAGACCCTGATGTGAGAAGAGGGGAGACTAGGGCCTAAACCCTCCACAAAAACAGTGGTTCTCTGCTCCTTCACCACATTAAAATCATCTAGTGGACATTTTAAAACACGAGTATCAGTGTATGCTCTCCACCCCTGCGGATTCTGCTTTATTGGCCTGGAATAGGTCCTGGGTACAAAGAATGAGACTCAGTGCAGGTTTGTCCTCTCAGATTTGTGGAAGTCTGGATTGCCTCATTGAAGAATCCTAAGCTCTTTAATGGTCACGTTATTTGAAAAATAACATAATATTCAATAGAAAAAGTGTGACGAGCTAGTGCTGGTCAAGTTGTAAAATGGAATTAGTTGAAACCATTTTATACAAACTTAGGCTATTTCCAGAAGTAATAAATAAGAACATAACACTTGAAAATTTATTTAAGTTGTTCTTCTCTGATAAATAAATCCAGTGTTTGTACTGGATATTATTAAAGTAAAATAAATGTATAATTGTAATGTTGTATAGATTATCTCTGTCCTCTAAAGAGAGCAGAAACCTAATTATTTATAGTACCTTCTATCTTTTAAAAATTTACTTTTATTTATTTATTTTTAGCCCCTTCTATTTTTTTAAATTGTCAATTCTTATTGTTAACATTTATTTGATACTTACAATGCACCTGTCACTTGTTCAGTGATAGGCTTCCATGACCATCCTTTAGTTCTCACATGAATTAATTACTATTAACATCATTCTAAGCCTTAGAGAAGTCACTTAGCTCAAAGTCACATTACTAGATTATCTTAATTAGTATAGACACAATCCTTGCTCTTGGATGGGATGACCTACAAAGACAATCATACCCTAGACCTATCTTATTTGAAGGATGACTACAAAGCTGTATTAATGGAATCATGGAAGTATTGGTGCGAGAACAGATATAGAGATTAATGTAATGAGACAGCCTAGAGGCAGGCCCACATATATGTGGGGATACGATCTGTGAAGAGTTGTTACTAACGGAGAAAGGATAGATAGCTTTGGAAGATGATATGGAGATGGAGATGATATGGAGAAAACTGACTTACTATATGAAGAAAAAAATACGTAAAGAATGATCTTAAGATGCACTGAAAAGCGAAACTTAAAAAGCAAACCTGTTATTAGAAAAAATGTAGAAGCTTCTTTTGTGACTAATTTAAAAACTAAACCACAAGATAAAATGAGATGTTGTGACTTATGAAAATGAAAGATTTTTAAAAAAGATTTTATTTATTTTTATTTGAAGGAGGGAGCACATAAGCGAGGTGGGGGGAAAGGGAGAGGTGTAGGGACAAGCAGACTGAGCCACCCAGGCGCCCCCCAAAATGAAGGATTTCTATTTAAGACACCATGGATAAAGAAAACAGACAAATGACTAAAGGGAAAAGATATCTGAAATATGTAATATCAAAAAAACTCCTCAAAATCAAGAGGAAAAGGGGATGACTATAAGAGACAAATGAACAATTACATCGTCAATTTACAGAAGAGGAATCCCAAAAGGCCATTGCATACAAAGTGGTACTCCAACTCATTAATAATCAAAGAAATGAAAATTGAATGATATAATATGATTATACACCTGGTAGATTGGCAATCTTGTCAACTACTGTGGTGTACCATTCTGGAGAGCAATCTGGCAATCTGGCAAGTCCAATTTACCTCTAGCAGAAAAACCCAAGTATTAGGTCCAATTTTGATTTCACATATTAATTTTATCTTATGAATTCCATGACTACTGTGAGTAGTAAAAGAGAAAGGATGCATGCTTTCTAAATTTATATTAGCATTAATATAAATAATTATTGATAAGCATTGATATAAATAATTATTGATTAAAATAATTATATTTATGCATTGCTTTGTCCAACTTAGAAACAAGATTTGTGGAAGAGAGTTTAAAGTGGATTGAAAAAAGTCTCAGTGTTACATTTATGTGGTAGAAAGAGTACACCCTAGAATTACATACCATTAGCCTGAAAGATGTCAACCAATCTCAGTGATGTTGGTTATGGCCATTAGTTGGTATTTATGGAGCTCTGCTGTCTATATGGCTCTGGGAAACATTTATTTTTGTAGGCTAAATTGTCTCTGCCAGTTGCTGAGGATATCTGTAAGTCTTAGCTTGGATTCTAATTCCTACTTGTTTTGTTCCTGTTAAATTTGAAGTAAGGTATATATATATGGAAAGTCCTTGGTTATCCTGGGAAATCGCAAAAATCTAGTTATGGTAACAGAGTTGCTCTTACATAGATGGATGCCTTGCTTAAAATTAGAGCAACTTGACTGGCTAAAAAAAAATACAGTTCTAATGATTTTTTTTAAAGCAAATATTCTACTTTAAAAATAAAAAATAAAACACTTGCCAAATAAGGGAAACGATAGTATCTTTGTTTTGCTAGTTAAGAGATTTCCTAAAGCCTATAAGTCAGAGATTTACTATATTTACCATTTATGAGCTCCCCCTGGAAAACAAAAAGCTGTATATTTTTTATTAGAATCTCCTATTATAGTTCATTTTTATTATTGTGATGTCACATTCTCAGAGTTTCTTTAAATTAGCAACATTTTTAATGAACCTTAATTGCTTTGAAGAGTTTTTCTTTCAGCACACTAACATTGCATGAAAAAATAAGACAAATAATTCTATTTTGATAATATGGGACAGTCTCTGAAGGACAGAATGAGCTGGATTTCTATTAGCATTTTTTTCTTGTATCGTTACGAACGTAAGTCAACAACGAACTGGGTTTAGTGCATTCATTACTTAAGGATGAATTATTTTTGCAAAGACCCAAAGTCTTAAGGAGTGCTAAATCCTAAAACCACGTTTATTTTTAATTAGACTATTTCTGAGTTAGCACTAGTATGAATGATGTACTATATCATTGAAATGTTCATGATACTTAATGTAGAAAAATTGGGTTACAAACAGTATGCATGGATTAAAAAATAATATAAGTAAAAACATAGAATATATACACCAAAATACAAGAAGGACAGATTGCAAGTACTTACCATCCTCATATTTATCATCTGAGTACCTAACGTACTCAAGTAGCTTAGGAAAGTGAATGCTGTTATAGCGGTAATATTTCCACTTACAGAGTCATTGGTTATAGATTTATTCCTCTCAAATATGTCTCCCCGCTTGCACCTTGCACTTAATCTCTACTCGCTGAGTCGGTCTTTAAAGAATGGCGTCGGCTAATCCAATAATCAAAAAAAAAAAAAAAACCACAACACATATCTTACCAGAGACATAGGATCTCACAAAAGAAGAGATTTCCATGAAAGTTGGAGAACTGCTTATATTTCACAGAAAAACATGGACAAATGAGGTGGTTTTTTTTTTTTTTCAGAGATCAACAAGTTAAAGGTTGAGGATGATGACAGTATGACTGGATGGATTCTACACAAAGAATATGAAAATTCTGGTGAAATCAAATAAGAAGTGATGAATTTCATATCTTGTCATCACACAGTGTTTCTCAGAGAAATCTGTTGGATTTGGTGCTTGATGCATCATGCAAATTAGAACAGAGTTGCAAACATAAAACATATTTTACTGAACAGAACATAAATTATTTCCCCCAAATTGTAGTTTATTTTTTTTTAAAGTCTTAATTGCTTTTTCAATTTTAATGACATTTTACACTTGTCTTTTGTGTATTTGTGTGTTGCCAAATACTCTTTAAGTGGACTTTGTTCATTATGATTAAGGGTGGATACAGGTGGATAATGAGAACTACTTGCATCTTAAATGCTGGGTGTTAATTCTATTTTTATTTTTTACTTTTTTTCCATAAATGACTTGTATTGGGAGTTTATTACTTATGTAATCATTAAAACTTTCAGTATAAGTAATTTTTAGAAATTGGTGACAGTTTTGAATTGCTTAATTTAAGGAAACTTATTATTCCACACATTTGTCACACTCTGAGTAGTTTTTAACATTTCTTTATAAATTATCATTTGGCCAAAATGAAGAGTTAAAGCAATTTTAAATTCAAAAAATAGAATTAAAAGCATTTCTCCCAGAATTAGAGCAAACAATCCTAAAGTTTGTATGGAACCACAAAAGACCCAAATAGTCAAAGCATTACTTTTTTTTTTTTTTTTAAGATTCTTATTTATTTATTTGAGAGCAAGAGAGCAAGAGAGAGAGCACAAGCAAGGGGGAGGGGCAAAGGGAGAGGGAGAAGCAGACTTCCCACTGAACATGGAGCCCAATGTGGGGATTGATCCCAGGACACTGAGATCACGACCTGAGTCAAAGGCAGACACTTAACTGACTGATACACCCAGGTGGCCCTAGTCAAAGCAATCTTGGAAAAGAAAAGCAAACATGGAGGCATCACAACTCTGGGCTTCAAGTTATATAACAAAGTTTTAGTGATCAAGACAGTATGGTAGTGGCACAAAAATGGACATGTAGATCAATGGGACAGATTGGAAAACCCAGAAATGAATCAGAACTGTTGACTATGGTCAATTAATCTTCAACAAAGCAAAAAAATTTCCAATGGGAAAAAGATAGTCTCTTTAACAAATGGTGTTAAGAAACTGGACAGTTGGGCAGTTGGGTGGCTCATTGTGTTAAAGCCTCTGCCTTCAGCTCAGGTCATGATCCCAGGGTCCTGGGATCGAGCCCTACATCAGGCTTTCTGCTCAGAAGGGAGCCTGCTTTCCCCTCTCTCTCTGCATGCCTCTCTGTCTACTTGGGATCTCTGCCTGTCTAATAAATAAATAAAATCTTAAAAAAAAAACTGGACAGAAACATGCCAATAAAAGAAATTATACCACTTTTTATATGTTAATTAAAAAATAAAAAATTAAAAAAAGAAATTATACCATTTTCTTATACCATATACAAAAATAAATTCAAAATATCTTAAAGACCTAAAGTGAGGCCTGAAACTATAGAAAATACTAGGAGAGAACATAAGCAGTAACTTCTTTGACATAAGCTATAGCAACTTCTTACTAGATATGTCTCCTGAGGCAAGAGAAACAAAAGGAAAAAACAAAATATTGGGACTATATCAAAATTAAAAGATCCTGCATAGCAAAGGAAACAACACAACTAAAAGGCAACCTGTGTAATGGGAGAGGACATTTGCAAATGACATATCTGATAAAGGGTTAGCATCCAAAATATATAAAAAACTGATATAACTCAATGCCCCACAAAACAAAGAATCCAATTAAAAAACGGGCAGAAGGGGGGTGCCTGGGTGGCTCAGTGGGTTAAATCCTCTGCCTTTGGCTCAGGTCCTGGTCCGAGGGTCCTGGGATGGAGCCCCACATTTGGCTCTTTGCTCAGAGGGGAGCCTGCTTCCCCTCCCACGCCTGCCTTTCCACCTACTTGTGAACTCTGTCTGTCAAATAAATAAATAAAATTTAAAAAATGGGCAGAAGACATTAATAGATATTTTTGCAAAGAAGACATACAGATGGCCAACAGACACATGAAAAGAAGTTCACCATTGCTTACTATTAGGGAAATGTAAATCAAAACTACCAAGAGATATAACCTCACACCTGTCAGAATGGGTAAAATCAACAACACAAGAAACAACAGGACAGGTGTTAGCAAGGATGTGGAGGAAAAGGAACACTCATGCACTGCTGGTGGAAATGCAAACTGGTGCAGCCATTGTGGGAAACAGTATGGGAGTTCCTCAAAAAGTTAAAAAGAGAGCTTCCTTATGATCCAGCAATCATTCTACTGGGTCTTCACCTGAAGAATACAGAAACACTAATTCAAAGAGATACATGCACCCCTATGCTTATTGAAGCATTATTTACAATAGCCAAAGTATGGAAGCAGCCCCAATGTCCATTGACTGGTGATGGAGAAATAAAATATGGCATATATATATATATAGTGGAATATTATTCAGCCATAAAAAGGAAAGAAATCTTGCCATTTACAGTGACATGATGGAGCTACACAGTTTAATGCTAAGCAAAATAAGTCAGAGAAAGACAAATACCATATGATTTCACTCATATGTGGAATTTAAGAAACAAAACAAACGAGTAAAGGGAAAAGAGAGATAAAACAGATTCTTAGAGAACAAACTGATGGTTACCACAGAGGAGGTGAGTGGAGGGATGGGTGAACTCGGCGATGGAGATGAAGGAGTGCACTTGGGATGAGCACTGGGTGTTGTAGGGGAGTGTTGGATCACTGTATTGTACACCTAAACTAATACTAAACTGTATGTTAACTAACTGGAATCAAAATTTTCCCTGAACTTGCCAACACAATAGTTTTAGTTGTAGAATACAGGTATCTATTAAAAGACAATGTAAACTATTTCTGATAAGACAATCAAATAATTCCTTATTACATGTGAGAATGTCAGTTCAATATAAAAGTATACCATAGAATTTTTATTTCATATTCTGTTTAAGTAATCCATATAACTCTGGTTTTAGTTGAATTGGTTGATTCTGATGGTTGCTTGCAAAGCAAATTTAAGTGAATATAGTATACATGATAAAAACAATTATTAATTTTTATAAGCTATTTTTTCTTTCAGGCATTGAAAACTCTAAGATACATCTGTATATATGTCTCATTTTTGTAAGGCAGCAGAAGTAATGAGAATGTTACAACTACTTGTTTTTAAAAAAAATGCATTTCTGTAATTGAAAGGTCACCTTATTTTAACTTCTCAGCATTTCGCTTGTTCATCTAGTCACTTTTAAGCACTGATGACAAAATCCTAATGCCCACTCAACTATTACAAAGTTACTGTAGCTATTCTAATATTTCCATTTGAATTAACTACCAGAGAAATGTACTAAATTACAATAAAATGGTAATAACAATTTGTTTCTAGAAGTTTCTTTTTTATCTGATTTTATCTTAAAGACAATCATTAATTATTGAGTTCAATTCTGACTTTCTCCTTGTACAACGTTTTCTCCTTGTACAACTACTATTATAGAAACTTAAGATAGGAATAGATTAAAAAAATAGGTTAAGAGTGCTGTGAAGTGTGTAAGCCTGATGATTCACAGACCTGTACCCCTGTGGCAAATAATACATTATATGTTAATAAAAATAATTAATAAAAGAAATAGGTTAAAACTAAAAGGAACAAGTACACTAAAAGATGTGGGTGTCTCACCTCTGGTTCGTTCAGAATAGTGCCTTGGTTAAATTACAGAATGAATGGTCTGAAGAATTCGCTTCAGAACATTGTCACTAATGAGGATTTTGATGGCAAATCCCTATTCTGGAAATGGTAATTTTGTTCTGTACAGTTCTTTGTGAAAGGACTTTGTGTGTCTCCACTCATTCTTTTTAAGTTGAAAACATCTAAAATTGCACTTGAAAAAAAGATAATGAATGAACATGGGCTCCTAATAATCACACACTGTATATATTTTAAATCATAAATAGAATGGCAGTGTTTTATGTATCTCTTCATATTCTTGATCTTAAGGTGTATCAGAACGTCTCTCTCTCTCTCTTTTTTTTAAATAGAAAAATCAGTTTTAGGCATTTGTTTCTGGATTAAGTCTTTAAAACTGAGGTCATGTCTGACCTGAATGGACATTAAAATCCCAGCACATCAAACAAATATTTTACGAAATTTAAGTCTGGACAAAAGATCTTTTCTTCTTTCCTTTGGTTTGATTTTAACATAGCTATGTCGATTTAGAGTGCTTTCTCCAAGTTCTATTACATATCGTTTTTAAAATGCAGTGCTAGCATAAAACACAGAACAAAGTAGGCCATGTTACCTAATGGAATCTTGTAGAACTGCAATCATTCTTTAAAAATTAATGTTAATAATTTTTTAAACTCTGTACCCTCAGATTATGAAATATTTCCTACATGCGAAAACAACACAAATAGAGTAGACAATCATTTACATATTACATAAACAACTATTAAATTTTTGACACCTTTGTATTACATCCAAATTTAAAATAAAAACCAAAACGCATGGGTACAGCTTTAGCTGTATCCCTGACCCTTCCCACTGGTCACTTTCCTAGAGATAACTAGCATCTTAAAGTTGAGGTAAGTCATTCCAGGCATGTCTTTATATTTTTACTACGTATGCATGGTTCTCTCATTTTGTCTGTAAAATTAAAGTGTTGTACTTAAGAAATTGATATATCATTCTTACTGGTTTTCAAAAATTTTATAGAACCAACTGAATAGCACTAGAATAAAAATTGTCTAGGCTGTGGCCTGGACGTCAATCTTTAAAATTGATTTGGGGGGAATAAAAAGCCCTTTATGTAACAGTTATTACGAAGTATTCCATTTTTTTTCACGACCTTTGTTTCCCACTTGTATAATCATTTATACCGAAATTCATTAGCCTGCTCCCGAAGAGATGCACTAAAGGCTATATAAGTAACCACGGGTTAATTGGATAACTGTGGCAATTTGAAAGCTTATACATGCTGACTTTGCAATTATTAATAATACATGAAGCTTACTACGGATAACCCTTACCCTGGTATGGGAAGCAACTGAGAATAGACTAGCTTCCCTGGATAAGATACTTGTGGCAAATCAGGAAAACTGACCTAAGCTGTCCCTGACTCAGTTTCCTCATTTACAAAATAGAGGTAATAAAACACACTCTGTCAGTTTTCATGACGATTCTAGGAGAGGATGAACAAATGAACAGCACTAAGTGCCCACTAGATGTAAATGGTCACAGTGAATGTGAATTGGGTACACTTCATACTTTGAGAAAGAATACGTAAGTTACTGGCTCATTGACAGACTTGGAAGTGTTAGATGTAAAGAATTTTCATTGCCATGTTGCCTCTTGACTAAGTGAGGCGAAACAGCCTCACTGGTGGATTTCTTGAGCTAATCTCTCCTCTGGGTTCTTTTATTTTATTTTTTAGAGACTTACGTATACTTGTGTGTGTGTGTGAGAGAGAGAGAGAGAGATTGAGACAGAGAGAAAGAGCGTGCAAATGCTCACGCACAAGTGTAGGGGAGGAGCAGAGGGAGAGGGTGAATCCTGAAGCCCACGCTGTGCTCAGCTGGGAGCCCAACAAGGGGCTTCATCCCAGGTTCCAGAGATCATGACCTGAGCCAAAATCAAGAGTCCTCTGTTTATTTTATTTATTTTTTAAGATTTTATTTATTTATTTGACAGACAGAGAACACAAGTAGGCAGAGAGGCAGGCAGAGAGAGAGGAGGAAGCAGGCTCCCTGCTGAGCAGAGAGCCCGATGTGGGGATCGATCCCAGGACCCTGGGATTATGACCTGAGCTGAAGGCAGAGGCTTTAACCCACTGAACCACCCAGGCGCCCTTCCAGGGGGTTATTTTAAAGGCCCAGCATCTCTTTTCCTGGTGATTTTGTAAGCACATAATTGCCTGTATTAAATCCTTTCTTAACGTGTCTAGAACAATTTTTGACTTCTTTAATCTTCAACTCACCAACCAGTGGAGGCTAATGTTGGCCACGGGTCCTTCAGGATGAGAATCCGGGATTTATTACCTGTATGATTTGAAGTGTGATTTGTGATTCCAAGTGACTGAAACCCGAATGCAAGTAGGACATGAGACCTTAGAGTAAATCTTAATAGTTTTCACCACAAAAAACCAAAAAGACTACCTGCGGTGATGGATGTTAACTAGACCTATTGCGGTGATCATTTGCAATATATACAAATATTGAATCAATATACTGTACACCTGAAACTAACATAATGTCATATGCCAATCATATCTCCATTAGTTAAATAAATAAAAATGCAAATACAAATAAAAAAGGGAAATGAGATCCTGTCTGTCTGTAATATAAAGTGACATATGAGTACCGCGATGTGTCACCTGTGGTCACCTGGCACGGAGTACCAGCAGAGGCAAGGCTTTGGTGACCTGAATGTTTCTTACAGTAGGCTATTATAACCTTAATAAAGAATACAAGGACTTTGCAGGTGGGCTGTCTGCTTCTCACTGCATAGAATCATTAAGCGAAGGGATACATGCAGCATTTTAAATTCTTGGCTCAAGGCATAATCAGGAGCATAGAGAATGTCTGTTGACTTGTAGCCTCGGGGCCATTAGAGCTAAAATTCGGACTCAGCATTGCTGGAGAGGGGTTTTTCATGTGAAAATGTAGAGCAATGACTGGGAAAAGTGCGGGAACCTGAAAAATGGAATGGAATTATACTGAAGGGTTCAGATTACTTGAGCACTCCAAACCCATCCAATTCCACTGATTTTTCCTTGCCAGCAGGTAGAGCCCTTTCTTCTCATCAGATAAAGCTGGATCACCTTGCTTGGAGTCTGTGAGGTAGTTACTATGTTAAAGGATACCCATTCCCCGTGCACCCCAATCAAATGCTAATTATCTCCAAAGCAAAGATCAGCTTCCCAACAGGTTACAGCTACACTACTTAGCCCAGAAAGAGGTTTACTGGATTTTGCTAATTTATACCAACAGAAACTGGAGAATGTCTATGGGATATGATTCTAAATGCGCTGGACCAAAAAAGGGAGAAAAATAATTTTAAAGTGGCTGCATTTATTAATATGGTTGGATTGAGCAGAGTTCTAGAATCAAAGGGCTAGTTTGAACAGCTGGAAGTGGTTCTAGCTGTATGGTTTGTATGGACTGAAACTTATACTCAAATGATGTGTTTAGTAAATAAAATTTAGATGCCAGAAATTCTTTGGCATCACGGAGAGGGAGGAATGTGTGTGGCTATCAAGCACTTGACATGTGGCTAATCCAAATCAAGATGTCCTTTAAGTGTAAAATTGGGCAAAAATATGTAAACTATCTCAATAATAATTTTTGTATGGATTACATATTGAAATAATATCTTATAATATTAAGTTAAACAAAATAGAATGTTAAAAACAATTTCATTTATTTCTTTTACTCTGTTTTAAAATATGGCTTCTAGAACATTTAAAAGTAACATGTGCCTTACATCTGTGATGGGCATTATACTTCTATTGTGCTGCTGCAGAGGGATTCAAATGTTCGAGTGGATTTATCATTTGTGATATACTTACTCATCTTCTCACTCTGTCTTTTAAAAGGGCCCAGGAAACAATCCCTTTAAAGGCATTTGGTACTACACTTGAGAAAGGAGCTCCTCTATCCTTAATAAGCTTGGTGTTTGTTCTCTGTAGGCTAATCATGAAGTTAGGAAGCACTGTTATTGTAATTAACTCTGATTTTAGTGTGGGTGATATGGTTATGGAGTGGCCAAGGTCAGGTGGTAGCAGTTAATTACCAAAGACAAAGCGTGTATGGTTTTTCAGTAGTCAATGGACTCCCAGTGATATTTTGCTGTGGATGACAAATGATGATTCCTTAGAACTGAAGTAGTTGTGAAGTTACTGAAGTATAATTGAGTTTAAATTAAAAAAAAAAAAAATCTAGGTGTGGTGAAAAAGACCTGACTTGAGTCACATGTTGGATAGTCATGGTCCATCACCCAACACCAGATCATGAGCCCTTGCCCAATGCACAGGCTGGAACTTCATAAACATAGGAGAGGCCAGGTGGTTATGAAAAAGGACCACGTGATACCACCAAATTTATGTACTATAAGTTTCTTTCTGGACTTCCCTAGAAGAAGTCTATTTATCAAGATGTCTGATTTAAAGAAAGAGAAATGCAGACTATTTGATATATTAAGGGGGTATCTGGGTGGCTCAGTTGGTCAAGCTTTGGATTCTTGATTTTGGCTCAGGTCACGATCCCAGGGTCATGGAATCAAGCACCTTGTCAGGCTCCCTGCTCAGCTCTGATTGTCTCTCTCCCTCTCCCTCTACCCCTCCCATAGCTCACGCACAAAACTCTCTCTCTCAGATGAATAAATAAATCTTAAGAAAAATACAACTATAAACGCAGAACACTACTGTGTTTCATTAGTCATATGACTTAGTTTTATCCAAAGTGCATCTGCAGGTGTGCCTGAAAATTCATCTGTGACAATCTTCCCAGTTACTGAATATACAGCTGAATCAACAATTAGCAGAATAATACATTGTCTCCCTCATCCATTGAATGAGCACTTAAAAAAATAGTAGGAAGCCCTTAGAATTGTCACTCTATATAAAATAAAAAAATTCAAATGAAATGCCATATCCTCTATGAAAACAAGTCAGTTAGTGTCAATTTCAGGGACTTAAAATACACAGTGGGTGTTTGTACTTATCTTATCCCAATTAAAGTTTCCTTTGTCTTGTACAAAAGAGAGGTCTCTGAGGATGACAATGATTATTGTATATTTAATCAGATGGAGATGTATATGTTAAAGTCTCTTTACTAGAGAAAATCAACAGAAACCATCACACAAAAAAGGCAGCTACTGGGCGCCTGGGTGGCTCAGTGGGTTAAAGCCTCTGCCTTCGGCTCAGGTCATGATCTCAGGGTCCTGGGATCGAGCCCCGCATCAGGCGCTCTGCTCAGTGGGGAGCCTGCTTCCTCCTCTCTCTCTGCCTGCCTCTCTGCCTAGTTGTGATTTCTCTCTGTCAAATAAATAAGATATTAAAAAAAATGCAGCTACTATTACGGCAAATGCATTTCTCTTTCTCCAGTAAATAAACAGTACAAGAATAATCTTGCTTTCATTTTGGTAGGTATGGTACTATATATTCACTGCCTTTCATAAGGGCTCCATCAACTTTCTCTCTTTGTTTCTCTGGAATCTTTATCACAACATTCTCACCAAACCAATATTCTTGTCCACTAGATTGTTGAAATCTTGCTCATAGATCTTGGTGAGCAGTAAACAGCAGTTACTTTATATGTCTTTGTAAGGTACACATATTTCAAAGGATGGGAGACTTATCCCTTAAAAATTTACCTTTCTGCATACTATCCCTGTGAATTTGTGGGGTCACCTCATGTCAGGATAATCTCACCAAAGTGAAAGATAAATGGTTCTTCCTTGACCTACATTTTTAAGCCAAGTGTCTTCTTGCTTGGTATCTTTGGATAACGGAGGAAACATATACCATATTTGGGTGAGCTATCCCTTCCTATTTGGTAGCTACCCATAATGCTACTCATCTGGAGTGTGACCCAGAGCAAGAGAAGACTTTGCCACTAATCCAGCTTTCGCTGCAAAACATCTCTCTTATTTGGGCTATCTGATGAGTAAATCCAAATGTGCCATGATGGGCTATTGTACGGTGCTTCTGATATTCTGATAGTAGAATCACAGCATAGAACACCTATGGCTTTAGAGAAAAGCAATGACCTCTTCGGAAAACAGCTAATTTTCTTTTGAAATCTAGTTTCCGTTTGGCGACTTGGGTCTTGCCGTGACTGCATTTCTGATTAAGGGAATCTAAATTCCCGCCCAGTTCATGCAACCATCATCAACTGGATGATGTTGATCCCCTAAGTCAGAAAGTTGGGTATGCAAAGCCACATGAGATGATCAAAGAGAAAGGACATTGACAGAGTAAGAGGAGGCTCTATTAGTTTCCGAAAGCACAAAATGCTGCCCGCGCAAGTAGCTCTCATTCATGATGCGTTCCTGCTACACTGCCTCCTCTTCCTGGATCCGTATACATGGCTACTTAGTGTGTTTCTCATGATCAGTTGATGGGGGAATTAGCTAAGCTGGATATTCATTCAGTTCTGCATGATATGTTGGCCTTGGTTGAAAGTGGGCTGCTGCTGCACTGTATCCCACAGAGGAGTGCCATGAAGGACTACAGGGAAAGTAAATCTTTACTGTGGGAAGAACTTCAAGTGATATGACTGGTCATCCATTTTACTTAGAAGGAGAGATAATGAGATAATGAGAGATATGGACCTAGACTGATTCAGGAATAGTAGCTAAAGGTTGAATGGTTGTTTGGGGTGTTAGAAGGGAGAAGTTTGAAGAATACAAAACAAGAAAATCTGGGCAAAAGACTGTAAGATGGATCCTTTGAAATGAATTCAGAATTGATATGGGCGTACTAGGGGAACACTTACAAATGAGCATGTGTTGCATAGAAGTTTCTCAATAAACAGGTAGCAGTGTTGACCCAGATGTCATTTAGCTCCTTCCTCCACTGTCCCACTGCTTGCACAATTTGCTCATGAATAGAGTGTTCAAGTAGCATGAAGAGAAGTTTTGTGTGGGTTTAAAAGACATAGTATTATTCTCAACAGAATTGAAGCACCACCAATACCATCGACAGCCCAATCTGCCCATAGAGTAATGGGCATCTTACTTAATATTGCATCTATATGACACAATAGTGGATGAGGTCCATCCCGCCAACTTAGTGGTAGGATAATTATATTGAACTCCTTTTCTCATTGGAGAGGGAGAAGTGATATATCTTCATGGAATAGATCTATGAATGAATTCTTTCTTTCCCACCATGCTTTTGCCAGACCCACCATCTGTGCAATTACTGTATGCCTTGTTCTGTATCAGTTTATCATGCATAACATGGCTTTTGAACAGAGAAAAAAAATTTTTTTCAGCAATGAATTGTAAGAAAGGACTGACTATTCAGTATATTTAGTTACAGAACCATTTGGGTGCCTTATGAAGTTATAGTTCTTTCCTCAAGGAAGGGGCAAATGTTCTGAACCAATGACCAATTCCTTGTTTCTTCATTGCTAGTCTGGTAGTGATAAGTGTTGTTCTCCAAGTATTTCTAGCTCTCCATCTTCCAAGTGCCATGGTTGGATTGCACTTTCCTATTTTGTTGGGTAGGTGTGTCCATGTGACTCTCTGGATGAATAAAAGAGCAGAAGTCACTTCTGTGTAGAAACTGTTAAAGTCAGTTCATGATTGTTCTTATTGCTACGATAATCATGGAAGCCGATGTCATGGTGGCGTATCATTAGCTTGCGGAATCTGATGATTATGCTGAAGAGTCCCCCGCACTGCGTTATACCTTAGTGAAACATACATTTTTGTTGTGTTGCCTTGGGACACTCATCTTGAATTGCCTTGGGAATTTTATTTTTGCTTGATGGTATATATGACTTGCTATAGTACTCACCTATAGCTGTGATATCAGCATTTAGCTGATTCAAAAGTTTCTCTGTAGCAATGTAAAATAATAGTAGAATGTTTTATTTTTATAGCAAACACTTATGTACCGATTGCATAGCCTTCTAAGTATTAACTTTTGGCCATGAACTGAAGATAGATTAATGCCCATGAACTATTTTACGAAAATTCTATAGGAATAAATATAAGGATTAGAAATGGTCATTGCCTAAAATTATCTCTAACAATTAGAGATTAGGAAGAGTTAGCCAATTATCTTTTCATTTCCAAAAAATTAGTCAGTCGCCAAATATTATTTCCTTTTTATGAGTCAGAAAAATCCAAAACAAAAAAGCAGGAAGATGATTTGTATGGGATTACAGCATAAAGTGAAAGTACTGCAGGAATGAGACTCCACCTGTGACTGTGTCCTGACAGCTTCTGACTGGAAATCAAGAGTCACGCCGTTGACATGTACTGCTGAGAAGGCTTTGGGCCCATGGCATATCTTTCCGGGTTAGCAGGAAGTCCTTCCTTCCTTCCTTCCTTCCTTCCTTCCTTCCCTTTTTTCTTTCCTTTTTAAGTTTATTTATCAGAGAGACAGAGAGAGAGGGAGACGGAGAGAGAGAGACAGCACAAGCAGGGGGAGCAGCAGGCAGTGAGAGAAGCAGGCTCCCCACTGGGCAAGGAGCCCAACGTAGGACTAGATCCCAGGACCCTGGGATCACGACTTCAGCCTAAGGCAGACACTTAACTGACTGAGACACCCAGGTGTCCCAGTAAGGAATCATTTCTAAAGCCAGGCCTCTATAAGCATTGTGGAGAATAGTTAAGCTAAAATATTGACTTGCATAAATTGCTGGTTAAATATTCTTATTGAATTATCCAGATAATAAGGTATTTGCTTTATGTAGCTGTAATGACATAGGATTTTAAAAAATTTTTATTAAAATTTCTCTTAAAAACTTTTAATCTGAATTCTTATTATCTACAGGTGTTCTGTCTTTGGGACATCAGCATACTTAAAAAATGTCAACCTACTTTATTTTTCTGAGTGTGTTTACTTATCTCTATATGTTTAAAATTTGCCACTTTGGATATATTTTAAAAATCGAAGTATCCTTTCAAAGATTCAAATCAAAACTATTTGTAAATAATATTTTTCTACTTGAGTTTCTAATTGATGTAAAATGAAATGCAATTTTCCTATAAAAATCAAAGCTTTTTGGGATGCCTGGGTGGCTCAGTTGGTTAGGCAGCTGCCTTCGGCTCAGGTCATGATCCCAGCATCCTGGGATCAAGTCCCACATCGGGCTCCTTGCTTGGCGGGAAGCCTGCTTCTCCCTCTGCCTCTGCCTGTGCTCGCTCACTCTCTCTCCCTCTCTCTCTCTGACAAATAAATAAATAAAATCTTTAAAAAAAATCAAAGCTTTTCCATTTTATATAAGCTGAGACACTGTCTTCTCTCCTCTTACACCATAGAAAATAAAAATATCTAACTGCAAAGTTTTCCACACTGAAAATATTATCAAATACTAAGTATAATAGTCCATACCTTAGTCAACATCTTTTTGGAATGACTTAAATTTCCAAAATGTTCATGAAAAAATTCTAGAATTAGAATTAGTGTCACCAATGTAAGGACAACATAAAATTTACTTATTTAAAAAAAAAAATTATTTATTTATTTAGAGAAAGAGCATTATTGGGGAGGAAGGGCAGAGGGAGAAGGAGAGAGAGAATCTCAAGCAGATTCCACACCGAGTGTGGAGTCCTATGTGGGAATTCATCTCACCTCCCTAAGATCACGACTTGAGCTGAAACTAAGAATTGGATGCTCAACCTACTGAGTCACCCAGGCATCCCATAATTTCCTTAAATTAAAAAAATATAATTGAGATGAACTGCTTTAGGCTGCTCTTTCATAGAATCCTATTGTCATTCAAGTTCAGCTTACTTCTTTTGTTTGTTTCTCCTCTTCTTCCTTTTCTTCTTCTTTTTAAAAATTTTTTATTTTACTGTTTCAGTGTTCCAAGGTTCATTGTTTATGCACCACACCCAGTGCTCTACATAATACATGCCCTCCTTAATAACCACCACCAGGCTCACCCATTAAGGCTCAAATCTACTTGGGGCTTTCATGTCCCATGTCCCTTAAGCTTTGGGAAGACAGATGTCAGCATATCTGCTCTCTGTGGTCAGTAATTGTGAAAATGAAAACTTTTTTTTTCTTTTCCTTTTTCTCTCAATTTAGGGAGAAGACTTTTGGAGTATGATACAGGAATTTAACCCAGGATCCCAATCTTCTGTCTTATTTGCTTCCTTTACCATTTTTGAGAACTAGCAAAGTTGCCTAATAATTAATGTCCCTCAAAACAATCACAAATTTGGGGAACGCCTGAGTGGCTCAGTCGGTTGGGCCTCTGCCTTCGGCTCAGGTCATGATTCCAGTGTGCGGGGATCCAGTCCCACATCAGGCTCTCTGCTCAGCCGGGAGACTGCTTAACCCTCTCTCTCTGCCCCTCACCCCCCCCTTAGTGCTCACTCATTCTCTCACTCTCTCTCTGACAAATAAATGAATAAAATCTTAAAAAAACCCACAAATATGATGGTTTTATAATTCTGGGGAAAATAACATGTATCTTTTTTTCCTTAACTACTTAAGACTAACTCGATGGTTAAATTGATGTGGTAGTATATATTATTTCCAGTGTGTGTCTATAGCAAGTAGAAATGGCTTAATGTATTATTTTAAGAAATGCTTTTATTTGTATTTACTTTTTAAAGATTTTATTTATTTATTTGGGAGGGGGAAGAGCAGAGGGAAAGGGACAAGCAGACTCCTCACTGAGCACGGAGCCCCATGTGGGGCTTGATCCCACCACCCTGAGATCATGACTTGAGCTGAAATCAAGAGTCAGACACCTAACCGACTAAGCCATCCAAGTTCCCCAAGAAAATTTTAAAATGTCCTATTATACACAAATTAATTCACAATTAATGCACAAGTTGGCAAGTAGCATGTTAATGAGGCAGCCACCAGATATGATGATCGGAGAAGAGTCATGTGTAATGTTGATTTTTTTTTTAAAGATTTTACTTATTTATTTGACAGACAGATCACAAGTAGTCAGAGAGGCAGGCAGAGAGAGAGAAGGGAGGAAGCAGGCTCCCCGCTGAGCAGAGAGCCCGATGTGGGGCTCGATCCCAGGACCCTGGGATCATGACCTGAGCCGAAGGCAGAGGCTTTAACCCACTGAGCCACCCAGGTGTCCCTGTAATGTTGATTTTAATGGGGTTTAGATCTTATATACCTCATTGTACCTAGTACTAGACTCTTCCCAGAACAGATATTCAATATGTGAATTTTGTTTAAGTAAATGAATAAATGATTATCTAGGTATTTCATAGAGAGTAAGATGGGCATTTTACATGAACTTGTAAATTAGCATGTTATTAACTACAGCCAAATATAAGGGACTTTAGGGTAAACTGAATAGCTCAGTCTGATAAGTGTCCGACTTCGGCTCAGGTGGTGATCTCAGGGTTCTGGGATCAAGCCTTGTGTGGGCCTCCCTGCTCAGTGGGGAGTCTGCTTCTCTCTCTTCCTCTGCCCCTCCCCCTCTCCTGCTTTCCCCCCTCTCTCTCAAATAAATAAATAAAATCTTAAAAAAAGTATGTTACTACTAAAGTATAGTGTTAGTTTTATTTTATTCTGCAGTTTATTTTCCTGCATTTTCTCATTTCGTAGCAATTCTGTGAAGAATTTTAAGTTAGAAAAAACACTAAAAACGGGATTTGGGAGACAGTAAGTCTTTACTGCTAAATATTTATAGTATCTTGATTAAATCATGATAGCTATAAGGGTTTTCATTTCCTCACCTGAAAACTGATATTTTTTGTGTAGATTTCTACCACTTTGTCCATATTTTGGGAGCTGCAGACATACAGTAGAAAAAGCAGTTGAAAAAAAAAAAAGAAAAAGCAGTTGACTAGAATCAGAAAAATTAGCTTGAAATCTCAATTTATAAAGCTGTGAATATTGGAGAATGAGAATGAGCTTTCAGAAATTTAACATGTAATAAACAAATGCAAAATATTTCTAAAAGCATTGGTAGACAATAAATATCATGGATGTTTCCCAGGAAAAAAAAGAGAGAGAGAGAGTCAAACCAAGAAACAGACTCTTAACTATAGAGAACAAACCGATGGTTACTGGAGAGGGGAGGTGGGCAGGAGGCTGGGGTAGATAGGTGATGGGGATGAAGAAAGGCACTTGCTCTAATGAGCACTGGGTGATGCGTGGAAGTGCTGAATCACTATACTGTTCATCTGAAACTAATATTACACCATCTGGTAACTAACTAGAATTTAAATAAAAACTTAAAAAAATGTTTCCCAGAAAGTTGAAGGGAAAATGACAAATAATTAGAAGTTAGGAAAGAAAAGAGACTTAATGAATCCATCTAAGAGGTCCACTGCCTAACAGCAATTCCAGGGCAGAGATTGGCATTCTCAAAAAGTAATTTAAGAAAATTTCCAGTAATGGAGATAAATGATTCTCCCATTTTCAAGGCGCGTCAAGTACCCAGCATAAGGAAGAAAAGCAAATAAACAAGAAGCAAAAATGGACAAGCCACCACAAAGCACATCCGAGTAAAATTTCTTGATTTTTGATGTTTTTCAAATTCTATTATGATGTGTTTTCTGGAGACAAGAATTCTCTTAATGTGGAGATAAACCAGAAAAGAGGAAGACATGAGATCTGGGAAATAGGAGATCCATCGAAAACAAGGGATGAAAAAAGTCCCAGGTCTAGAGAGAAACCATTCACTTTGGGACAAAAGCATGGGAGTATTCAGTGAGGAATATATCTGGAAAAACCTCAGGCTGGTGGAATACTGGGTAGGATTAAGCATTTAGGAAGTTTAAAAATGCAATTAACTGCAGAAAATAAACGATCTCCTACAAGGAAAGACTAATATACAACTGCAATTATAGTATTTTACTTGGCTCTGTAGTAGATTCACCTAGGGATGATTTGTTCCATCATACCAATATAGACCGTTAATTTAACAAAAAATGTGCTAGCTCGCGAGAAGGAGTAAAAGAAAAATGTCTAAAATTGACGTATCAAGAATCATTTGTGGATGTATATTATTTAAAATTAAAAAACTCTCAGAAGACAATCTAAAAGAGAAGGAAACGTCGTTAAGGGAAGCAGGCTCAAGGATAGGAAGGTGAAATATGACCCCCTTGTTTTTGTTTAAAGCTTTTGCCCCATTTGATTTTTTTTTAAAGAAAATATGTGCATCAGTTGGTGTGATGATAATGAACCTAGGATAAGAATTAGAAGAGCCCTAAAATATTGATGACCAGAATGGTGGTGTTGCTTAGGAGCCTGCCTGAGCTACTTAATTTCTAACCGTGTACTCAAATGTAGCTTGTAGCCACAACCTCAACAACCTCTCATAACCTCTGTAATGTTGGAGAAAGTATAATTAATTTGGGACTATTTCTATTCTGGAATACTGAGGCAGACGTTAGGTACTGTTGCTTTTAATAATGGCCCCTTCCCAAGAGAATGGTAATGAGGATTAATTGAGTTACTGTAATGTAAAGTGTTCAGAAAATTGCACTGTATACATGAAGTGATAATAAGGGCTGGTTATTAGTATCAATACATATATTTGTAAAAAATGCACATGCCATGATGGAAATTTTGTTTGATCTTAATTGTGAGACTATGCAATTAAGAATGTAGAGTCTCAGAAGAATCAATGTCGCCCTCAGTTCATAGTTACTTGTCAAGATTTCAAAACATGAGGCAAAATATGTTTTGGGGGTTGCTATTCAAGAGTATATGGGCAAACACACTAATTTGTTCTAGATTTTTTTCTAATAAAACAGCATACATTTTGTTTCCTTTTGAACAGAGTTATAAATAAACTTTACTTGGAGTTAGTATTAAGGGGTAGAAAACTCTACTATGCCTGTTTGAGATGACTCTGGAATTTCTGACCTTCCATGGCTAGATTTTAACTTAAATTGATACCTACATGAATCTGATGATTATTCAGTTTTAGGATTTTTAAATTTGCATTTAGCTATGCTTCCATAATATTACCATAAATATAGAAGTATAATCCTTAAAACAGACCTATGGAGACAGGATATGTTTTTTTATTATCTAAAATGGAGACAAATGATATATTTTCAACATTATAAATAAAGTTTAGACTCTTTTGGTACTCAGAAAAAAACGGATGAAATTCATTTCTTTTCTAACTAATAATTGCTGCTTTCTAAAAGATTAAGAATGCTACTAGGAAGTTCGTAGCTCCCACTTATTCCCTGAATTTTTATGTGTCAATAAACTTCTGTTCAAATTTTTTGACACTAACTAAAGATCTATAGGGATTATATGTATATATCAGACATCTCGATATTCTTAAACATATTATTTAATTTTTCTCCTATTTGTGAAATACCATGTGCAATTTCAGAAATCAAAAACAATGTACTTTCTTCAAGTGCTCCTTTAAAAAAATTCATTGATTACATATTCAGCCTCTTTGGAATGATGTGTGTCTGACCCCACGAAGTGCTGATCTGAAACCCTGTCTTACTTGTTCTTGCAACAAAGGCTATATACCGTGAACTGTTAAATAAACCCCAATATTTATGACATGCTTGGTTAAACAGGAAATGGTCTGCTTGTCTAAATAACACACAAGTCCATTTTAATAACACATCACCATGCCACTTTAGAAATTGCTCTGCGTTTATGGGTTAGTAAAAGAGAGACTGAAATGTTTTCAAACCCTACTTGGCTTTATCATATTGTGACTGATGATGGTAAGGAGAAAAGGAATTGAAAAGGAATCCTTATACCATTTAGATCAGTATGGCATATGGTTTAAGCAGCAAGTACTATTGATAAGAGATGACCATTCATTGACTAGATCATGAATAAAAATATTAATTTTTGTGTATGATCTGAGATCCGTGGGTTCTACTTTGATGGGCCAATTTGATAGTAATGGTCCCAAATGGTTTGAGTAGTGGAGCAGATGTAGTGACAAATTAGCTTGCAGTGGAAATTATACTCTCTATGGTGGTCAAAAAAGAGAATTGGGGGGTGGGAATATGAATTTTAGTGAACTGGTGATTTCCTTTTGGGACCATTTTATGTTCCCTCCAAAATGTTTTCTGGAATTGTACAAATTCCTCTGGGAAGCTTTTCTTCTTTATATACATGCGTGTTAGGGGAAGAGAGAAAAGTCTCACTTGTCAGCTCAATAAAGTGAAGCAACATGTACTACAAAATAAACGTCTGGCGCATCCAATTTTCACAGTTGTTTTGTGATACTGTGCAAAATATACAGACCCCTCAAATAATACCCGATACATTTACTTATTAATTCTCACAAACATTTATTCTGCAACTAACTCATATCAGTGATTTATTTGACAACCGCTTTGTATAGTCTCTATGTTGCTTAATATTTATACTTTTATTTCTAACAATTTCTTGCTGCTCTAGCCAGAGTTACTAAACTCCAAATACAGCATAGACAATTTACATTAAATATGTAAAAATGTTCCTGAGCAGACAGATCATCTCACTTCCTTCTGAACTGAATTTCCTCTACTATGAAGATTTTATCAACTTAATTTCATGTGGTCAGAGTAAAGGGAATTCGTACACACACCACACACACACACACACACACACACACACCTGCACATATGCACACAAAATAAATCCCTTGGTAGCTTCAAGTAATACTTTGTATGATTCCTTTCACCTCAGAGCTAACTGAGATCTTTATAATTGTTATTCCTAAATAACAAAACCCATTTTTTTCTATTTAAATTTTCTCATCACTGCCAGTGGAGGTTTTAATGAGCAAAGAAATGGTCAACATGCAAGTGAAAGAGACAAATAGCATGTTTAATTCATATAGTAGAAAAAAGGTTCTTGACTAATCAAGAGTTTACTGAAACAAAATATCCAGAATGGCTTCGTTTGCTACTAGAGTTCACAAACAGTTATAGTCTCAGGAACAAAATTATTCAGAAGATTGTCTTCCAGTCACATCACATTAATGTGCTGCTTTAATTAGTTCCCTTGTAGAATATAAAGATAATTTTATGAGTTCATTACCTCATAATAATTCATCAGATCTGTTTAATAGCAGAAATCTGATTACTGATTAACCTAAGGAAGAAAAATAAATAGAAATAAAAAGTGTTTTAAATGCTCCACTTAGTCTTAAATGTATTGTTATTTAAGTTTTCTTAATTCAATGCTCCAGCATGATTTATGCATTGGGAATAAATAATTTTCGGGGAATCCATAAAAGACAAAGAGCAAACCCTATTAGAGTATATAAACATTGCAGGTGTTTAGACTGGGTGAGCACAAGGGAATACACATAGGATGCCCTGGCAAACGAGGATACCCATGAGAAAGAACACTACCTCCCCTTCCTCGTTTCTGAAAGATGGACTTCCTTGGTATTTATGGTATTAAGAAATGACATTTACAACTCTTGTGCTAGCTAAGTTTCTGCAAAGGATCATACCAGCTCCCTCACCATCTCACTCACGATGGGCTCTGATCTGTCCTTTTATCTCAGTTCTCAGGTAGAAGAGAAGAGAGAAATGAGAGTGAGTTATCCAAAAGGCTGACATAAGTAAAATAAATATTAAATTGTTTCTAAAGATGTTATTAATTTTGGTCCTTATTCCAACTGTTTAAAACCTGAAATTGCGTAAAGGGGGAGATTATTGTTGGAGAAAATTATTTCCAGGAAAATAGTGAGGCCGCTTTTAAAGTAGCAGCTTATTATTTTATATCATGTGAAATGTGTCTGTTGGATAAGTCTCTTCCTAACACAGTCATCTGTAAGATTATAATGATACAGAAGACTTCTCCATTATCTTTAACTCCATTTGCCTCAACACGTACACACGCACACGCACACGCACACCCCCGCCCCCCCCCGATCCACAGCTCACAACCTAGCAGTCTACAGAGAACTGTGCTAATAAGAACTAATGAAAAGAACATAATAAATAGTTGCTATTATAATAAGGCCTCTATTACATCATTATCTGAGTCAGTGGGCTATAAGTGATACATTCTTTGCCTTTATCTGAAGTTGCAGTCAAATTCTCTCAGTTAGATGTGTGACTTCCGTGATTATACTTAGAACTACACTTAAAATTCTGCACGAAACATTTATATATTTGCAAGGCAATCATTCTTAGACATTCCTAATACGAATTATTTCCAGCACATCCAATTAGTTAATTTTTACTTTCATGCCGGTGTACACATGCATCTACTTAAAACGTGGTTCGTAGATAAGGTCACAAACAATAAGTCCATGCAAACACAATCCCGAGACATAAGTTGGTCATTATGATTGCATTACTCCTGTTAAGAGTTTGCTTTCTGTTGTTCATGAGACGCCAAGTGCAACCAAAACAAACAGACAAAAACTACAGATAATTTTGAAGGCCAATTACTTGCAGGTAGCCTTATTTCTTTAGAAAGCAATTGAGTCAATTATTAAATCTCTAAGGTAATATTACATGATCTGCCTACACAAGTTAGCCGTATCCCAGTTTCAGGCTGAGAAGCATTGTTTTGTATTAAAACTAGACAACAAGAAAGCATGCAGCGCTTAGGTTACATTTCTTTTCCCCAAAGAGTTGACTTTAGCAATATGACCTCCCGGCTGAAGAATGAAGTCTGGAAAATGAGGACCAGAAGTTGTAGAGGTTGTTAGCGGGAAGCAGCAATGAGGAGATAATTTTACACAGGTGGTTGATGACTGATGGAGAGGGAGGCGTTTTAGGAGGCACGGACAGTTAGTATTCGGGAAAGAAAACACTCTACCTGTGTAGCCCAGCGAATTGTCATCGTTATCAGAGGTGGGGATTGGCGTCCCGTTGTCGTTCCCCCTCTCTAGGTCTTCAGGGTCTGTCGGAAACAACACCAGAGCTGCTGATGGGGTCACAGGAGTAAGGGTAGTTGCCATTTCGATCACAGCATGTCCAGACACAAGTAAATCCACATGTGACAGAAAAACACACAAGGACAACACACAGCACACTTCCTCCCTGCCCCTCCTGCAGCACAGGGAGCCGCACGGAGGGCTCAGCATTCTGGCTGACAGTTTCTACTCCTTCTCCTTAATTTCCCTAATTCTCGGCTCTGCCTGCACCTTTGCTGCACTTGAAAGCTGGTGGAGGGCTCTGACTGCCCTCTGCGAGGCCGCCAGCACGGACTGAGGGAGCATATGGAGGAGGGAGAGGGCAGGGTAGCTGAATGCTAGCATTGCTAATTTTCCACCTTATTGTTAATCAAAGCTATTGACTGTGATCACTCCCCATCATCGCTTCATCTCCTGCCAATTACAGACTCAAGGGACTGTACCTCATATGGGTGGGGGGGAGGGTGTGGGGAAAAATAGGGGCTTGTCAAATAACGGGGTGGATGATAAAAATGTCATACTTCTCCTGAGCAACAGTAAAGAAAGCAGCGTGCAGCCTCACACCCTTCGGAAGGCAACAATTTGTCATTTTAAGGGACGGGATTAAATTTGCTGAAACGAGGGCGTGAGTGAAACGACATTTCACTTCGGACATTTCGGGTTGGATATTTTAAAACCTCCCCAATTGCTCGACAGTCTATATGACAACCGTCCAGAGAAGTATTTCCCTTCCCTTATCCTTGTTTGTCTGGAATAAAAGGAAGGCTTTTTACACTTTTCACACTGCATGTGAATTTTCCTAGGTAGAATTTTAGAACGGAGGCTAAGCACGGGGACACTCAAGTTCTAATATCCAGAAGTTGAGTTGCAACCTAAATTATGCACAGAAGCCCAGCGACACCACGACCAATTTCCAGAGCGCTCCGTCACTCTGTGTGTCCTATCTCTGCGTGTTCGAGAAGCAGGAGCAGAATATCTAGCTTCGCCACTGATAAGCAGGCACAGACACAATAAAAGCCAAGCGTGTACCTCCTAAACCGAATACCTTAGAGTCATAGGTCATGCATGTGGAGGTGTTCTGCAGGCTTTTTATCACCTCGAACAGCATCTGCAGAGAATTTCTCCGTCTGCGCAGTGAGGGAGCCCAGCTGTGCACTCGAGGAAAAAAGTGTGTCACTTACGAACGAGGCAGCAAGTACACGCAGGTAATGTCCCTCTAGAAACATCACGGGGGTCATTAATTCTGTGCCCCAGCTAGTTTTTTTTTAGCTAGGTTGACACATTTGGTTGTACACACAGCTCTCCGGGGATGTTTTAGAAATTTTTAAAAGCGGATGCAAAATCTAACGTGAGCCACTTTTTGTTTTTTTGCATGTAGCCTCTTTACCTACTCTCTCTCCCTGCCTCTCCTCTCCAGCTCCTGTGTCATATAATTAACCTGATGTGGCTCACATGAAGAAAAAAAAAAGGGTGCGGATCTGCGCAGACTAAAAGGAAATGCTCATTATTGTTGTATTCATCTTTGCCTTTCCAGTGATGGCTGTTGTCAGATTTATCCATAAAATCAAGTCTGGAAGTGGTAGAGCAGGAAAAGGGTCCACTTGTGACATCCACCCCTGCCCCCCACTACCCCCAAGCCTGTTAACTTATTTGTATGCATTAATTGTTTAAGGCAGTTTTAAGTCACATCAATAAGAGAGAATGGGAAACGGGCGTTTTTTTTGTGTATTTTTCCCCAGTGTTAGCACGATGTTCTGCCACAAACTGAGCAACCTTGCTCAAGCAAACTAACCAAATAAAAGGGGCTGATACAGGAAGATAAATAGAAGGTTCTAGTTTTTGAGGCTTTTAAAAGGCTATTAAGGAGACCTCCCCTGCTTACCCACAATATTGTGTTAAAAGATATGAAGCATTTAGAGTCACCTTAATTTTTCAGAATAATTACTTTTAGTTACCAATGCAGCTTTTCAGAGGAAATACTACCTTTAATTTACGATGGACTGTTTTATTTAATGCAGATGCATACATTTGCAATCACTCTGCTAAAAATAAAATAAAAATCTCTTCACATCCACAATGTGAACTCAGTTTGACTACATACTATCCTAAGACTTTTGCATTCTTTGTTATTGGATGTTTGTTCCCTGACAGTGAGGATACTACAAAAACAATAGTGATGAGGAAATAAAGTTCAATATCATTTCAAACTAGATACTTAGATCTGTCTCAAGGAGAATTTCTCACCCATGTCTAACTTATCCTGACTGTTTTTTAAAATTCACTTTCCTGTCCCCACCCATCACCCTCCTGACCCCTTCTTAGGCTCAGGAAAGAACAGACTTCGCATTAATCAATGGATCCTACCCTATCTACAAAGCACATTCCGTCTACCCAGTACTGCCTTTAATTAACAATATGCTAGATCTAAGGAACAAAAGATGCCATCTTGGCTAACTGCACTCATTTTTTTTCTTCTCCCTTCAAGTCAAAAGATAACTATTACAGGAAATAACCCCTTGACTCACTGCACGTGAGATTTAGGATTGATTTAGAGAGGGTCCAAAGATATTTATTTAAACTTTTTGTTAAGGAGTATTGATTATGTGAGCCATGGTATAGAACACAATGAGGTAAGAGATTACATAGTGCTTGCAGTGTCTGAAAGAGGGAGGGCTTCTTGTACCCCAGGATTGAATTTAGGGCCATCCAGACTTGAATTGATGTAGGTGTGGCTGCGAGTGATGAAAGCCACCATCACATCCAGAGAGAAACTGTCACTAAGGGGTGGGGGAGCACGTTCTACGTGCCTGACATCCCCATCAGACTGAATTCCCAAGGGTCAGGTAATCTGTCTGCTTCACATTGGTACACCCATCACCTTACACTGGACCTGCAAAGTTCTACAGACTTACACAGTTTTTTTTTCCCCTTTAAGGTAATAAATGAATTAATAAACAGATGGCAACCAAGAATGCAGATCTCACTTAAGTTACGGGCTCTCAATCCGAAACAACTTGAAAATACAAAAAACTTCTTATAAATTAACTTCAGTGTTAATGGACTCCCTATATACCCAGGATCTGGTTAAAGGCATAGAAAGCACTTTTTTTTTTTTCAGTATAAAAGGAAGTCTTAAATCATAATATCGTAGACATTCAGGGTTGGAAACATGTCAGATGACCTTCACTACAACCTTCCATCAGATAGGCAAATTCTTCTGAATTTAGGGGTCATTTGGCTTGGGAGCTTTTTAAGGCAACCAATTCCAAATTGACAATTAAGACCTTTATTTTATGTTAGATTTTAAAAAATGCTGTTTTCTAGATTCTGATTCCAATTCTAATGTGCGGGGCCCAAAGGAACTGATACCTTATCTATGAAAGCCTGTTTCCCTCCTACGTTCCTTACATACTTGTGTTTCATAGGGCTCCAGTCTTTGTCCCTTCACTGTTCAGCATGTTCTGTGTAGATATCTTCGTTGTGGCTCCTGACTAAAACTCCTTTTTTTTTTTTTTGATAAAATGATGCAACTTCCACATTTCTTAATTGGATGTTCTACCAGTGACCAAACCTTGCGTTCACCACTTATTTGACTTCATGAGGGTTCCAAGAAATCTCATACCTTCTCTTGCTAAACACTGAACGCATCCTCTTTTCTTTCAATCTTCTCCTTTCTTATATTCCCTATCTATATTAAGGAAGTCATCACTGTACTATATTTTTAATATTTTACAATTCAGTGAGACGTTAGTATCTGGGGTTAAAACTGAACTCTTGCCCACAGACTTCTTGTTACAGATGTTGCTACATGATTTATTTTTATTCTTATTTATCTTTTTTTGGAGTAGGTTGTATGCTAAAGTTAAACCTGTAATATGTAAGATGTTATATTATACATTTATAAAATTATGCATAACCATGTAATAATATATATTTTATTTATAGAAGACATATTATGTGCGAATCAGCCACCTTGTCGCAGTCTTTCACAGATTTAATAAAAGTGACAACAATAACAAAAAGGAATAAAGATCTATAGCTTCCAAGAAAAGATCAATAGCTTTCTTTACAATGGAGATTATGTCTTTTAGGAAATTTTATTCTTAAATATAACATTTATTAAAGGTGATAAAATTTTATTTAATGGTAAATTAAGTGTGAATTTGAAATTTGTTAATCTGTATAACGCTACTTTGATTGAAATTTCTCCAACCCCTATATCAAATTATAATGGAAACTCTGAATTAGAAAAATCATTGCATTGCAACCTCTGATAAAATATTCATTCAGACAATCATCATTGATGGGTACTAAACCTATCGGGTGAAAAATGGTAGGGGACAGCATACTTCATGGGGTCAAAGTATCACCTCAGAGATTATTTGCTAACTGCAAAGGGGAAAGTATACTTTTATAATGGGTAGATCTAGCAGTTCCCAGTTGAACTTAGTAATCAAGCTTAGTATCCACCAATGGTGGGGGAAGAAGAGTGGGAGGCCAATCGTGTGATACAATATGCAGCATTATCTAAAAAGCATCCATGCTAAAAATGCTTGCTCCGATTTCTGTCAAGACTTAAGACCCAAATTAAAATCTACCGAAAAAGAAAATATACATCCCTCAGCATACCCATGTATAATAATTGATGGGTGAATTATCTTTCACTAACTTTCAAATGGTTCAGAAAAAGTATATTGAGAAGATTAAAGCAAATATGGCATAATATTAACAACTGCTCATTCTATTACGAAAAACATTCCAAGAAGTTTAGAGGATGGTAGATAAAGACTGAGTGGTCTAAAGCTTTCTCTACAATGTGCAGCAGAAAGTCGTGTGATGACGCTTCACTTTCGTTGGTGACGTCATTGCAATGACATCAATATTCATATTTGTACTACCTTTCAACCCCCCATTTCTCTAAATTGTTCACCACGCTATGATAGCCAGTGTTACAGTGTGGAAATGTAGAGGCCTAAGAGAAGACCCTATAGTTTAAATTCAGTTTCATTCATTTATTTTTACTTTTTAAGTTGGGTTTTAAATTCACAGTCAAAACACTGGAGTTTTCATCTCTATCCTTTCTTTCCGTATATTCAGTTATGTAAATATACATCAAAAGTAATAGCTTCTTCCTTCTGCCCTACTGTAATGTGTCAAGCTGGTTTCCTTATAGATTTGCATTATCACCGTGCAGGGTTTTGGCATTAATTGACATTTTGAAGATGACCATTAATAAAAGATTAGGGAAAAGCAAATGAATATAAACTACTATCAATATGAGAATTGTGTTCTACAAATTGGATCAATTCTCATTGATTCTTTCCTACTAATCAAGAGGAATGCAGGCAATGGGTACTTTAAATGGAGTACTGAGAACATTTAATTAGAAACCCGGGCAATGAATTACAGAATTAAGTACAAAAACTATGTTTGTGAAGTTTTATATCTGTGGCACAATGTTATAAGATCAAACTAAAGTTAAATTCAAACTTCTGTTTTAATCATATGTGGTTAACATAATTGTGGAGGCTACAATATTATTTGCCCCATTCTTCTGAACTGGGAATAAGGGAAGAAATAAGAATTATGTTATAGAGATGGAAAGGAAAAAAAATCAGTATGCGTTGGAGGTAGTACCTACTTAAAATAATTCAGAGAATTAAGAATTCACTGGGAATTCTTAATTAAGAATGAGGACTGAATGACTTTTTCAGAAATCTATATGGCATAGAACATTAAATTTAATATGCATCAAGTTCTAAAACTGTGCTACAAAATGTTGAGTGAAACCTATTCTTTTAAGCAGCAAATAGGGTAACACAGAAAACAGTGTATTACAACTATTTCCAATTTTGCTATTATGAGGAAAATCAAGGTTGCTTTCTTATTTTTCTTTCAAAAATAAAAGAACCATGATTATAATGATCTATGTGAATAATGACTGCAAAAAAAGTGTTTCTAGATAAAATAAACCAAAATGTTAAAATTGACATGTATATGTGTTCAAATAAATTTTTTGTGAGTGGGTGATTATTCCTAAATTTGAAGACCTTATCATCCAATACTGTTGAGAAACAAAACAAAACAAAACAGAACAAAACAAAACAACAAATTGAGAGTGGTTTGGTATTTAAGTAAACTAAAAATAGTCTCCATGAGAGAGTAGATAATTATAACCCTTGACCTGAGATGCCAGGATTGTATTAAATGAAAAAGTGGATTTCATACTATGATCTCAAAATATATGTTAGTACTTTTTCTCATTTTCTAGTTTAGGTGATTGGGTAACTGAGTAAATCATACGTGAATAACGAGAAGTAAAAACTGTACTGATTATAATCACAACTAATATTTACAATATACTTTAGTTTTTTAAAAATATATAAATTACATTATTTTTTAGGTATATATATTTTCTCATGCAATTCTTTTTTTTTTTTTTCCAGATTTTATTTATTTGACAGAGAAAGAGACCTCGAGAGAGGGCATCTGAGCTGGGGGAGTGGGAGAGGGAGAAGCAGACTTCCTACTGAACAGGGAGCCCCATTCGGGGCTCGATCCCAGGACGCTGGGATCATGAACTGAGCCGAAGTCTGATGCTTAATGACTGAGCCACCCAGGCGCCCATCCCATGCAATTCTTACAGGTCTATCATGATCTTAGTCATCATCACTAACTGCATCACCTACATTCCCATTTTAGAGATGCTGAAACTAAAGCTCAGAGAATTTTTTTTGCTTCTGTCACGCAACGAGTAAATAGTGGATTTGGAATTCGATTCTAAAGGATTTCTGACTCCAAAGCACCTCCTCTTTTCACGGAGGCCCGTGTCTTCTCTTTACACATCAATCCAATTCTAGGAACTGGATGGAACTTTAATAGTATATAAGCAATGGTACACCAGGTTAGTGAATCTTTTCCAGTAGCTAAACAATAAGATTGAATAATTTCACCAGTCTATTTCTGAGCTCTGTTAAGCACATCACTGTGGCTTCTTCACTGTCTCCTTTTAGAGACAATATAAAATAAAGTATGTAGTTAATAACATAGATGTGTTTAAGCTAGAAATACACAATAAGATGTTATTAAAATAGGGGTTTATTATTAAAGTTTTTCCTACATATTTTTATTTTTATTTATTTTTACTGTCTTTTAAAAATATTTATTTATTTACTTTAGACATACAGAGAGAGAACACACCCATGCAGGACTGAGTGGGGAAGGACAGAGGGAGAAGAAAGAGCCTCAAGCAGACTGCGTGCTGAGCACAGAGTCAAGGAGGGGCTTGATCTCATGATCCTGAGATCTAGACCGGAGCCAAAACCAAGAGTTGGATGGTTGACTGATTGTGCCACCCAAGCACCTCTCCCAAAACGTAAATTTGGGGACCAAACTACTGATTAAATAAAATTAAGATAAATTCAGATTTTTTTTTTTTTTTTTACTAGTCCGGTATTGTTCATGATTCAGTTCTCACAAAACTGTGTCCTGAAATTCAGATTTTTAAAAAAAGATTTTACATATTTATTTGAGAGAGAGTGAGAGAGAGAGTATGAGCTGGCGGCAGGGGTGAGGCGCAGGGGCTCGCAGGGATGGGAGAGAGGAGGGAGAAACAGACTCTCCAGCTGAGCAGGGAGCTCGATTCAGGGCTCCATCCCAGGACCCTGGGATCCTGACCTGAGCCGAAGGCAGACCCTCAACTGACTGAGCCACCCAGGCACTCCATAAATTCAGATTTTTTTGACAATTAATTTTTAAAAATTATTCTTCAACAACAAAGATTTTCCTTTTGGTATAAGTTTAAGGGAACCTAGACCGGGGGCATGTCTTACTTATCTTCATATGCCTGCCCCTTGCACAGTGCTAAGCACAGAGTAGCTAACCAATACATATTTGTTAAATGACTGAATGAAACACGGAGGCATAGTTTTGCTGGAGTCAAGAGTTTAGGAAGGAGATAATTTTTCTCAATCAATGAATATCAATTATTTTCATATTTAGGACTTTGTTATATACTTATCTATCTAAAATTATAATCATGGTCATTAGATATGTTGTCTACATATCTACCTAAAATTATAAGTCTAATTGAAAACTACATTATGGCAAGTCACTATTACTGATAGAATAATACATTTCTCCCTCCAGCCCTCCCTATATAAATATATACTCTAGGAAATAAAATCTTGTTTAACTTAAATCAAGTGAAGGATTTAGTAGTGAAAGTTTTCTTTCTTATTAAAAACAGATGATTTACAAATATTCCCCCATAGTAAACTGGTTATAAAGGAAGGTGTAATAAATAGTGACAATTTTTAAAACCAAAATAAATAATATAAATAAACATGAAAGGTATTTAAATATTGCCAGGTAGGTGAACTGTATTTTGGTTCTATGGGATCTCTGATTTGAGTATTTCAGATACAGATATAAATTTGGGTATATCTTGATGAATGAATGAAATACATTTTTTTCTGAGAGGCTTGATACTGAAGTAATGTAACACAGATTGGGAATTAATATGTGGCAATACCACATTCTATGGTTGAATTTGCAAAAAATGTAATTCTGAAAAAAAAAGGAGAATAGCTACGTGAAAATTCTCAAGTTCAATTTTGTTTGAGCTAATTTGGGTCACATCCAGTTATACAAATTGATAAAATCTGATTAAGTAATAGAGACCTAAACAATTACATTAAAAAACAAAGAAATATACATATTTATTTATATATGACAAATTCTATTAACATAAAATATAGTGCTGAATGTTAGGAAGGTAAATGCATTAGTGGATAAGCCAGTAACTCAGAAGAATACAAATGTCAGAGAAGAAGCTTTTAACTCATTTAAATTCAACTTAATTTGACAAAACAAGACAAAATGCCTTCAGAAGGAAATCATTCTATTGATGGAGAAACGCTCATAATTTTAAAACCATTTGTTTCCAGATCTCTTCCGGTGGAAACACTGACAAAGTAGAGCTCTTAAAAATAATTGGGAAAATTATGCTTCATCATGACAACATGTGTTTTAATTTGCCGCCTGAACGTTTGGTCTAAGAAAGTCGTGAAAGTTTTCATGGGAATAGTAAGTGATGACCATTTCTTTATATAGTCAGAAACTAAGCCTATTGTCCAGCTGAAGTTTGCATTTGTTCAAAATGCTCAGATCGAATCTTCAATAACATTGGATGTGGCAGATACCGTGGTGGGATGGAATTTAATCTGCAGAGATTTGCTCCCTTGAACTTTATCTGCGAGAGATAATTTCTGGTCCATTTTACTAGTATTTCTGGCTCTCTCCGTCTGTTGACTTTTTTTGTTATTCTCTCCACCCATTTTGCCCTGGTATTCAACTGCTTTTCTTTTATTGTGCTTAGCATCTGCTACTGTTCCACTCCCTTCCAGTCAAAGCATAAGGTAACTTCAACACAGGCTAATTAAATGGTGCTTGAAGTTAGTTAACAGGTGGTGCCCCCAGCTACCCTCCTTGTAGGAACAGCTACAGCTCACACTTTAAAGAAAAGAAATGACACAATAGTGGCACCTGAATTAATAGAGCACTCCTTCCATACCACTAAACTGATGTTGGGGGATCAAAAAGAAACAGGATCATTCTTTTGTAGATGGAGAAATCTGGTTTGGGGGTTTAAGATCTCATTTGAGATTCTGAATCAAACCTCAGGCCTCCTTATCCTTTAACCAGTGTTATTTTCCCCATCATATATAAATTTGTTACCACTTCCTTCAGGTATGTTAACAAAGCACGTTTCTGATCACTGCTGTTAGTTCACATGTTAAATGATATTCAAGTAAGACCCACATGATTCCCTAAAATTCAAATTATCAAATAATCTACTTAGCATTTTGGAATTACTGCAACTAAGTGTATATTATTACTTACTTACTTAGGTGTTCAATATAGGGTAATGTTTAAGAGCCACTAGCTAACTCTGTGACCTTGGACAAGTTATTTTATCTTTTTTTGGGGGGGGGGGTCTCCCTTTCTTCATCTAAAAAATGTGGAGTCATGTATGTATTTCATGGGAGTGTAATGAGGGTTAAATAAGCAAATATTTGTAAAGAACTTTCTATGGTCCCAGACACCTAAGAAGTCAGTAAATATTGGCTATTATTATAATTAATTCAAATTAGAAGTCCACTTTAAAATGATCATTTAGCAATTCTTAATGAAAATTAAGTCCTATGAATTTGCTTCTTGAAATAAGACACATTCTGTTTCTGTTTTATATGCCAATTTGGAGTTTCTATAGGAGAAAAGGTGAAGAAAGTATCAGTTAAATTCAAGAGAAAAACTGATTTTGAAAGCTTCATTTCTGTCCAGCCATGTTGCAGTATGTCTTTCCACTGTATTTCTTCAGAACTCATTTGAGCAGAATTCCCCACTAAATCATTCCAGAAGTATTCCCATGCAGACAATTTTATCCTCATGGCAAACTCCTTGAACTGCACACTTCAGTTTTCCGAATTGTCTGGTGTGTGCTGACAAGGATGGATTCACTCAATTTTATTTCTTGAGGAAAGAAAAAAAAACACCACTTCATGTTGAAATTACAGATTTCTTCACTCTTGGGGTAAAGCCCCGCCCTCCCCTTCCCCTTCACGTCCAATGTTGTTTCAACTTCTGCCTTTCTGCCTTTCTTTCGCCATTTCCCGTAGAGGGGCAGAAACCCCTGGGTGCTTTGGGGAAAGTCTGAAGCATCTGCAAATTGGGTCCGAGTCACGTGGTCCCGCCAGTTCCTCCCACCCAGCCTTCCCCTAAGTGTCCCGCCAGTCGTGGCTGCCATCCATCTGCAGCCATTACGGCCATCTCCAAGGCAGCATTCACTCGACTGCTAAAGAGACAAATTTCCTCCATAGTCTCTTCATTGTCTGCTTTCTCTAACCACAGTCACGGTTTTGCGCTCTTCATTCTAATTGTGCTTTTGATGATTAGGGTCATTTTATGCCTTCAGCTTTCTCAAAGGTCACAGGGATTAGCTGTGTCCAATCGCGGAGCGGAGCGAGTGTGCAGGCTCACCCCCCATTCATCCACCCCCATTGATTTCCCCTCCGTGTGAGAGTGGCAATGGTGGGCACTTTTTTTTTTTTTTTCTTTAAACTCTTATTTGGTATTTTCCTTGTACTCCTCCCCTACTTCTTAGAGGAAGGCTGTTTGCAGCTATCCTGGTGCCACACGAGCTTTCACTGAAGCAAATCCACGCAGAAAGCAGGGGCGGTGCAAGTATAAGGCGCTGCGGAACAAATCAGCTCGCACTTGCTTCTTCCCCTATTGTTTCCGTGTATTTAGCTCAGGGCCATTCGACGTTTCCATGTCAGAAAGTCCCACTGCACTTCCAAACAGCATTCCCTTTCCTTGCGATTTGTCACTGAATGCAATCAATCACACACACACACACACACACACATTGCATACATTCTATTGATAATTATATATACTATAACATATATACTGTGCGTTTTTTTCCTGTTTTACTTTGCCGATTCTGACTTAACTTCTTTTTTATTTTTTAATTTTTTAATGCACCATCGTTAAAACATTAAGGTGTTTTGATTTGCATTTGTGTTTTCTTATGGGAAACCTGCCAGCTTTTATTCTTGCTACCACTTTTATTGTGAGATGGTTTGTTTCACTTGCTAGTGAAGAAAGAGACCTTCTTATTGTAAATTAATGTAAATTCTTGAAACCTAAGATGATAAAAGTAGCTCTTTAAAGGAATGTGTGACTGTATACCCATGTGGGGGGAGGGAGGATCCTCAAGAGTAAACTCCAATGAACCCCAAATACTTTAAAAGACATTAGGTTATTTATATCATTATTCATATTCAAGTGATATGTAAAAATATTTTCTGGACATGAATGCTCTTGGCTCATGATGAAGTCCATTCATTACTATGATCAACAGTTTAAAACACAGTAGGAGGCAGTCCTCAGGTCTTTCTTTCCATCTCGATAGAAGTCAAACAACTAGTCATTTTCTAGTTGGTGAGATTATCTGCTTGGCTCAGAAGAAAGATAAAATGAATTATGATCTTGTTTATTAAGTAATATGACCTCATAAGTAGAGATGCTTTCCAGAAATTATACCGCACATTCACATTCCAGATTTGAAGATACCGCATTAATGAACTTCCTCCTCCTGTGGTCCCTGTTTTATCATCCAGTTCATAGTGCCTCGGTCTGTACATGTGGAAGTATGCCCATGTGTAGATTCAGTGGTCTCCACAATGTTGCCTCATTTAACCTTTTCAAGCTTAATTCTTAAAACCTTCCATTAAGAAAAAGGAGAGACAACCTAGTTGACGAGCGAATTTTGATTTTTGTGTCCAATAGGCAGCTTCTGTGTGGATACTTTTGGTCAACACATGTGTGAGAAATGGATGGAAAGCTTAATATAGTAACCAATGCTCTTCCCATTGAGCTTTTGTGACCATTTTTTAATAGAGGCCAGAGTTTTTAGAGAAACACATTTCCCTGCAAAATGGGAAAGAGACCTGAAGTGCATAGATAGGGAGTAAAAATCTGCCGAGTTTTACATATTGCCAGAATTATGGTAACTATGCATAAATAACCTTAGGGAAATATTATAGAAATTGTAAGTAAATATTTTAACTCTTGCTGATGGGGAAAAGGAAAAATAACTAGAGGAAAATCTCTATAGTCTGGCATTTGAAAATGTGTCCTAAGGCTTCAGCATAAACCTTAAAACCATAATAGGAGAGTCACAAACAGCCCGTAAGATCCACAATTCATATTTAACAAATGGATGGCCAGTCTTGCATTAGTAGCAAATTAATGTAAAGAAATCAAACATGTAAATGAAAATATGTACCTTCATTCTTAGATTTTTTGAAGAATAAGACTCAACTATTTATTAATGTCAAAATTTTATTTTTGCTCTGTGTATTTCAGCACCTAAATATGATTATAAAAATTACCTGACAGCCTACTACCTGGTAACCATCATTGCTAGTAAATATAATTCTTCTATTGGTTATAAAATTGCTTCCTTATAATTCTGTACCTCCTAAGGTACAGACATTTTTTCCTGGGGCGGGGGGGAAAGTCTCTTTAATTGTACTAATTCTGGCAAAAACAAGTAGGTATAAGATGTCATGGTGAATGACAAACACACAAAATAGAAAATATGCCAGAGTAATTATACAATATAGACGATTCACTGATCATTCTAAAAATGATAGTAGTGTATTGTATTTCACAATTTGAGAATAAAGATACTGTCAAACTTTCCATTAATCTCATGTATAGTTAATTTATTATGCCATTAAGAGATATGTCATAAAAATACTGTATTCAGGAGGCTATTAAATTTTAACAAGTGCCATCCTGAATCCCATTGTAAAAGCTCAAAGCCCTACTGCTTTCATTGGTGGAGTTTGAGAAGCTTGGAGGCTCTAATTTTACCTTCAGTAAATATTTTTAAGTTAACCTTTTTATTTTGTGTGTTTACATGCAGTTTTAAGAAGTAATGTAGGGGGGGCGCCCCGGGGGCTCAGTTGGTTAAGCAACTGCCTTCAGCTCAGGTCACAGTTCTGGAGTCTCAGGATCGAGTCCCGCATCGGGCTCCCAGCTCTAAGGGGAGTCTGCTTCTCTCTCTGACCTTCTCACCTCTCATGCTCTCTCTCACTGTCTCTCTCTCAAATAAATAAATAAAATTAAAAAAAAAAGAAGTAATGTAGGAAGATCTATCTTTTACCTAGTTTCTCCCAGTGATAACAGTTTGCTAAACTATAGCGCAATGTCACAAACAGGATATTGACATTGACACAGGCCAAGATAAAAAAGCATCCCTATCACTGTAAGGGTCCTTCACGCAGACCTTTTCTAACCACGTCCACTTTCTTCTCCCCCACTCCTTCCTAAGCCTTTGGTAACCACTGTTCTGTTCTCCATATGTACAATTTTATCATTGTAAGAATGTTCTATAGTGAAATCACACAATATATAAGCTTCTTGGAATGACTTTTTCCAGGCAGCATAATTCTCTTAAAATTCATCCAAGTTGTCACGTGTATCGAGAGTTCGTCTCTTTTAAGTGCTGGGTAGTATTCCGTTTATGGCTATATGGGTTTGTTTCTCCACTGATCAGGTGAGGTATATTTTGGTTATTTCCAGTTTTTGCCTACTATGAATGGAGCTGCCTTACACATTTGTGTACAGGTTTTAGTGTAAACATAAGTTCTCATTTCTCTGAAACGGAAGCCTGGGAGATCAACTGCTGGGGAGTATGGTAATTAACGTTTAGTTTTTTAAGAAACTGCCAAACTGTTTTTCATTGGAGCTGCACGTTTCAACCAACTGGTTTTAAAAGGCACACATGTATTCACAAGGAATACATGTCTCTGTGGCATCAGGGTTAAGTTAAAGTTAAACTCGGAGAGTTCGTTTCTTTCCTCCTTCTCCCATCCTGACTCTCTCCTTTCCCCTCTCTGTCCCTCCATTACCTTTTACTTCCAACTCTTCTTCTCCTCTTTCCTGTCTAGTTTCTTTTTTTCTTTCTTTCCTTCCTTCCTTCCTTCCTTCCTTCCTTCCTTCCTTCTTTCCTCCTTCTTCCCCTCCCTCCCTCTTTTCCTTCCTTCTTTCCCATGTACATATGGAATTGTGATAAAAGGAATGACTATTTGAACTTAATCTGATATCAAGAGATATGAGTAATGTTACAGCCTTGTAAGTCCTTTAAAAGCATTAAAACTTAGTTTTATTAGTTTTGTACATTTTTAACATTTAATAATAGCATCTTCATCTTATATTAAAAGGAAAGATTTTTATCTGACAGTAAAAACAAAAAAAATGCAGAATAACCTTTTTGGTCCCTTTTTTTCTATTGATAGTGACAAGTTATCAATCAATAGCCAAATAAAAGTCAATTAAACATATAAAAAAATCACCAGACAGAAATTTGTTATGTTGTCACTGTGAAGAACAGTCTATCTTCAAAGGGTAAAAAAATAATACCTTACAGTTTATTATGCAGTTCTGAATAAAGCATATTTGGGACTATGTACTCCAACCAAAAGATTTACATCCTAGGCTAATGTGTAACTGTAGATACAGACCTGAACAAACCTGCTGATATAAAATGATGTTCTCAAAAAAGCTTGTTGCTTTCATACATCATAGATATTTTCACTTCCTGTCAAAAAACTGGTGTTATTATATCAACTGACTAAAAAAAAAAGACCAAGTTGGTTTGGTTTGTTATTATGAAACTATAATGGCCAGTTACTGGTATTTTAGAAAAAAGTCAATTGTTAAAAGTTACAGGTAAAGTCACATTGATGAGGACGACAGCAGCGATCTCAGGAAATTCACCATAAAAGCAAATACAAGAGCAATAGGTAGTCTTCATAAATAAATAAAAATCATTTGTAGTCTCAAACTTTTACATTATGGAACCAATAAAAGTTGAATGAAGTTTTCTGATTGCAGAAATATATAGATATAAATGTTCATCACGTTAAAAAAGTGTATTGTTTTAATGCTTTTATAGGAAAAGATAAGGAAAGTAAAATTACTTATACTAAAGCTGGTCATTTGAAATGAGTATATCTACCATACCTGAAAAATCATGTTATAAGATTTTATAACAAACCTTATGTTGATTAATAAATGGTTTGTCAAGTTACCACCATAAAGGATGATGTAAGAACAAAAAAAAAAACATATTTTCCAACTGATCTGATCAATTTCTGTGATACAGATTGAAAGTATATTGATGGGGGTCAAGCAGTGCATTGTCCTGAATTTAAACCGCAACCTTTTATTTGATAAACTCTGACAGCTTAGGAGACATAAAGTTCAGGTCACACTGGCATTATTTCCCTAAGTTGGATAAAATGAAATAAAGCACAGTAAAATAAAAGGAAATAAAATAAAATGATCACCCTCGCGGTGTTCCTTGAATGAAATGGACAATGACTGAGATAATGAGATGTGGATAATTCTATTATAGATGATGCAATTAGAGATCATTTCATTGGTAAGAAATCATATTTGGTGTGTTGTGTTCAACTTCTTAAACCTTCAGGAATACTTCAAATGGACAAGTTCTTTTTAAACATTAAAAAAAGAAGAGGCTAGTTAAATAAATTGCCTCAGAAATTTTCATGGGCTATTTCTATTTATAAAACAATAAATATTTATTATAGTAAGAACACTTTTGTTATTTACTTAAAAGTAGTAAACATTTATACCAATAAAAAGTAATCTTAAATGTACAAAAGCAATAATGTCCCATAGCTTAGAATTGTTCCCACCCCCACTTAAGGCCCACCTGTCATCAGTCACCTTTAAGGAGTGGCCTGTGAACGGATGTTTAAGGCATCAGGGTAGATCCCAGAGGAATAAAGATGGAGCAGAATAAACCATTGAAAACTTTAAGAAAAGGAAATGGTCCATAAAGATAGAGCCCATTAATACATGAACTATATTGATTTCTTGTCTTTTTTGTGAACATAATTGCAGAATAAAATACATTTATTATTATACATTTGTAGAGCTAAATATAGAATGCCAGAAATAGGAACACAGTATACGTATATGTGTGTGTATACACATACACACGTGTATGTATAGATGTCCTGGACCTGTATGAAGTATTCAGATATATTATCAGAAATTATGATACGATTATGATTATTATTTTTTGCATTGCTATTTGGGGCTTTACAGAAATAAATGTACGCTTTAGAGAATTACAACCGAAATTAGAAACACAGAGAAAAATACGAAGATGAATGGAAGAAATAAAGAAGAATATTAAAAGGGATAGATAAAAATGCCCAGTATCAAGTATCTGAAAAAGTTAACATAGATCTTAGTACATTCTGATTATTCAAGGGCGAAAAGGAATGAGGAGCCCTTAAATTCAGGAAGAAGACAGATTGCTCTAGGCAAAAGGAAATGGTGAAAATAATTTTTCAATAATTGCTTTAGTTGTACATTACCATAGTGTAATGGATATTTCTAAAATGTAGGAAGGAATGTAGGAATTGATTTTGAAAAGAAAGGCAAATATAAATGTTTATATATCCCCCAAAACAGCATAAAAGTATCCGTGATTCAAACTAAGAGATGCATAGTAGATTGGTTCTGATTTACTTTTCAAATAGCAAGTAAAGATAACACTAATAATTAGGGTTTAGATTCTATTTTTCATCTTAAGAGGGGGCATCTCTATACCACCTGTCACATAGCAACTGAAATGGAATGCAGTCGATAGATAATAACTGGTTCAGCTATGACTAAAAAGCTGATTTTTCTCCATCTTAAACTCCCAGTTATGCCTGCCTGAGAGGTACACTTTGCCAATCACAAAATTCAGAATAGGCAAAAAAATAGGCCAAAAATTAGGCAAAAACCCCAAGATGTGTTGCCCACAAAACTGGCTATTTGTTTATGAAAAAAGAAACATTCACTGAGCGGGTATGTTTCCTTTTCATTAATGAATCATTTTTAAGAGATCAAAGAGCTGAAGATATCCAACAGTACATTTAGGTGATCTACAGGAGGCAGCCATATTCCATACACAGCTGTTGTCTCGGGCTGAAATTAGTTGCTTAGAATTTGCGTTAAGTAATCCCATACTTCAAATGACTTTAGGAAATTGGGTGTTAGGGAGACCAGCCAGCACCATTCAATTAAGTGGTCCTTGAACAGAAAAGTGTTTTTCCTTTAAATGGAGTGAAAAAAGAGTTTGATCACATTGAAGCTAATCTATCATTTATCATACCCAGTGGGTGAGATAGTTAATGACTCTATTGATTCTTCTTGGTGCTTAGTTTTATATACAACATTTAAGCCATGTGAAACTTAATATGAGATTTGTTTTCCACTTGTTATTGATGCCTTTCAATTATATTTATTTATCTCTGTAGGCACTGAATTTAAAAGGGAGTTTCAAAAGGGTTTCAGGTAATACCATTTTCTTAAACTCTACTTTCATTTTTAGATTTTTAAAAAAATTTTAGCTTTTTTTCCTATGTAGATGGTTACCTTCAGAGGTCCCTTTACGTTAATTTTTTTAATTTTTAATTTTTTTTAAAGATTTTATTTATTCGACAGAGAGAGAGAGATCACAAGTAGGCAGAGAGGCAGACAAAGAGGAGGGGGGAAGCAGGCTCCCCGCAGTGTGGAGACCCTGATGGGGGCTCGATCCTAGGACCCTGGGATCATGAACTGAGCCGAAGGCAGAGGCTTTAACCCACTGAGCCACCCAGGCGCCCCTCTCTTTACTTTTATTAAGAAGAAAAAAAACACTGAAAATTTGTCAACGATATTGATTATAGAATTTGAGAAATAGCTTTTTTCTTATTTCTCTTTCTTTTTCTTCACCTGCCTCTTTTGTATCCTCACTATTCATTGATGTCGGTCATTGTAATTATCCTCTGATTCCTACCTCTTCTTTGAGGGTCATATATGAGCCATTTCTGGAAAGCTATCCGTCTTTACAAAAAAGAGAGAAAGACAAAAACAATAAGGCAAAGAGGAAGCAGCAGCAGCAGCAGCACAAAAGACACGCAGAAGCTGCAGACATGTTCAGACGGCATCGCAAAGGGGAAGGGCAGCCACAGTTACAACAAATGGATACTTAGAAATGAAAAGAAAACAAAAATACCAGCAAGTCTGGGTGCAAGGTGAGGTCTAAAACAGCATGCCAACCAAACAGACCCAAATGACTCCGGTGTTATCTGAGAAATAGACAAGGCTGGTTTCTGAACTGAGCTCCCCGAGTCAGTTTAGCCAACATATAGGTTCTCTATGTGCAAGTATTCGTGCGTAAGTCTAATGGGTTAGCAAACATAAAGTAAGTTAGTTAAACCCTGAAGCTCTCGGAAATCACCACCAAATGAAATAAGAACCCAAATGATACCAGAAAAATCAGTTTTTTAACACTGATACCTATTCCTCAAAGGTACTCACTGAAATACGAATTCTTAAAATACATTGCCTAGAGACAATGTTTGATTAAAAGATCTGGATAATGTTGGTATCATCAATAGCTAAAGTTTAGACACGCTGTGAGCATAACTTTAGAAAGAAAGTGCTCAGAAGAGCAAAATCCAAGATGTGCTTCAACAGTTGTGTGTTGGAGTCTCATCATTTGGCTCCCCTAGGGTCAATCGTTCACATCTATTCCCAGCTCTGTATTCATGCTGGTACCTTGGAATCATCCTCGGTGGGGATATTTACACCGTGGAAACCAGCACACCCTCTAAGTCAATGTCTTTCCACCCAGGAGCCACTTGCTAACCATCTACCAGCATACCATTGCCTTTGGATAATTACGTCATATTTTCTACAAACTCTAAACTTAATCAGTGAGAATCCAAACCAACTAGTTGCCAGCTTCCCTAATTTCCCAATATCCCACTAGGAAATATGTACAAAATACATTTTATCATCCATTACATTCATGATAGCCTTCTTTGCTGTTATTTTGTGGTTTTAATTGAGCATTTATATGATTTCATGTTTTCTCCTTTCATTCTAAATCAGTTACACTTCTTTTATTGTTTATTTTTACTTTTTCTTAGTGGTTGCTCTAGAGCTTGCAATTACATTTACAACTAATCCAAATCTGTTTTTCAAATAACACTATACTGCCTCACAGATAGTACAAGTACATTATAATAGCAGCATATTTCTTTTCAAATTTATTTTATTTATTTATTTCAGACACAGAGAGAGAGAGAGAGAGTGTGTGTGTGTGTATGTGCACAAGCAGGGGCAGGGGCAGAGAGGGGGGGAAAGCAGACTCCCCACTGAGCAGGGAGTCAGGGCTTGATCCCAGGACCCTGGGATCATAACCTGAGCCAAAGGCAGCTCCTTAACTAATTGAGCCACCCAGGCATCCCTAATAGCAATATATTTCTAATTCCTCCTTCCTATCACTTATATCATTGATGGCATTCATTTCACGTATACATAATAATACATAAACAAATATATATATATATATATACACTTATATACGAGAGTACATAATCTGATATTATTTAAATGTTTTTTTAAGTTTTTATTTTATTTTTATTTTTTTATTTTTATTTTTTTTTAAGATTTTATTTCTTTATTTGACAGACATAGATCACAAGTAGGCAGAGAGGCAGGCAGAGAGAGAGAGGGGAGGAAGCAGGCTCCCCGCTGAGCAGAGAGCCCGATGCGGGGCTCGATCCCAGGACCCTGGGATCATGACTTGAGCCGAAGGCAGAGGCTTTAACCCACTGAGCCACCCAGGCGCCCCAAGTTTTTATTTTTTAAATTATTTTTATTTTTAATTATTTTTATTAACATATACTGTATTATTTGCCCCAGGGGTACAGGTCTGTGAATCATCAGTTTTACACAATTCACAGCACTCACCATAGCACATACCATCCCCAATGTCCATAACCCAATCACCCTCTCCCTACTCCCCCCCACCCCCAGCAACCTTCAGTTTGTTTTGTGAGATTAAGAGTCTCTTATGGTTTTTCTCCCTCCCAATCCCATCTTGTTTCATTTTTTCCTTCCCTAACCCCCACAACCCCCCGCCCTGTCTCTCAAATACCTGAAGGTTTTATTTTTAAGTGATCTCTATACCCAACATGGGGGCTGAACTCACAATCCCAAGATCAAGAGTCACATGCCCTACCCACCAAGCCAGACTGGTGCCCCTTACTGAGATTATTATTATTTTTTAAATAAATTGTTATCTGTTAGGGGTGCCTGGGTGGCTCAGGGGGTTAAAGCCTCTGCCTTCGGCTCAGGTCGTGATCCCAGGGTCCCGGGATCGAGCCCCACATAGGGCTCTCTGCTCAGCAGGGAGCCTGCTTCCTCCTCTCTCTCTGCTTGCCTCTCTGCCTACTTGTGATCTCTGTCTGTCAAATAAATAAATAAAATCTTCAAAAAAATTGTTACCTGTTAGATCAATTAAGATTAAGAAAGATAAAGTTTTTATTTTACTTTTACTTAGTCCTTCTCCAGTCCTCTTTCTTTACATAGATCAGAGATTCTGACTTACATAATTTTCCTTCTCTCTGAAGAACTTCCTTTAACATTTCTTGCAAGGCCGATCTACTGGCAACAGATTTCCTCAATTTTTGTTTCTCTTAAAAAAATCTTTATTTCTCCTTCTCTTTGGAAGGATAATTTTTAAGGTCCAGAATTCCAGGTTTTTGTGTGTGTGTGTGTGTTTTTTTCTCTCAACATGTTAAGTATTTCATTCCAACATCTTCTTGCCTGCATGATTTCTGAGAGAAATCAGATATAATCTTTATCTTTACTTCTTTATAGGAAAGTTCCCCCACCTTTGACTTCTTTCAAGATTTTCTTTATCTTTGATTTTCTGTAGTTTGAATATAATATGGCTAGTTGTAGTTTTATGTTTATTTGGTTTTGGTTTTGCATTTATTCTACTTGGTGTTTTCTGAGCTTCCTTGATCTGTGAGTTAATATATGCCGTGAATTTGGGAAGTTCTTAGTCATTATTGCTTCAAATATTGTTTCTTTCTTTCTTTCTCTGATATTCCCATTACGCATGTTGTACCTTTTGTAACTGTCCCACAATTCTTTTTTTTTTTAAAGATTTTATTTATTTATTTGACAGAGAGATCACAAGTAGGCAGAGAGGCAGGGCGAGAGAGAGGGGGAAGCAGGCTCCCTGCCGAGCAGAGAGCCGGAGGGGGGGCTCCATCCCAGGACCCTGGGATCATGACCTGAGCCGAAGGCAGAGGCTTTAACCCACTGAGACACCCAGGCACCCCTGTCCCACAATTCTTGCACATTCTGTCCGCACCTCCCCCCCCCCCGACCAGTCATTTTTCTCTTTGCTTTTCAGTTTGGGATGTTAATATTGTCATGTGTTCAAGCCTAGAGAGTCTTTCCTCAGCCATCATGGGCAGTCTATCCATGAGCCCATCAAAATCATTCTTCATTCTGTTATAATGCATTTTATCTCTAGCATTTCTTTTAATTATTTCTTAGATTTTCCATCTCTCTGTTTACATTACCCATCTGTTCTTGCAAGTTCTCTGTTAGAGCTCTTAGCTTATTAATCACAGTTGTTTTAAATTTCCAGTCCGATAATTCCAGCATTCCTGTTAATTCTGATTCTGGTTTTGATGCTTATCCAATCTCTTCAAATTGTGTGTGTGTGTGTGTGTGTGTGTATGGCCTTTTAGTATGTCTTATAATTTTTTGTCATAATCAGATATGATGTAAGGAGTGAAAGTAACTCAGGTAAATAGGCCTTTAGTAATGTGGTGGTAGCTGTGGGGGGAGGGGAAGCATTTTCTAGTCCAGTGATTAGGTTTCAGTCTTTTGGTGAGCCTGTGCTCCAGGACTGAACTTCAGCAATACTTCTCAGGGTTTTTCTCCCCCTTGGGTGGAACAGGAGTGCTGGAAGGGGCTGGAGTTGGAGTTGTGTATTTCCCTTCAACCACACCAGTTAGGCTCTTACATAACTCCAGAAGGTTAGGCTCTGGTAAAAGAGCCTCCTCTGAAGGCAGTCCTCTTTAAGAAGAACAGAGTGTTCCCACTTATTTCAAAATGGTTCCTTTCTCCTCACCCCTTGGAAGACTGAGGGGATTTTTCTCTCATCTTTACTGTGGGAACCTGGCCAAGCTCCTGGAGGTAAATCTTATGTCATAGGAGTTCCCCTATGATTGAGTCTCCATGGAGTTTTTAACTCTCAGACTGTGACTTCATTTCTCCAAAGGATTTTAGAAGAATTGCTGATTTTTTGTTTGGCGTTTTACTTGTCAAGATGGAGTGATAATCTCTAAGCTCCTTATATGCTGGAAGTCAAAAAACTGGAAGTCAAGCCACGTTTCCATCTACTTCCGCCCGCCCCCACCACAAAGTGCTACACACAGAATATGAAGGAAAACTTCATCTCTTCATGTGTTTTGAATTTTGTAGATTTTGCATGAAAGCTTATATATTGAGTTGTTTTCAACTACCTATAATAAATGTCAATAATAATATTTCAAAGATAATATTATGGTAGCTTGGAATTACATATAGGAGTATTCTGATATTTAATACCCATAATCATGATTGTAAGTTATAAATTAAATATTTATCTTCAGTTACAAAGGATATTTTTAGAGCATTTAGATAATTCAAAGGCATAAGCTCTTAAATTAATACTTAACCTTAAAAAGCTTCTAAGGAAAAAAATCAAAGTAAAAAGTAAACTATAAACACTTGCATTATATTTTTTTAAAAGAACTTCAGATTCACATATACATATTTGAAGTATGCACTTTGATGTCTAATTGGTCTCTTAAGGTTACCCTGTCTAAAAAGGAAAATCTTTATTTCCAGTCCCATCACCAATATATATGCACGCTGATGGTTATCATTCTCTACCTAATCGTGATAGCCAAAAGCTTGAAGTCATTCCTTATTCCCCACCCCACCCCCGGCTTCCACGCTTCCCACATCCATTCAGTCACCAAACATTGTTGGCTTAATGAACAAAATACACCTCTACTTCTCTTCATGTCTATCTCTACCAACTTTCTCCAAGTACCCTGTATCTTGGATCTGGCTACTACAGTAGTCCTTGAAGCACTCTCCCTGATTCTTTGCTGGTCTTTCTCTGGAATCTGTTCCCCAGAAAGCAACCAGGGTGATTGGTTAACGGTATAAATCAGATTTAAGTTTCCTACTTAGAACTGTAAATGACTTTCCATTATATTTAGAACACAGTAAGCATCCTTTTACACAGCCTACATCATCCCTCATATCTTTATCTTAAACCACAATTTGCGCCTATCTTCCCTTCATTCACACTGGACCTTCTCTTCAAACAAGAGACCAAGTTCATTCTTGCCTCTGCACATAGCACCTTCTATGCCTTAAATTACCTATTCCTTTCTCCACTGAGCAGGTTCCAACGCATCTTAGGTCTTACCTCACATGTTGCTATACCACAAAGTTCTTCCCTAACACCTTTCCCTAGCCCTATCTAAGAATCATAGGCTCCTTTACGCATATCTTTATTTAATTATTTATTTATTTATTTATTTATTTTTTAGCATTTTTCATAATCTGAACTTGCTTTTGCATATTTATTTGAATGTATGTTAAGTGTTGTCTCATTCCATTGGAACATAAGCTTCATGAGAATTGTTTGCATATCTCAGGTTTTCTTTTTTTTTTCTTCTTTAATTTCTACCATCTAGAACAGATGGTCAATAAATGTGTTTAGTGATACACAATTTTATTATTTGTGAAATGGCTAAACAAATAGAGCACACACATTTTTAAATGCAGTAGGGTAGATGTCTATGTTCAAGGTGAATTTCCATACAATAAAGCTTTCACCTTGGGGACCTGGGGACATATTAATGGAAATAACACCAAAGAGAAGATATGAAGAAAAATTTTAATAAGTCTAGTAGTATATACATGCATAACTCCCAGGACTATCGACCTCTAACAAAATAAATCTCATTTCAGGGACAAAACTTAAGCTTATTTGAGAGAGACAGGAAAACAAACAAACAAACAAAAAAACCCAGAAGTCCATTTTCCTCAATATAATTATCTTCGGGGTCCAAGCCAACAATTAGGCAAGTACAAAAATGTTTATCTTTTTTGAGTATGAACTCTTAAATTTACAAGTAAGTTTTTGTTTCCCTCTAGACTCTCTGTTCCTAAGTTTGGTGTAGTGAAGTAGTTAGGGAACTCTGAGTCACTCTGTTTCCTTCAAATCCTAATTTTGTCACTTAAGAGTTGTGCTATTTTGGGCAAATAACTTAACCTGAGCCTCAGTTTCCTCACATAAAATAGGGATGATATTAACATGTAATTCACAGATAGCCTGTGTAGAGAAACAGAGCTTAGAAAATAGTAAGGACCATATACTTATTTGTTTTGGGAGTTTTTTCTTTGTTTTAAGTTTTTATTTAAATTCCAGTTAGTTAACATACAGTCTAATATTAGTTTTAGGTGTACTTTCTAGTGGTGCCACACTTCCATACAACACCCGGGGCTCATCACAACAATTAGCTGGTTGCTTACATCTCTGTTTGAGTAGTAAAGTTCCTGATATTCCATGACACTTACTGGCACTTATTCATAAAGAATCTCAATTAGATTTAGGGGGCATGGAGGAAAACAAGCAGAAAGAACAATTCCGGGGATTCAGTAAAGGAGGCTGTGTTCCAAATCACTTTCTCCGGAGTCCAGAGGTCAATTTGCGAAGGCAAGCTGCAGATGGACAGATAAACTCTGATTTCCGCATCCTCCTCGAAGTGGTAATTGTGGGCCTTCTAGCCAAAGGCCTCTCTTAATGAACGAAAGGGAATGAAAAGGTCATCTTTTTTTTAAACATAATCTTCTGGGAGCATTGCTCTCTGAAAACGTCAGGATCCTGAACACGTTCAGGAAGCCTCCAGGAGGTTGCTTTTACTAATAAGGCAGTGGCATACACTGACCGTCCACCAGCCCTCAGAACCCCCAGTCCCTGCAACTGACCTTGAACCAGAGGCAGCAGAGACTAACTGCTGGAGGTTGACAGGTGCCCCCCAGCCTCTGAAGAGGACCCTTTGCTCTGGGGCTGGCATGCGGATGTGGCTGTTTATCTGACAAATATATTTTGAAGAGGAAGAAAGTAGTTCAAACTGAAAACACTGCCAGTCCTTCCCTCAAATACTGTACAGAAAGATGAAGTAGCCCTTCAATTCTCACGTAATTATCCAAAAGAGGAACTGAGTAAAATCTGTACTCTCTTTAAGAATTTGAAGTGTAGATTGGTGGGCCAAATCATATGGATTTTTTTTTAATTTCAACTTCATTCTCTATTATCTTCTACTTTCCACTTCTAATTTTTTTTTTTAAGATTTTATTTATTCACTTGACAGACAGAGATCACAAGTAGGCAGAGAGGCAGGCAGAGAGAGAGAGAGAGGAGGAAGCAGGCTTCCTGCCGAGCAGAGAGCCCGATGCGGGGCTCGATCCCAGGACCCTGGGATCATGACCCGAGCCGAAGGCAGAGGCTTTAACCCACTGAGCCACCCAGGCGCCCCACCACTTCTAATTTTTTACATCTCCCTTCCTGTCTACCATTAAAATATGGAAATGATACAACTTAATCCAACTTAGAATATCATTCCTGGAGAAAATATCTTAATCTGAAATCTCAGTCTTTTGCTATGTAGTCTAGTGTATGTTTTTCTTGATGTAAATAGGTGGGTTTATTTTCATGAATATCCTTGATGCCTTCTCATTCAAATAAAAACAAAGAATTTCTAAGATATTTTAATCTTTGTGTTAAGCAATAGAGTAAATGCAAACTTAAAAAAAACAAGAGTCCCAAACATTCCGGAACTCACAATCTCTTGATATGCTTGAAGGTCTCAGAGGATCTATCATAGTGCCGAAACACAATGTAAATGGAAATAAAGTCAGAGCTTTGAGTTGCAGTAAAAGGAAGAACACATGCATAGCTTTGTTTCCATTACTGGAAATAGGGTGAATGAGAAAGAAAACTGATAGATAAAAAGGAAGGAAAAGAATGTGGAAGCGTAGAGTAGAGCATGGGGACAGCGAAAAGTGCTAGCGTGGTGCAGGGTGGTGTTACTCTCCGCTATATTTCTACTTTAAAAGAAACAAAAAAAGAGCGCCATCATTTTTAATTGAACTCTTGAGAGAAGAAAAATAACATTATTGTATCAATTTGCCAAATGCAAGGAAAGGCGTGTCTATCATATCTACATTGTGTGACATATCATTCATTCATTCATTCATTCATGGCATTTAGGCAATGGTGTAACAAGGGATGCGTATTTTGGGGGGATAGTCTGCAATTAAAGGCTTTTCTGAGTACTATTTAAGCGGTATCAGAAGAATGAGATACAACTGCCTAAATGTTTCAGCAGAAGACAGTGTGTGCTGGGGCGCCTGGGTGGCTCAGTGGGTTAATCCTCCGCCTTCAGCTCAGGTCATGATCTCAGGGTCCTGGGATTGAGCCCCAGATCGGGCTCTCTGCTCGGCAGGGAGCCTGCTTCCCCCCTCTCTCTGCCTGTCTCTCTGCCTACTTGTGATTTCTCTCTGTCAAATAAATAAATAAAATCTTAAAAAAAAAAAAAAGACACTGTGTGCAAAGGCTCTGAGTTAGAAAAGCCTTAGGTGTTTTCACAGATACAAACAAAACCAGTAGCACATTTTGAACAATGGGTAAGGGTAAAGTCTGACAAGAGCCTAATGGTGTAGCTCCATGTAGAACTCTCTAAAGGTTGAGACTGACTTCAACTGCACTGGCAGGTAATCTAATTGATAGTTTTAAAATGCTAGCCTTGTCGTCATCAGGAGGATCCAGGTGTGTTCTCTGAGAGTGGGTAGGCCACAGTAGTCGTGAGACTTTGTGATCCACATCTTACAGATTTGGAAAGCAAAGTTTAGAAGAAATGATAATTCAAACTCAAGACTTCTTCATAGTAGAAGCACATGGCATCGAGGAGCTAATTCTCCATCACTTGGCCCTCTCTCTCTCTCTTTTTTAAAAAATATTTTATTTATTTATAATTTTTTTTTTAACTTTCAGCGTAACAGTATTCATTGTTTTTTCACCACACCCAGTGCTCCATGCAATAACTGCCCTCCATAATACCCACCACCTGGTTCCCCCAACCTCCCATCCCCCGACCCTTCAAAACCCTCAGGTTGTTTTTCAGAGTCCACAGTCTCTCAGGGTTCACCTCCCCTTCCAATTTCCCTCAACTCCCTTCTCCTCTCCATTGCCCCATGTCCTCCATGTTATTTGTTATGCTTCACAAATAAGTGAAACCGTACGATAATTGACTCTCTCTGCTTGACTTATTTCACTCAGCATAATCTCTTCCAGTCCCGTCCATGTTGCTACAAAAGTTGGGTATTCATCCTTTCTGATGGAGGCATAATACTCCATAGTGGTTATGGACCACATCTTCCTTATCCATTCGTCTGTTGAAGGGCATCTTGGTTCTTTCCACAGTTTGGCGACCGTGGCCATTGCTGCTATAAACATTGGGGTACAGAGGGTCCTTCTTTTCACTACATCTGTATCTTTGGGGTAAATACCCAGTAGTGCAATTGCAGGGTCATAGGGAAGCTCTATTTTTAATTTCTTGAGGAATCTCCACGCTGTTCTCCAAAGTGGCTGCACCAACTTGCATTCCCACCAACAGTGTAAGAGGGTTCCCCTTTCTCCACATCCTCTCCAACACACGTTGTTTCCTGTCTTGCTAATTTTGGCCATTCTAACTGGCGTAAGGTGGCATCTCAATGTGGTTTTAATTTGAATCTCCCTGATGGCTAGTGATGATGAACATTTTTTCATGTGTCTGGTAGCCATTTGTATGTCTTCATTGGAGAAGTGTCTGTTCATATCTTCTGCCCATTTTTTGATATGATTATCTGTTTTGTGTGTGTTGAGTTTGAGGAGTTCTTTATAGATCCTGGATGTCAAACTTTTGTCTGTACTGTCATTTGCAAATATCTTCTCCCATTCCGTGGGTTGCCTCTTTGTTTTGTTGACTGTTTCCTTTGCTGTGCAGAAGCTTTTGATCTTGATGAAGTCCCAAAAGTTCATTTTCGCTTTTGTTTTCTTTGCCTTTGGAGACATATCTTGAAAGAAGTTGCTGTGGTGATATTGAAGAGGTTACTGCCTATGTTCTCCTCTAGGATTCTGATGGATTCCTGTTTCATGTTGAGGTCTTTTATCCATTTCGAGTTTATCTTTGTGTACGGTGTAAGAGAATGGTCAAGTTTCATTCTTCTACATATAGCTGTCCAGTTTTCCCAGCACCATTTATTGAAGAGACTGTCTTTTTTCCACTGGATATTTTTTCCTGTTTTGTCAAAGATTATTTGACCGTAGAGTTGAGGGTCCATATCTAGGCTCTATACTCTGTTCCACTGGTCTATGTATCTGTCTTTATGTCAGTACCATGCTGTCTCAGTGATCACAGCTTTGTAGTAAAGCTTGAAATCAGGTAACGTGATGCCACCAGTTTTATTTTTGTTTTTCAACATTTCCTTAGCAATTCGGGGTCTCTTCTGATTCCATACAAATTTTAGGATTATTTGCTCGAGCTCTTTGAAAAATACTGGTGGAATTTTGATCGGAATGGCATTAAAAGTATAGATTGCTCTAGGCAGTATAGACATTTTGACAATCTTTATTCTTCTAATCCAAAAGCATGGAATGGTCTTCCATCTTCACTTGGCACTCTCTTTACCAGGTAGCAAATGGTTGGGTCTCCAACAATAAAACTTCAATAATAGCAACAATAACATGTAATTTTATTTTGTGTTAACTCTGAATGTGAGACAGAGCTAGCCAAATGCAAGTTCTAACTATGTTTCAAGCTCTTAAAAAACTATAATTCAAGGAGTCATCTAAGAGTTGCTGCATGGAAAGTTAACTTTCCTAAGGATGCACAGATACTAACTGGTGAAGCTTGGATTTTATCTCTGTTCTTTAAATTCAGAGCTGGCACTCGTTTAAAAATTTTTTTTAAAATAAATTTTACTTATTTTTTTGACACAGAAAGAGAGAACACAAGTAGGCAGAGTAGCAGCAGAGGGAGATGGGGGAAGCCGGCTCCCAGCCGAGCAAGGAGCCCGATGTGGGGCTCAATCCTAGGACCCTGGGATCATGACCTGAGCCAAAGGCAGTCGCTTAGCCAACTGAGCCACCCAGGCATCCCCACAGTGCTCACATTCTTAACCGAGATTAGAGAATAGAGAACACTATGTGATATTTATGTGCTGGTCTAAAGACTTATACCAAAAAAAAGTCAAAAGGCATAACAACTTGACAAAAAAAAATTAAATTCCTCTTCTAGAAATCTGCTTGTCAGCCGAATAGTGCTGTTTTACTTCTATAGCTCTTTACAGATTCATTGATTTGAATAAATACACATTACATAATATATTATTTATATTGGCTATAAATCATATATGAATATACTGAACTAAGTTTTAACTTACGTATCATCACATTCAGTCCTTAAAAATGGTTTTTTTTTTTTTTTTTTGCCGTTAAATAACTTTAATGGTTGATGTGAGAGTCACAGGGAGGTGCACTCCCCCCCAAGGCTCTTCAGTGCCATCCTCAAAGCTGGTTAGTGCAGGGAGGTAGGGCAGGATTGGTTCCAGTTTTCTCCCAGGAAGGGTTTGGGGGGTCCGAGGCAGTCCCAGGAAGGAGCCCCTCAACACCTTGGCAAGCATAGCTGAGGAGGGGCTTCTGCTCCCGCTCCCCAGCCTACCCCCAGTCCAGCAGAGGAAGGGGAGGCCAAGCTGGCCAACCTGCTGCCGACAGCACCGCACCCGGAGCCCAGCTGCTCGTAGGTTGTCTCTTCCTCTGGCCAGATCCTGCGGCCAGCACCTTTCTCTCTCAGACTGGCGACTGGAGCCAAGTGCGGGGTGGGCCTTTGCTGAAGAGGCCTCTGGACCGTGGGGATCGCTGCTGGGGGAGAGGGGCAACGGAGCGGGAAGCCCCAGGGGAGTGGTCTGGGGGGACAGCATCCAGGGAGAATGTTCGGGGTCGCCCCCAGGGCATGGGGTGGGTCCGAGCTGGGGCTGGGGCCACTGAGGCAGGTGAGCAGGGGTTAGGCAGGGCAGGCTGTTCTGTAAACATTGCTAGCCAGGGTGGGGGTGTCTCCAGCCTTGTGCCCTCCCGCTGGGCCAGGATGTCTGTCACCGCTGCGATGTCATCCAGCGGCTCAATAGCCATCTCATGGTACAAGGACCCCTGCTTGGCCAGTACTTGGGGTGGTTTCCGGGGAGCAGGGGTTTCAATCTTCATGATTTCATCACAGCACTGCTTCCACTGGCTCATGTCAAAGAAAAGCTGCCACAAAGCCTCCATCCAGCTATGTAGGGCTCCTCGGCTCTCTGTCTGAAGGGTGTGTGTCACCTCGTCCTCCCCATACCGGTTACTGATGCTCAGGGTCAAGGGCCGGCCTGCAGCCTGGTCCGGCTCCCCTGCCCGGACTCGAGTCTCCTTGTTGATGGCAATAGTAAACAACGGCTCTTCCCCAGTGTCTGCGTCTTCGGGTTGCCAGTAACAGAAGAGGCTTGTGCCTTTCAGGACTCCATGCACTCGCGCCCAGTCCTGCAGCTCCCCAGCTTGCTGCACCCTGAGGGTACCACTGGCGGTAGGCTGAGTCATGCAGAGAGGCTGAGCCACCAGGCGGCAACACACGCTACCATAGAGGGGAAGCCAGGCGGGGTTCTCCTCATGGCTAGCGAGGGTGAGGTCGTGTGTGCGGAACCCATCCTGCACTGCCGACAAGGTGAGCGTGGTGTGAGCCAAGAGGTGGTAACGAGGACCACCCACAGCCGGGGTAGGGAGCAGAATAGTGTGCATGACAAACACTGTTTTGTCCCTTACTTCTTAAGAAGTAGTCCCATTTTGCTGGGGGATGGATCCAAGGACATTATCAAATGCGCACTCCTCTGATAGGTTGGATCTAAAAACCTGCTCTAGGTCACACCACTAGTCATTTCTTATTTTTCTGCCTGCACATTTATCATCACCCCAAATTATCTTGACTTGAGCAAATTTATTTTTCCGTTTCCCTCATTAAAATGTAAGGCCAATGAGATGAGGGACTCTAATTGTCCTACTCCCTAGTGCTTCAGATTGCTTGACACACAGTGGGTGGGGAATAAACATTTGTTGAATGACTAGGGCTTTAAAACACGAAACACTGATTAAAAAAAATGGCAAACCTGGATTAGAACGAAAATCTTTAGAATCTTTAGCGGTTATCCTGTGACACTGTGCCATCATTTCAGATCACGGTCATTTGACATTGTGTAAAGTCACCAACAAATGAAATGGTATTTTGCATTTCAATAGCAATTTCTGATAGGTAAATTTTTATTTCAAATGGACCAATTACACATCTTGGCAACAGAATTTTTTTTTTCTTCCTTTGTTTTTCTCAGTTGCATTTCACATGAGGGAGATGAGATCAGTCAACACAGCCACTTGAGACTGATCAAAGCATAAAGTATTGCATAAAGCAACTCACATTTAACCTTTGCAAATGAATAAGTAAAGGGAAATTCATGAATTCTTAAAATATTGTCCTTGATGCAGATATCATCCTCTTCCTGATTTCAGCATTAATTCACATGGGCAGTTTTGTTTTGCCTGAGTAATTTGTACTGCCATTGAACTTTGTAGTAGGGGAAAAAAAAGGTCTAAAAAAATATACTCATCATTAATCCTGTAACTAGGCTAAAAACATTTAGAAAATAAACTGTTTTAATTTTTCCAAACTTGGTTTTAGAAATAAGTTCCTTGAACATTCACGTTAAGGCTAAAAGTTGTTTTTACCTACAACCGATATCTGCCATCAGTGTCTTTAGCACAAAACAGTGTAAAATGAATAAAATAGTAACCACCTCTCTTTTTTATTTGGTCTCCCTTTTCTGTGGTTGAATTCTGTGACAGCTGCTCCAAAGGCGAGGATGGAACTAGACTTAAGTACAGCGCGGCTCGGGTGTACACATGAGTGCCTCTCAAAGGGCACATTGCCTCCCATTGCCAATGATGCATGTGGTTCACAAACAAAGATAGGAGCCTACATCCACATCTCAAATACCGTGTGGCACCAGGTCGCGCCGCACAATGCACCAGGCAGATTTTAAAAGATCCTCCCCCCTCCCCCTTTTTGGACTTGCTTTATTGTTTGCTAAGTCGCATTCTACGAGGAAAAGAAAATAGGATACCTTTCGCAGAGGGAGGGCCAAGCAGGGTGTAGAAGTGGATACAGGTGTTTGGGAGGCAATGTAAGTCTTCCCACGTTAAGTTGCATTTACCTCTTTAAATTAAAATCATCGATAAACAAATACTAAAACACTCAAAGTCAAGTGCATTAATATCTACAAAGGAAAACTTTTTTTCCCCCAAAGATAAGAAGAGTTTATCCCTTTGCCAAAAATTCCTTAGGGAATCAAACATTTTCTTCCAATATGGCAAGAATATATCTGTTCCTATCTGGAACTGACAGTATAGCCTTCCCAACTGATGGCAATGCTGGCGAAGACCAATCTCTCTTCTCCATTACAGTTGAATACCTAGTATCCGGTTCCAGGAACTGCTTTGCATTTTCCACGCATTATCTCATTCCCTCCTCCTAATAACCCTTATAGGCAGGTTCAGATGTTATTCCTATTTTAAGTGAGGAAAAAGAGGTTTTGGGAGATTAAAAGACTGACAAGTTTGCACAACTAGAAATTGGCAGAGTCAGAACTTGAACGAGAGAGTCTTATCACCAAATTTGCCTTACAGAAATGACTGTGTGAGTCAGGCTTTCCTCATTTCCGAACTGGATTCCGAGTGTGTCTACTACAATCCACTGTTCACTGCGCTCCTAGAATGAAGACATGCACACCTAATAATTCACTTTCCAACTTACACGTCTCCGAAATTAATTTTCAGTTTCTCAGCTATGGATGAAAGGCTCTGGCTCATCTGACAACTTCCCACCTTTCTAGATGGTCACTGATTCCTGAACATTCTTAGTAGAGCTCTAATTACCTACCACTGTTTAGCAAACCACAGACCCCTTCATTCCCTTGCCTATACTATTCATATTCCACTTAACATCCCTTTCAACTTGTGTGCCTGATGGAATTCCATTCATTCTGCCCTGCTCTGCCTTACTACTTCCTTCCTAACCCCCACACGAAATCAATCACTCTCTTCCTAGGCAAGAAGAAGGCTGCGCCAACAGCTATTGTAAGAATAATAATGTGGGGCACCTGGGTGGCTCAGTTGGTTGAGCAGCTGCCTTCAGCTCAGGTCATGATCCTGGAGTCCTGGGATCAAGTCCCACATCGGGCTCCCTGCTTGGCAGGGAGTCTGCTTCTCCCTCTGACCCTCCCCCTTCTCATGCTTTCTCTCTCTCTCAAATAAATTAAAAAAAAAAAAAAAGAAGAAGAAGAATGCATTGGCTGGTAAGCTTTTGGTAACTGGAATATCTATCCATGGCTATAGCGTAAATTCTTCAAGTAGAGAAACCTTTTTGTTCTAGTGCCCCTTTCATTTTTCATATTGTTACCTACTAAGTGACCAAAAATGCAAATCGATTGCATGACCTAAATAACATTCTGTTTAAATACACAAAAATCATTCTTTTTGGTATCCTTTTACTTCACTTGTACAGTTTAACATCATTTCCTTATCTGACAGTCGTTCACTTTTGTTAAGGGGCAGAGAATTCGTCGATCAAATTGGAAAAAATTCTCTAATTGCCTCTTGAGAATACTTCCAGTTGGAATGGTCTGAACAAAAGATACAACGATTGAAAAACATAGGGAAAGCATCTGAATAGAGAATAAAAATTGCAAGTTAAAAATTACAGAACCAGTTTCTACATTTAAGTAGTGGAATATAGTCCGGTTCATAGGTACATGTGACTTTCTTGTTTAAATAAAGAAACTAAATTCTGGGGCTGCTGAACAGTAGTATTCTGATTAGTGTATCTACAGAGTCCTTCAGTTTCTAAGCTCCTTACAATGACTAAGTTCCAATAGTACCACAACCATCTACTTAGAGACAGAAAACATTATCTAGTTATGGATTCATTCAGAGAGCATGCTTTAGACTTTTGTTTACGCTGCTAACTTCAATGGGGGAATGCAGCAAACGGCAGGCAGAACCCAAAATGCCCCTTTCCATTATCACCTTTTAAAACTGTCTATATTTTTATGTTTACATGTTGGTCTGTTTTGTTTTGTTTTCTCTCTTTGTTTATTTTTGTTGCTGCTTTTAAGTTGGGACTAGTCCTCTGGGGATTTTTTTTTTTTTTTTTTTTTTTGAGCTTTGTCCCTGGATTTTCTCTGCGGTGATTTGGTGAGCACATACAATTTTTTTATGGTCCACCATCATTGACAGGCTGGCCCCAAGGCACTGGGTTCTGTGTAGCACATCATGGTTTATTGATGAGCAGTGGGAACTGAAGCAGAGTTGTGGAGGAGGGCACACCAGTTACAGATCCTTGTTTAGAAACCAACTGGGCATTCAGTAATGAGACCATGTGGTCTTGTTTGCAGAACTCAGCTCAGGCCAAAGATCTGTCTAAGGATGAATTGGAAGGAAAAAAAAAAATCAAACAACCATATAGTTCAAGTAGCTTATGCCATCAGCAGCTTCCCTGAGGTATCATTTCCTTATCATGTTTTTAGAGTTTTTCAAGAGTGAGTTTAAGAGGAAACTAAGAATCAGTCAGGTTCTTGATTAAGAATTGTTAAGTGTAAAGTCAAAGCAATATGAATCTACATTTGCCGGAATAATTTGTTTTAAAAAGTAGTTTTACTTATTTGATAAAGTAATACATACGTGTGGTAAAAATAATTTAATGATAACATGATGAATGAATAATCTGGGTAAACACAAATATTCTAACTGTTACTTGCAGATCCTTTCAGAAATACTCCATGTTTATTTGCTTTTTAAAGCACAAGGGCATATAAGCGCATTTCTAAATCTCACTTGTTTTTTCTTTAACTCCACATTGTGAGTGATGGTTCTGTACCAGCTCACATAAATTTACTTCATTTATTTTCACAGCGGCTCCTTATATGGGTGTATCACAGTTTACTTAACTGATTCTTGTTTCCAGTTAATAGACAATGCTAGAATGAATATATTTGCATGTAAGTGATTTGGCAAATACGTAAGGATATTTTTAGTTTAATTCCAAAAAAAGCAAGTTTAAGTCAAATACTATATGTCTTTTACATTTCTACCAAGACTTTATGAAAACATAAATACTCTTGCCAATAATACTAAAATTTTAGTCACATTATAGCTGAAAAATAGAATTACATCGATGCTGTAGTTTTGTTAATTCTGAGTAAAATTAAGCATCGTTTCATGTTTTCCCATGATTTGCCTGTTCATGTAGTTGGCAAAACGGTACACTGAGTTTCTGTTTAAGTTATTCATTTGTAAGTTAATGACAAAATATATCATATAGTGTCATAATATTTACATATAATGTGTGACCTGTATAATACTATTTTATGTGACATGTGCTATAAATATTTTTCTAATTTCTATTGCATTTTCTTAATTTTATGTAAATATTTTTATTTCTTATATTGTAACATATCTTAGCAATTTCCTTTAATACTTCTGGGTTTTCTATGTTTCTCAGAAGGGCAATCCCTACTCCAAGTTATTAACCATGCTGTTTTATGTCTTCTAGACATTACTCTCCTCATTGCTATTATTTAAAAGTTTTGGTCCACTTGAAATGTGTTTTGTAAGGACTAAAAAGTGAGGGTCAGCTTTCTTTTTTTCAAGATACTAAACACCTGTACCAACATTATTTCATGTATAATCTTTCTTTCCCCATGTTTCAAGGGCCATCTCTCTATTCTATTGCATTATTCTGTTGATTAATGAACCAACTCTACGCTATGCTTACACTATGTTTAGTATGTATTTTTTGCTGCTAATACTTATTTACAATGCTATCTGGTATTCCACCGTGTGAGGTTGCCATTTTTGGTTGTGAAGATTGTACAGAAAGTCTCTATATTCAAGAATTCTGCATCCATGTAATTATTCAAAAACAGGTATTAAATCTAGATCATGTGCCACTCACTTCTCAAGTATGATGATAAGATATCAATGGACGATTAAATTGGCATTGAAAGTAAGAAATATTTTTGGAATAAATATCATTCACATAGTATTCTTGTGAAAGACAAAATAGAGTAGCAATGTACTTAATTCAATATCATAAGATGTAGTTTATTGTCCAAGATCTAATTCAACACAACTATACAATTCTAGTATGCCATTTGGCCTACCACAAACCTTAGTTTACTACTGAATGGAAAAAAATACTCTCAGTCTCTCTTCTCGTATCATCAGGACCATATGTAATAACGCAGATTTAATTTTCAAAGGGTCAATTACCATTGGAATCATTTCAGTTGTTCTTAGAATCATTCTAAATTGTGCAGCCCATCCAAAGAAGTTTGTGGCATCGATAGGGGTCTTCTATAAGAATCTTCATTTAGCCATTATTATCCAGGTTTAATTGTGCTCTAAAGGAATTTAGGCCTCAAGGGCCACTTTTACCTTCGCCAGTTATCTAAAATAGGATAGATATCTGCTAGATATGATGGTCCAATAATACGTGGCTAAATTTAAATCCAATATTTGAAGGAAGCTATGCTATCATTTAGTGACTGGAACAGTTGTCTAAGTGACTGGGTCTACTAATTTTATAAGATTTTCTATCATACAATTACCAGCCTGCAAATCAATATCCTTTATATTCAATCTGGGTCAAGCCCTTCATTCAACTTGAGAAAATTCTTCCTAACTCAATCATTTGTACTTTTCATGCCTCCTCTATATTATAATGACTCTCATGTGTTTGAGTCCAGGGGTGGACCCTTGATTCAGGTCTGTCATCAGCTCTGTGTTTCTTGACCAGAGTGAGTAGTTCTCAGAGAGCTATGTCACCAATCAAAGCCAATTAAGCATGATGAGGCTTTTATTGACTTTTCTGGAGAAGAAACTATTTATTGTTGTACTTGAATATGAGTGGATATAAATGGCAGATCTACTTGACAACTCTATAATAGCTAAGGAAAAAACACACAGAAATGTCAAGAAATAGGAGCACCTTTTTGAAGACTTTTTTTTTTTTTTTTTTAAATCCTGGAATCTAGCCACATGTGATGCACAGTATTTCCTTTTGAGCTTAGATCAGTGAAGGCCATTTTACTCACAAAATTCTATGAAGAATTTAGGGTTCCTTAGCAATACTGCCCATTATACCATGATAATCGGTTGCTCAAGTATTCACATTCACAAAATTATTCTATTCATTTTTCCTTCACAAATTAAAAAAATGTCTACATAAGTTGCTACGTGAGTATCAACCAGGCATGAAACTTTTTTTTCAATGAGATCTCTTAACTCAGGTAAAATCCGTCAATGCCAATTTTGTTACGTGAGGCTTTAAAAATCCTCTCTTGAAGTAAGATATTTCTATTTTTCTTTAAAAGATTTTCCTTGGAAGCCAATATTATTAGCTCATAAATGTCTCACTAGTATATGCTAGCGTCTTCACATAAAACAGTTCAGAAGCTCAGTATTAACTAAAGGCATATTGTAGAGTCTATAAACATTTCAAAAACATTGTCAGGAACAGCTTGTGAAGGGAATTATTGACTGACTCTCACTGTACTGAGATATAAACTTGCAAAATTTAAAGTTGACACCCTCGTATCTTGCTGATTTTTACACGATTGACTAGTCTATTATGTCATGCAACTAGTTGTCCAGGTAAACTACTTTCAGAAATCTCATGTGACCACATTATAATCACAGTGTGGACTGACCAAATGATCAGTGGGAAATATTAAAAGAACAATCACAAAATACTTCAAACAAACGAAAAAATAAGAGTACTTGATAATACCAAACTTTCTTTTTTAAATTTAATAGATTTTATTTGTTTATTCCATGAGAGACACAGAGAGAGAGAGAGAGAGAGAGAGAGAGAGAGAGGCAGAGGGAGAAGCAGGCTTCCCACTGAGCAGGGGGCCCGAAGCGGGACTTGATCCCAGGACTCTGGGATTGTGACCCGAGTCAAAGGCAGACGCTCAACCATCTGAGCCATCCAGGCACCCAATACCAAACTTTCTGAGAAGTTTCATACTTTTAATTAAAAGCAGCCCACTACACATAAGTATGTCTCTCTCTCTCTCTCTCTCTCTCACACACACACATACACACACACACATCGGATGTTATGCTAAGCCATTTTTACTGTGCACGTCAATGGAATTAAATGAAAACATCCATTAAATATATTTCACTCATGAGATCATTCTTCAAGTTCAATAATTATGTATCATTCTGATAGGTGTGCTTTCTTTTTTAACCTCCTCATTAGAATAACAAAAAGTCAAAGTAATTTCTGGTAATCAAAATGGGAGAGTAGCATGAAGCTATAATAAGGGAAAGCCAGCTGAGAAGCCTGCTACAAAACAATACCATGTATAATTGGTTCTTAATTATGCAAATTTAACAAATGGCAGAAGGATGGTTGTATTTCTTGACCAAGGCTGCCTGCCAAGTCAACAAGCTGGCATCAATGGAGGAAGGAGCTCACTCTGTGATCCCGACTGCTGCATCTCCTTCCACGTTGCCAAAATATTTTTGTGGAAGAAAGAAATCTGTTGATTTACTAAAACAAGTTAAATTTATGTTTTTGGTGAGAGTGAGCATCTCCAATAGCATCATTAATAAAGTTTTTTACATGCACATTATTAAGTTTTTTAATCATAGGTTTAAAGACACCAGAAGAAACTCAAATAATAATTAGTTTATACATTTGTATGGAGCATAAGTTTGCCGCATAGCTCTTCCTGAAAAACAATCTTTATACATTAGATGAAGGTTTTTGCAAGAAACAACTCATTAAAAAATAAATACAAGTTGTCTTTTATTACATCAGATAAAGAAGTAAACTATATAGGAATTAATTTTGTTTCATTTTTTTACATGATTTTGTATGCATCTTAGAATATCTTTAAATGTTCTTCATAAACAACCACTTTAAAATTCATCTATTCATGTGGTTGCATTGAGACCTCTGTAAGCCAGAGTGTGCCTCTAGAAACACTGCTCTCTTCTTGGGCTCTGATAGGCTATGGCTTGAAGTTCCCCATTGCTCCCACACCTTCTGTCCCTAACCCAGCACACACAGGCACTTGCTACTCTCCTGAGACAATGGAATGTCTCTGTGCAGAATCCAGCAATCTCATAACTTCAAAATGCTAGATTTGGCCTCTGGTGAAGCAATGGACATATTTTAGACATATTTTCCAGTATATTCATTATGGATAAGACTTTAAGGGAGGCAACATGAATTTATCTGAATAATTTCTTTCCTTCTCTCAAGATGTATTTACTTAACTACTGGTTTGAAGGAGGTAGAGTAGTGGCATGTTTTAGCATCTTGCCAGTGAAATTTACCTCTCGATATATTCTAGTCTGTAATAGGCACTAAAGTCATTCCCTAGTTCTGAGAGAGCAAAATTTAAAAGGAGTTTGAGACTCCATGTAGGGTCCTGGTAAAAATGTAATAGGTCAGGGAAAAATTCCTGAACAGGTTGGAAGATACAGCATAGTTGCCAAGAACTGAAGAAAACGGGAAGAGAAGAACAAGGGACGGGAATACGTAGTAGCAGTGATTTAGAATCAGACTATAAATTGAAGTGGCATCACTGGTAGAAAATGTGGGTTGAGGGAGAGCCTTCACTGATATTTTTGCCTTAATTTTTGTATGTTCATAAAATATTCTCCACTTAAAGTAGCACTATCACAGGTGAGGTGGAAAAGAAAAGTGTCTTTATTTTTGGAGGACTGTTATTATGTATCAAACACCAGCCAATCATCCATCCTATCTGTAAACCCGAAATCCCAGAGTTCACATTAGTGACGTGTTAGGGTTTTACAAATTTCTGTAGTGAAATACAGAGAGCCCCTGATTCATGATGGTTTGACTCACGAATTTTCAACTTTATGATGTTGCAAAAGTGATACGCATTCAGCAAACACTGTGTTTGAAATCTGAATCTGGAACTTTCCCCAGGCTAGCGATGTGTGCTACAGTCCCCTCTCATGACACAGAGCATGGGCAGCAAGCCGCAGCTCCCAAACATCCTATGATCATGAGCATAAATAACCAATACACATACGACCATTCTGTTCTTCATTTTCAATTAAGTTGTGTGAGCTCATTCAACAGGCTTTGTGTGAGATGATTTTGCTCACGTGTGGGTTAACGTAAGTGTTCTGAGCACATTTAAGGTAGGTTAGGCTAATCTACCAAGCTGGTGTTTGGTAGGTTAGGTGTAATTAAATGCAGGTTTGACTTACAATATTTTTCCATTTATGATGGGCTTAGGGGGGATGTAACCCCAGTGTAAGTTGAGTTAAGATCTATACTTCATTCATTCAAAATGGGATTAGCCCAGAGTGGTTTCAGTATCAGTGAAACATTGTGTTAGTTTTCAATCTATTCATATTTCACTTATTTTGAAGTGATCAGACATATATTCTTAGGGGAAAACAGGAGATTTCAAACATAAAATTAAATAATAAAATAAAATAATAAAGCGGGTCACTGCAGACCATGAACATCATGAGTCACATAAAAAATTAAACTTCCAGAACAAACACAGAAAGAGTACATTCAAATGGATGATCCCGAGTGCTTTTAAAGCATTTTCAGTCATTTTCCTTCCTGGGCCTCATCTTTTGAGGCTTTCACTATCTTTAAACAGCGAAAAGGATCCTACATAGAAAAGTAGTGTAGTTACTTGTTTATATAGTTCAAACACATTAACAAATGCCATTATAAGGTTTAGTTTTCCTGCATCCCCTGACTAAATCTTAAAGGAATATAGAATACATAATTTCCAGGTATTCACATTTTGCAAATGACACTGGCGTGGTAATGACAGTGTGCTGATTACACCATAGAAGTATACCAGTAAGACAAACCTCCGCAATTCAAAAAATTCCTTAGAATGGTTTTGTTTTAGAAAGGGAGATCAAGGGGCGCCTGGGTGGCTCGGTCATTAAGCATTTGCCTTTGGCTCAGGTCATGGTCCCAGGGTCCTGAGATCGAGCCCCGCATCAGGCTCCCCACTCAATGGGAAGCCTGCCTCTCCCTCCCCCACTCCCCCTCCTGTGTTCTCTCTCTCTCTGTGTCTGTCAAATAAATAAATAAAATCTAAAAAAAAAAGAGAGAGAGAAAAGAAAAGAAAGAAAGAATGAAAGAGGAAGGAAGGAAGGAAGGGAAAGAAAAGAAAGGGAGATCAAATGAAGTTCCCAAGGGTGGAAAAAATAAAACAAAGAACCAATGAGTCATCAACATTACATAAATATAGATTACTGAAGAAGCACCTGTTAATATAAATGTGGTCCAAATCCTTTAACAAATTCAGCAAGAGTCTTTGCATGGTCTCTAGTATCTGCAGACAATATTAAAAAGAAAAAAAAAAAGGGACCCCTGGGTGGCTCAGTCGGTTAAGCCGCTGCCTCTGGCTCAGGTCATGATCCTAGGGTCCTGGAATTGAGTCCCACATCGGGCTCCTTGCTCAGCGGAGAGCCTGCTTCTTTCTCTGCCTCTGTCTTTGCCTGCCACTCTGCCTGCTTGCGCACGCTCTCCCTCTCTCTGACAAATAAATAAATAAAATCTTAAAAAAAAAAAAAGAATTACAGTACTAATTTGTGGTTTCAGAGGGACTCAGCACAATCTCTTTAGCAGGAAATACATCAGAAGAATGCATATTTGAAAGACATTTAACTCAGAGGTTCATGTTACCTAACATCTGGTACACCGAGACAATACCAGATCAAGTCGCCACTGTTTCTATAGTGTAAGCAGAATACGAGCACCTCCCCTCCCCCGCAGCCTCTGCCTCCATGCTGGGCCCGCCCACCATCATCACTTGCCTGCATTATTACAATAGCTTCGACTGCTCTTCCCAGTTACACTCTTGCCTCCTTAGAGTCGTCTTTCAGAACATCATCTTCAATGATCCCACTAAAATATAAGTCCAATCATGCCTCTGTTCTGCTCAGAGGTACCTAGTGGCTCCCCTTCTAATTCAGAATGAAAGACATGGTTCTTACGGTGCCCTACAAGGACATTCACAATCTGGCCTTCTATTAGTGCTCGATGTCACTCCCTACCCCTCTTTCCGGGAACCCCTAGTGGTCTTACTGTTCTCAGGTACCCCGAGAGTTCCCTCTGCTAGAACACTTTCCCTGGAGAGACATGTGGCTTACCTTCTTAACTCCATCAAGCTTTCGCTTGGCTATGACCTTCACAAATCTGACACCTCGTTTAGAATTGCAACACACCCAATCACATGTCCATGACACTTGTCACATCCTAATTGGCTTTACAGTTAATTTCTGTATGGAACTGCTTATTTGATGCCACTCTCCCTCCACATTCCTAGAATGTCAGCTTCAGAAGGACAGGGCTTCTGCACTACCGTTTAATGCTTCCCCAGAGCCCAGAAGAATGCTGGGTACATAGGACGCTGCTGTGTTTATCATGCATAGAACATCATAATTCACATAGCATCAAAGCTCAGTAATCTTATCATCTATGTTTTGGCTGGAGATCTTATTCTGCTGTAGCATTTGCTGCAGTGAATCTTTGTGCATATGTAGCTGTTAGCTGTAATAACGGCATTGTCAATAATTAGTTCAGGCACCTCAAAAATATGAATCTGTTCTTACGAAGCACTTTGCTAAGTGACTGACGTCTTTCAGATAGGACAAATCATCTATTTGAGATTGCTGGGATGTTATGCATGAACTCTGAATGCCTTCCCAGAGAGTTTCCAATTCCCCATCATAAGGAGATGGTCCATAAAGCCTTTGGGGAAGGAGCCAATTCAAATGACTAGGAGTAAGTGTCAGAACATTCTTGTTATTTTCAAACAATAGGAAGCTCTAAATTACCTCGGGAGTCCCACATTCCAAGGTTTGAAAGACTATCATTCCTCCTGGATCCATCAATTGCAAACATTCCAGTATTAGCCCCCACCCCCCAAAGAAGCCTGTGGGATTTGTAACTGAACAATGTGCATTAAACCAGTTACATATCTAATCCACTGGGTTAGTCCTTTTGATGTATCATCTTGGCAAAGCTACCATGTCACTATGAAGATATTTTGTGGAAGTGATTAAAGTCTATAGTCACTTGATATTAATCAGAGGAGATTATACTGAATAAATAATCTGGATGGACCTGATTCAATACAGTGAAAGGCCTTAAAAACAGAGCTGGGGCTTCCCTGAGGGTACAAGAAATTCCACTGTGGACAGCAGCTTCGGCCACGGGTGCGTCCCAGCCTGCTCTCCTGAAGGCCTGCTCCGCAGAATGGAGGCTTACCTAGCCAGACCCTGAAATTCTGCAAATCAGATCCTTGCACTAAATCTCTTAATGCATATCATCCACTGTATATCTGCTTCCTTGATTGAACCATGACTGACAGAGCTACTAACACCTTAAGGTGACAAAGGACGTGATGGAGATCACAGGGCATAGCCACTCTACATTTCATCCAGGGGCTGTGGCTAATCCACTGCTGTTAGAAATAAGTAGAAATTGGAAAATCTTTACACACTTGCCCTTGAGTAAATTTAATCCAGGTGATTGTTAATGATGGCACTGCAGAGGCTGGGTCTTCCTTATTCATCCAGCACCTTCGTTTGGAATTTTCATTCCCCATTTTATTTTATTCGATTTTATTTGTATTTGGAAAACCCTCTTTTTATGATTTTAGGCTTATGAAATGATATTATCCTATCTCAATTATGATATAAAGAGTTTTCATATCTCCCACTAGAACGTAAGTTGCATGATGCGAGGCAGAGATTTTTTTTTTTTAAGGTTTATTTATTTATTTATTTGACAGAGAGAGAGGGAGAGAGAACACAAGCAGGGGGAGTGGGAGAGGAAGCAGCAGGCTCCCCGCTGAGTGGGGAGCCCCAGGTGGCACTCAATCCTAGGACCCTGGGATCATGATCTGAGCCGAAGGGAGATGCTTAACAACTGAGCCACCCTGGCACCCTACAAGGCAGAGTCTTAATGCATGTCTGTGCACAACTGTTTTCACTCCTCAGCCTCTTTCTCCTATTTTCTAAGCACTTGTTTTCCTTTTCATCTTTTCCCTTCCCTTTGAGTCAAAGTAGTAACTTACTAAGTTCCCTTGAATATTCAGTCCTTTGTATTATATGATGTAATAATTACATTAGTTTCTAGCAACAAACAAATAAACAGGCTGGTGTTTGGAGCCTATCCTTGCTTCTCTATTCATCTCAGGTCCTGTGTTTGTGTGTGTGTGTGTGTGTGTGTGTGTGTGTGTGTGGTTTGCGCGTGTGTGTGTGTATGTGATAACATGCTGTAAGGAAAAAATTACTTGAAAAAATAAAAGAATATGAAGAGAAAAAAAAAAGAGTCTGTTCACTAATATATCCTGCGTCCAATTCAGTAAATAGTATTTGTTGTGTGAATGAGTCATTTGTACTCTACGAAATAAAATTTCTTCCAGGGGTATCTTAGGCTTCTGAATTAATGCTACTGGGATGCCTGAGTGGCTCAGTCAGTTATGTGCCTGCCTTTGGCTCAGGTCATGATCTCTGGGTCCTGCAATCGAGCCCTACATCGGGCTCCTTGCTCAGCAGAAAGCCTGCTTCTCCCTCTCCCTGCTGCTCCCCCTGCTCATTCTTCCTCTCCCTCTCTGACAAATAAATAAATAAAATCTTTTAAAAGATAAGTTAATGCTACTGGTATTCACTCTGCCTGAGATGATAGTAACATATCCATGAGTCTCCCATGTTAAGTGTAAATGCTGTCAAATTTAGGATACTCAATTTCTAATCATTTTCCAATTGTGCTCCCTAACAGAGGCAACCAGTGCTGAACACATGGTTTTCTGCTGGTCAAGGTGAGTGCTGACTTTACTGATGATCACATGGAATAAAGGTTTTTTAGGAATAAAATCGACAGCACAAAGGCATTTCCTAATCCATCCAGAGCAGCTAAACTCATGCTGGTAATTTCTTGGGAGATAAAATTTTTGTTTTCATTCTCTTTTTTTTCTTGATGTAGTGTCCCATGATTCATTGTTTGCATATAACCCCAGTGCTCCACGCAATACGCGCCCTCCTTAATACCCACTTCTGGTTGCTTGATTCAGTACAATTCCAGGAAGTACAAGACAGCAATTTATTCCTTAGCAAGAGCAGCATATAGGATTTGGCCCACTCTGAACTCCATTAAATTGCTTTGTATAATTCACAAACTGTATCTTCATCAAGAAGTCAATTATACAATTCTGTTCTTCTCAGTTCCTAGTGACTTGTATCTTCACAACATCAAGTTGACGGTTGATAAGTGACTGTTACCATTTTGGGGAAACCCTCTTTCTATCAACCATGAAACAATGCCGTAGCCTTCTCTTAGGGTATTTTGCCTCTCATCTGCCCTGCCTAGTAACTGCCCTTCACATCCCTGTTTTTTTCAAAATTTTTCATAAAAAGCAAACCCAAAAACCACTTTCATCATCTCACACCTTCGTTCCGGATCTCACAATGACCCCTCCCTCTCTACTAATGCAGTCTTAAAATTCTGATCTGACACTAAAAACCTTTTAAAAACGTGAGCTCTGATGTCAGAATGTCTGTGTTTGAATTTTGGTCTTGCTGTTTATTAGCTGTGTGACTCAGTTAAATCACTTAAATGCATTGTACTTCATCTTCCTCATCTGTAAAATTGAAGGTAAGTAATAGAATCCACTTTATGAGGTAGTTAAGAGGGTTCAATGAATTAATACACGGAAAGAATTTGGAATGTTCCTGCCAAATGGTAACCACTGAGTTCATCTAAGCTATCGTCATCATCAGTGTTATCATAATTATTTGTAACTGGTACCACATGTTGGTCAAGCAGAACCTACTATTTGGGGGAAATGTATTTTAATATAAAGTATAAATAGAATATATTTGTATAAAAATATAAAAAGAGGCAATTTGCACAGCTAGGAACTTAGAGAAACTGGATTTAGAAGCATCCCTGCCTAGATTTGAAGGCACAACCATACCAGCCTGTTTGTGATTTGATTAACAGAAAACCCAGAGAAAAGCCCACGGAGACAGTTCATCTCATCAGAGGAAACATTCAGCTATAATTATCACCTTACTAAAAGAAATATTTTGATGTTGAGTCATGACCTTTTGTATTATGCAATATGATAAATGTTATTTCTTCTAGAGAGATTATTTCTGTTCTCAGAAATCCTTAGGGGGGTTCACAGGAAAGGAGAGAGAGATGGAGAGAGAGAGAGAAATACTGTGAAGCTAAAAGTAAACTTGGGCAGGAACTCCTTTGTTTTCTGAAAATGGCCTTTATTTCAAAAGAGCAAATTGCATTTATATTTTATCTCTCTTCTATTAATCCTCAAGACTACTGCTCTGGCCATTTCATTTTACTACCTCCAAAACCCCTAGGTTAATTTCTGCCACTACTATTTCACTCATGGTCCTCCTCCTTTGTAGAAATCTTTCTCTCTCCAATGTCTGGAGGTCAAGTTCAAGTTCTGTGTGGCAAAAATTCTTCAGTATCTCTAGACACAAGCCAACTCTCCATTTATAAGCATTCATTCCTTTACTTAGGCAATATTGACTCACTGCCCCCTATGTTTCAGGCACTGTGCTAGGAGCTGAGGCTATAGGAGTGGATACCAAGGGTTCGTGTCCTCAAAGGAGCTGATACTAAGGAAAAAACAAAAACTGTATTGCCATTATTTATTCAAATAATTATAGGTGTTATGAAAGTATGCTAGAAGCACATTTAAGAGTGTTTTTTGAGGGAAGCCTCAATGAGGAAGCTGAGGCTTGAAAAATAAAGATGAGTTAGTTAAGCAAAGCCTGGTGGATGCAGAAGAGGACATTGGTCACAAGGGAAAGAATGATTTGGGTGGGGGCAGAATGAGGAGAATGTGGCTACTGAACACCTGAAGGCAGGTCAGTCCAGCTTCAGCCTACAGAGCCCAAGGGACACAGATGGGATGGCTATAGGGCTGGTAAGGACCTGGGTCACCTGGAGAGTAGTTATTAGTGCCAAGCACCTGGATTCAGCACTGGGCCATGCAACAGGTAAATATTCATTGTATTATTTTATTATATGGCCTTGGTTTTATATTTCTCCACACCATCTCCCATACCATACAGAGATCCCATACAAGACTCTAAGGTAGAAGTGTAGGGATCTTGTCATTTATTTCTGGTTTTGCCCCGCAGGTACATTGTAGACAGTAAGTACTCGTCGAGATTATTGGACTCCATTTTCATCCTGCTCATCTTTACTTTTTTTGTTTGTTAAAAAAAAAAAAGACACACAACCACACACGTTTTTAATATTATACATATAGAAAATTTTTAAATAAAATCCAAATACCGGAATAATTACTTGGGCCACTTGATTTTAATCAATGTAGAAGATAACCCTCTTCCATGACTAAAGATTCTAAGTGTTTAAAACCTGGAGGAAAAAAAAATCCTCTGACATAGGTATTGTAATCAGACTTTTTAGAGTTGGTCCATTTTGTAATACTTAACCATGCGACAAAACCACCTAAAAATGATCCAGCTCTGGAATTACCATTTTGGGACCAGAGTCAATGTTAGGAAAATTAAACAACCTACGTGTATGGGGTTGCCTCAATTCAGATCTCACAAGTTATAGAAGTCTTAATGTCTTAGCATAATAAGCAAGGAGAGTATTCTAGGTTTCCTGAGTATACAAAAATCAGGATAGGGCCTACAAATCTCTTATCTTAAAGTTTAGGGAAAAATTACATGAAGGTTTGACAATAATTGTCATAGTTTTAACTTTTTTTAAAGATTTTATTTATTTATTTGACAGAGATTACAAGTAGGCAGAGAGGCAGGCAGAGAGAGAGGGGGAAGCAGGCTCCCTGCCAAGCAGAGAGCCCGATGTTGGGCTCGATCCCAGGACTCTGGGATCATGACCTGAGCCGAAGGCAGAGGCTTAACACACTGAGCTACTCAGGCACCCCTAGTTTTAGCTTTTTTTTTTTTTTTAAAAGATTTTTATTTATTTATTTGACAGAGAGAGTTCACAAGTAGACAGAGAGGCAGGCAGAGAGAGAGAGGGAAGCAGGCTCCCCGCTGAGCAGAGAGCCCGATGCGGGACTCGATCCCAAGACCCTGAGATCATGACCTGAGCCGAAGGCAGCGGCTTAATCCACTGAGCCACCCAGGTGCCCCCCTAGTTTTAGCTTTTAAAAACATCATTAAAAGGGTTAAAAAGGGTTAAACGTAAGTATTCAGAGAGAGAGAGAGAGAGAGAGAGAAGGGAGTGATCTTTAATAACAAAGAAAACCGTTAAGTGCAAGGGCCTTTGCTATTAGCACATCCTAGAGTCCAGCTCTTTCATAAACTGTTCTCGCCAGATTAGATTTCAAGGCCATTGTGCCAATCAAGAGTGAAGGGGCAAAGGGAGCCTTCATGCTTTCATCCTAGGGCCTCATTTACCTGCTAATTATTAATGAAATCATTACAGGCCTCCATCAGTTAACCCACTACTCATTTCTTTTCTTTTCTTTTTTAAAAAGATTTTATTTATTTGATATAGAGTGAGAGTGAGAGAGCTCAAACAGGGGGAGCTGCAGGCAGAGGGAGAAGCAGACTCCCCATTGAGCAGGGAGCCCCATGTGGGGTTTGATCCCAGGACTCTGGGATCATGACCTGCGCTGAAGGCAGATGCTTAACCGACTGAGCCACTTAGGTGCCCCACACCACTCATTTCTTTCTTCTTCTTCTTCTTCTTTTTTTAAGATTATTAATTTATTTGATGGAGAGAGAGATCACAAGTAGGCAGAGAGGCAGGCAGAGAGAGGAAGGGAAGCAGGCTCCCCGCTGAGCAAAGAGCCCGATGCGCGGCTGGATTCCAGGACCCTGAGATCATGACCGGAGCTGAAGGCAGAGGCCTAACCCACTGAGCCACCCAGGTGCACCCCCCCCCCCCCCACTCATTTCTGTTAAGACATGAACACTGTCAGAGGCTGGGGTGTGTTATTTAGGTTGTGATTTGTCTGAAAATTTAAACGTGTTCCCAGTTTAGTTAACAATTAACGGTCACAATTCTCTTCTTAAAATAATCCAAGTCAAGTAAACACACCAACATCAATCCATGTGATCACCAGTAAACCCACTCCTTAGGTATCTAAGAATTGTATTTGTAAATATTTTGCCACTTTAACCAGGAAAAAATCTGAAATGTTCAGATGGTTTTGTGCCTAAACTGAAAATTAGTATCTTTTTCATACAGTAGCCTAAATCCAATCTCCTTTCCATGTCTGAACTTAACTAAGGCAATGCAATTTTTTGTTGATTTGCTGCAAATCTATTTTAGAGGGGGAAAAAATGTTGCCTTCCATGTACTTTTGGACACAAACTTTATTAATACCAGTGAGTTTAGCAAGTTATCTTTTCTCTCTCAGGAATTTAAATACATATTAAACAAGCCTGCCAGTAAAAAGTCAAAGAAGGCTAAAGGATAAATAAGTTAGCAAGTAAATAGAGTTGATTTTTCATCAGTTTGGTTTTCATGCTGGGCGCTTGCATCCATCTGAAATAAGTTATTTTTTACACTTGTGTTCATTTCCTTTTAACAAAGGATTTGCTTTATATATAACTCCCCATCATTTGGAAAGTTTTATGCGGCTTATATTTTTCAGTTCTGTGCTAGGTCCAGACGTACTAATTCCCAAGAGCCAACTGATACATTTTCAGGGATTTTATAAGCCAGTTAACAAAATCCATTATTTAATAAATTTATTATTAAGAAGTAAATATACAATTTTACATTTAAATGTATTAAAACGAAGCTGGTAGATACTAAAAACTCATTGTTTCCTAATTTTCTAATTTTTACTATGATCATGACCTTGGTATTTTTTGCATGTATTTATCTGTATGATAGAAATAGTACATAATAGTTTGTTAACTGAGCATTTCTTTTCAATTTTACTTTCAGGGAAATCACGTTAGTAGTTTGATCCTGGACATGGTTTCAGTATTTATGCCACAGAAATTGGAAAGAAACCCCACTCACCAGAGATTGACTTATTGTTTTGTTGACTATCCAAAGAAAGCGATGAAGAAAATATTAATAATGCAGCTTTAACTTATGCCCTATCAGTAGCTATTATATTGTAAATAGCATGCATAAAAAAAGAGAAAATATTCTTCCATTATTTAAAAACTACTAATTGTTTCGGCAAAGAGGTCATCACTTACTGATGAACAAGTGAAGTTCTTTCTAACAAAACGTCTTTCACATCTTTATCATTACACTTTGTCTTACTCATTAGTGTAAATGAAAATATTGACCAACATTCATGTCAGAACAAAAGAGGTAACCATAAGCTGGCTAAAAATTAGGGAGAAATCAATTAAAATATTCCCTGAGAATCAATGGATTCTATATGAAATCTACAACAAAAACATGATCTCTATAGTATTATTACTTATAAATTATGTACTATACATTATGATATCAGCATTATACTAACACACGCACACACAGTCACATCCCTTCCCTCTGGAGAAGCCATTGTTAAAACATTTATAACCATATCAGTGTTTGTATGAATATGTAAAGTATAACAAGGCAATATGTAAATTAACAGTATGTGCTAGAGTAAAACCAATGAATAGACGTAGAAATGGAGCCAGAAGTAAGACTTTAACCAGTAACAAGGACAGTAAGAAAAGCTACCCAAGCCTACTAAGTTTCTGAGGGTCTCCTAAATTGCTCCAAATTTTCTTAGTAGTCCATGCGAAAAACAAAGACCCAGTGGATTACTAATTCCTAATGCTTATGAAGTGAGAGCATATAGGACACTTCGGATTAACTATTTTTGATCTTTCATGTGTTTGCAGGAGCTTGGCTCACATTGTGATCATTGCAGGTTATTGTGAATGACTACAAAAGTGTCCAAACAAATAAATAAGCAACAACAAAAAAATCATCACCATCTATCTTTAAAAGGAAAACGTCCTTATCCTTTAACTAAATCTCTTCATTCTATTAACTGAAATATCCTTATTCTTTTAAACTACAATGTCCAATATTCTATATTTAATGGTTCCCTCAGGAGACGGCACCCTTGAAAATGTGCTTTTCCCAGACCAACCCTCTAAGTATCTGCCATGTTCAACTGGACAGTGTTGATTACACAGTGCTCTCACAGTGGGGTCATCACAGACTGTCCTCATTTTTGTTAATTCTGAGCGATCCCAGACTTGCCACACGGTTGTATTAAAAAGTACAGAAACGCACTGCTCCTAATTATGTGTATCTCATTGTTTTCATTGTTTTAATCCCAAACTCTATCTTTCCAGCTATCCTTCCCACGGTATCTACCCTGTGAATTGTTACAATTATACTGCAATGCTCACCATTCCTAGGCTATGCCATATACTTTATGTTGCTTATGAAATCTACTCTTTTAGTTGGAAATACTTTTCTTATTTAGGATCAGAGAATTTCTGTTTATCCTACAAGACTCATGCTAACTCTTGATCTTCCCAAGAGGTGTTGATAGCTTTTTCTTCTCTGTTCCTAAGAGATACTGCTTATGTATCTGTTCTTAAGAATTTTGTGAAACTCAGTAGTTCAGCTGTTTTCATATCTGCCTTGGTACAGCGGAAGATTCTTGGAGGTGTGGTCTGTGTCTTGATGATGAACACTAAAAGCAGGGGAGGTGTTTCTCGTGGGTCAAGTACTTACAAATGAGTACCAATTTACACACCCATGCACAATGACTGGGGAAGACAGTACCTTCATAATCACTACTAGAATTGTTTTTCACAGCCTCTAATTAAGAGTCATCTCTAATGGCATAGACAAATAGCAATACCTGGAAATTCATCTTCCTCAGAATGATAACAGTGAGTGAATGCACTTGACGTAATCAGATTTTTGAGAAAGCTTATTTCCCAACTTAGGACAAAACTGATTTTACCATAAGGCGTCTTACTGCTCACTTTTAAAGGCTCTCGTGTCAGATAAGGCTGGATATTAATGTTCAGATGATTAAAACCAGGGAGAAAAGGTCTATTTTTAATGCATTTTTGAAAAAAAGAAAAAGAAAAAGTACCATTTGTGTTTCTTTTCATTTACTCTTGTAATGTTTGTCGTTTTCAGCCACAATGATTAAGGAAGATAATCACTAACTCATTCCCATCCCTTTTGCCCCTCAAAACCTCAAATGAAATGTTACAAAGCCATATACATGTTCTATGGATTATATCATTCCATTTACAAGATGAAAATTATGATTTTATAAAATAATAAACAAAGGATGTCTGGCAGTGTTCTGGTTATTTTCTCTTCCTTTCCTATACCTCCATACTCAACCCCTTGAAGGCGAGGCTAATCCACTGGCTACCATGGGGTTGGGGTCATTCTGGTTTATATCTAAAAGAAGAGTGAAAAAAATAGAACTGAGACAGATCTCTAAGCCCATAGGACTTCCAGCTGCCCAAAGTCTCCCAGGCTATGGGTTGTCAAGAAAGTTCCTGAAGTTTGAGGAAATGTTCAAATAACATACTTTTGCAAAGCACATGTATCTTTTACCTGAATATTCTCCAATCCATGTTTACATCATCCCTTATATTTAGAGATAGAGCAACAAAGATGTTTGATCTCTGACTAAGATCATGACCTCAAAGGAAAGTTATCCATTTCATGAAACTCCCTAAATAATATTAAGAAATAGCTAGTGTGTAATGCTCTGGCAACAAAATCATCCACTCTAGTGGTTTCCTCCAATTATCTGTTTAAAACACTTAGACTTAAGCATATTTGAAGCCTTTTATTTTACCCAGCATTTTCTTCCTCCTCATTCAGAATGTTACAGTCTCTATTTTGGGATTCACCTAAATATGATATTTTATTTTCCCTGAATATAATTTAAAATCTTCGTGTTAGTAAATGTAAACCTCAAATTCTGTAAAATATGTTGGTTTATAATGCACTGATTCCTTACCTAGTGAGGTAATACAAACTTAAGTTATCTCTGGGCTTCACAGAATTAGGGCAAATAACCTATATTTTGGGGGAAAATACAGGTTTTATCATTTATCAGTAAATAAAGATGATTTATCAATAATCTTTATTATTATAAAGAATACTATAAATATGATAGTATTGATTTTTATATTATTAAAGGAGAGACTTTGCTAAAGTTTGAAGTAGATGTTTTATAGAGTTTCAAATTTTTTTCAAAAATAATTACTTCTACAAAAATTTGTTTTTCTCTAGAATTTTCCCTGTCCCTATTGCTACTACCCTAGCGACTCCTAGCATCTCTAGGTAGGGCATTGGCCCCAAAGGGAAGCTGAGATTCTTTTTTCAATCCACAAGAATAATAAGCTTAGGTCTCAATGACAGTAACAATACAGGGTTGCATCCACTACATTTTATATTTTTCCAAGTTAGATATGCATGTAACAGTTCCTGAAATTTTTAGGACTGCCATTATTGATCTTCATTAGCGCTTGGATCGTGGAGCCAGAATTCTTAGTGCTTTGCTGACAAGTGTATTGTCTCAAATGGAACATTCTTCCAGCCCAGACCACTCTCCTTTTTAATAACCTTCTCCTCCCTACAAGGTCAAGGGGCTAGGTAGGGTATATAGGATGGGCGGACCCTCCTACTCCAACCTTTCCCCCGCCACCCTTCACTCCTGTCACTCAAGGGGTCCCATTCCACACCTCCCCACCCCCATTTAGAAGGCTACAGAGAATGATTTCCTCACATAGACGAAAGGACAACATTACGAATGAGCTATCTTTTCTTACATTTAAAAGAAATCTCAGAGATTTCAGAAAGTAAGAATGGCTTTGATTACTGAGGCTATTTCTTTCACAGGCATTGAACATGTCTTCCTGAGAACACGTCCCAGTTTGCCAAGGGACTTGTTCTCCACCCTTGTCCTTCTTGGTTTCCTATAAAGGATTACTGGCTTCAGCCGCCTGAGGTTCTCTCTATATTACTCTCTTCTCAGTCTTCACAATATGAAGCTTATTCTTTAAAATTATATTTAAACATGGTGACTCTTTTTTATTCTAGTTCTGATCTCACTTGTAACTTAAGAAACAGCATCTCTGATTTTTTTTTTTTTCTGGAAGTAAGGTGGTTTTTTTGAAAAATTATGAAGTAAAATATATTTGTCCTACTGTATACATGACATGTGGCTAATTAGAAGCCCTCTTTTACCTGCAAGAACGAGAAATATTTCAGAGTAGAATGATAAAATATCGCTAGAAACTGGAAAGGAAGTATCGATTTTCACCTCAGTTTCTGGCAATTTGAATTTGGTTACCTATCCATCTGTACTCCCATATATTTAAAGACAAATATTGGCCAGTAAAAGCTGTGTACTTACTATAACTGCACACATTCTAGCCATTCCTTTTTCAAGAATTCCAATTTATCTCTTTAGAATAGGAAAATCTAATGAATGAAACTAATTCTTAAAAGAGTAGTGTATTTTAGAGAATCTGGTGCATGTTTAAAAATAGCAGTAAGTGAAGAAATTCTCAGTGATTTAAGAATTCATTCTGAAGAAGCATTGTCAAAAAATTGTGTATGTTTCTATAAATTCCCCCAATGTGCATAAACATTCACATGATGAAGTAAGAATTAGTACCCTGGGTTCTTTTTCCTCATTTGATTACCGTGCCCATTTTTTGGGGGGGGGGGAACACTGGTGAAAGATAGGGCTTTTGAATGAAAAAGAGGGGGGAAAAATCCATAGTGTCACAGATGGCTGTCAGAACAAAATGAAGCATGAGTCTGTTGAGGGAATCAAACATGAGTGTGAAATCTGAACAGAAAGGCTCGGAGCAGAAGGCAACATTTCAAAAGGCATTTGGCACCAAGTGGCATTGTGAGGGTTAATTTACTGCCAGGAGCTGCTGGGCTTTTCATTCTCTACAGACACACAATAGACAGATCCCTGAGTGCCCGTCATAATCACAGATGCTGGGGGATTAATGCTAAGATGAAAGCTTCATGAATATTAAAAATATCAAAACTGCTAATGATGTAGCAGAGTTTGAAATAACATTCAATCTCAAAATCTAAGAGTATGGCACGCAGGCAGGGTAAGACACTGTCTTTTAAAAACTGATTAAAACCTACTCAATTTGTAGCAGAAAGAAGCTTATGCATATTAGGACCTGAATTGGCTGCCAAACTTTACAAATTGCACAGACTAATTACCATAATTAAGCCTTGGATTGAAGACGAAAATTCCATTTATCTCAGGCTGACTCAGTGGAAGTTCAACAAAGAAAGCACTGACATCAGATGGGCTTTTCCCTCAAATGATATTTCAAAGCCCACTAAAAATAAACAAACAAACAAAAGAGGCCCCAACCTTTTAGAGGCGAGAATAGTAACCACTCCGTGTAAAATGAAATTGAAGGAAAGAATTGTTCCAGATTATAAAAGCTACTCTAGGTAAATTCAAAGTTGACTATGCACGAGAAATATATTCTCCATAGGAGTGGAGAGATTACGTATTTAGCAAATTCTTATATCTTTATCCTTATCATGAAGCTAAGCTAACTGAATTCTAAATTATATAGAACTGTTCATTAAGCCAATACAGTAAAAATGCATTTGGATCTTTGTCAGTTCAATGGGCAGAGGTGGACAAAAGGTACAAACTTTGAGTTATAAAACAACTAAGTCCTGGACTTGTAATGTACACGGTAGTGACTGTACTTAATGAATTTCTATTGTATATTTGAACACTGCAAAGAGAGTAGATCTTAAAAGCTCTTCTTACAAGAAGAGAATTGTAACTATGTGTGATGATGGATGTTAACCAGACTTACTGGGATGATCATGTCACCATATGTAAAATTCTGAATTATTATGTTGTGCATCTGAAACTGACATGTTATATCCCAGTTCTACCTCAATAAAAAATTAAAATTAAAAATATCAACTCCCTACATAAGTATTTTATAATTCAGATTTTTTAAAACTAAGGAATGCCGTATTTTTTAAAAAATGGAGTTTCTCGTGCATAGTAAACTTTAAATTTCTTTCTCGCCCCCATACCCCAGCATGTGCATCCACACGTGTATATGTAGCTTTCCACCATCCAACTGCAAGCAGACAGGTGTTATCCCACAGTGACTAAGAGCATAGTTTCTGGATCTTCGCTCCAATCCTTGCCCCAGCACTTAGTGACAGCGCGAATTTAGGTAAGTTACCCACCACACCTAGCTAACCATATCTCAAAGGGCTATGGTGGGGATTCAAGAGATAAATACAGCCTAGCACATAATAACTAGCTCTTAGTACTACAGAAAGGGGGGAGTCGGAGTTAGGCCAGCCTGCGCCTGAGTAGGGGGTCTAACCGAGTCTGGGGAGTGAACAGAGCCTTCTGTGAGAAAGTGAGTATTAAGCTGATTTCTGAGGATGTGCCGTTGAAAGGGGCGCGGGTGAGGCGAAGTATTTTTCATTCACAAAGAACTTTCTTGTGGAGATCCTGAGGGGTCCAGCAGCCTGGAGCGCCTTCTAGCCTGAGAGGAAGCTAGTGAGGCTGTCCACAGAGGAACATGTGATAGATGTCTGCTGCTCTAACTTAAATTTGTGGGAGTGCTGTATTTTCTCTTACTTCTAAATTCTCTTGACTTCAGTATCCCCAGGCCCTCTGTCTGTCACAGTCTTTTCCCATGCCTACTCGTTCTTGCAGAGTCATACCTACCATTTTCTCCAGGAAGCCTCCCCTGGATCCCACTCTCCCAGCATCCCTTCTCTTTCCCTTGCTGGATCATGAGCTTCTCCTTCGTGTAAACCCACAGCAGAGCACGCACTATTCTGTATTCTGCTCATGTGCTACTAGACAGGGAGCGGTCTGATCGCAGGGTTTTGGCCATATTTCTCTTTGGATTGATGCTGTCCTGGCACAGACAAGGGTCTCTTGCACAGAACACGTGTCAAAGTATGCAAGCTTGTCAAGTGAGTAACAGAATTAAAATATGGGTCCTTAGAGGATACCCTAAATGTTGAAACGGTACAGCCTAAAGAGCAGACCAACAGCATTAGATGACCAACAATTCAGGGAGGGAAGTGTTGGAAGTTACTTGTCCTCTGAAATCAAGGATTTTCCTGGTGTGTATTGTGTTACCCCTCATTATCAACTCTTACACTGACTCTTTTTACCTTAAATTTAAGATAAATATAAGAAATCTTTATCAAGGGGCACCTGGGTGGCTCAGTGGGTTAAAGCCTCCACCTTCGGCCCGGGTCATGATCCCAGGGTCCTGGGATTGAGCCCCACATCGGGCTCTCTGCTTAGCAGGCAGCCTGTTTCCCTCTCTCTCTGCCTACCTCTCTGCCTATCTCTGTGAAATAAATAAATAAAATCTTAAAAAAAAAAAAAGAAATCTTTATCACATTTCAATGTTATCTCTACAATCACTCAACCAATTCAGAAAACTGATACAGATTTAAATAAAAATGTAGGAGAACCGACGATGTATTTTTTAAAGACACCTTTATTGAAAATAAAAGTTACATGCATATTTCCTTCCTATATGCTGAGTTATGTGAATTTTTTAAAAGATTTTATTTATTTATTTGAGAGAGAGAATGAGCGCGCGTGAGAGAGGTGCGTGCCCATGAGTGGGAGGAGGGGCAGAGGGATAAGCAGACCCCCCGCTGAGCAGGGAGCCCACCACTGTGGGACTCGATCTCAGGACCCCAGGATCACGACCTGAGCTGCAGGCAGACCCTCAACCAACTGAGCCACCCAGGTGCCCCTTTTTGTTTTTATTTACCTTTACTTTCTCCTTCCTTCTAGCCCTAAAATTACTAAGTCACAGTTGGTATTCATTATCAATACCAAAGAATGCTAAAAGCTGATGCAGTATGAATTTAATAACCTAGAACTGTGGTGATAAATTGCTCTAGCATCTTCTTCCCTCTACTTTCTTCTCATCCTATTTTCTGTCTAGAGCCAAATGTTGTTTGCATGGCCAGAGAGTGTACAGAGATTGCCATCAACTGCTAACCTCCCGAGGCAGGAAATGCCCTTTCTCCTCGTTGCATCTGTCTTGTGAGCTTCAGTGCGGAGGACTGTGCAAAAAAAATCTTGGTGGTTATCCTAACCTACAAATACGAACCAAATATTTCAACTCCCGTAAGTGGTGAAAAAATGTTGGCCTATGACACGTAAGTAAAAAAAACTGCCATCTCCCTCCACCAGGGCTGGAGCACCAGTGTGCGTGTGTGTGTGTGTGTGTGTGTGTGTGTGCATACATACATTGGTGAGGGAGTAGGTAGTAGGTAAGGCTGAAAACACACAGGTTCAACAATCTAACAAGAGCTAAATCCTAAAGAAGATGAAAGCAGACGCAGCCATTCTCAATAGGGGTTACACAGGAAATGTAAGTCCTAAAAGAGACAAAGTCTGAAGCTCCTGCTATTTCCATTCTCCCAAAGATATATTTAGATACACGGGAGAGAGGTTAATTCGTTACAGAAACAAAGGAGAGAAGTTAATTCATTACTTACAATGGCTGCCTTGGAACCATAGGGCTTAGTGAACTGTAGTTGACAAGGGCAAGGCTGTGAAGACGAGGAAGGTAACTAATCTCAGGGTCTTCACCTGCTCAGACCCCTGCCAAGGTCGGGAAAGGGGCACTAGCAATAACATCACATGGTCGTATGTTTTGTACATATGCTAAAGTGTGATTTTTAAAACCTCAATCCATTAAGGCACATTTTATTTCGTAATTTTTATTTCCTTATCGAAATAAAGTCCTGCAAATTTTAAAGCTTCGTGTCTGACAAAAACAAGATCCACCATGAAAGTGGGGTGAAGTAGAACATGTTTGACTTGGAGGGCTCCAGTGCTTCCTCTGAAATACATGAATCACTGAAAAAATAAAATAAAATTTAAAAAATAATAAAAAAATTAAAAATGAAATACATGAAGATGAAGACGAGAACTCTCACAGTAGGTATATAGATATGGACATAAAGAAGCTGTAGATTGAGGGCAAGTTTATGTGCAGAGAGCAAGACCGTCAGTAGGGGCTCTGTGGATTCAAGAAACTGTCCCTGTTTGGAAGAGCCTCTTAGGAATGGCAAATGTAACTGGCTAGGAGCATCTAGTTGGATTAATAAATTCAGGAAGAAGCACCAATGGGAAGGGCAATCAGAAATGGATGAGCCTGATGGTTAAGAAACATCCTCCAGGTATCACGGCAGAAGCGGAAGAGAATACGAGCAGAGTGGACTTGTGTGATTTGGGGGACTGCTGGGTCAAGATGGGTAGAGTGAGAAGGGACCCTATTTCAGATAGTGCAGTTGGTTCCTGGCAAAGCCGGGGTTGGGTCCCAAATAACTCCTGAAGCAATCCAGCCACTGAAAGGAGATACTCTGCTTAACTGATGGTGAGGATTCTCTGGGGATATGAGAATATCCCAGTTCTAGGACATACAACATGAGAGAATGTCCTGAATTTCTGTTATCTATGAAGCAAAACCAACTAGAAGCCCCCTGAGGGATTAAGTCATGATTTAAAAACAAAGAAGGGTGAGTTTGGCTTAATTTCCCTCTCTGTATTTCCCTTCTGCTTTCAAATTTCACCATTTCTATACAGGGAGGTGGTGATTTATTCTTTCTTTTAACTTAGAGTGAGTTAGTAAGAATGCCTTCTTTCCTTACTAGAATCCATACAATCTCTAAGAACCTATGTTGAATAAATACTGGGTATATAATTTTGTCAATAACTAGGAAGACCGATTTATAGTAAACTAAACCCATGTCTTGCAAATTACAATGTATTTTATTGTTATTAATCTGGAAGGAGGTTGGATATTGCACTTACATTAGTTCAGCTTGGTAAAACTCATGTTTATTCCCATTGGTAAAGGGTCTTTAGATCATCAGTGATGTTTAGATATTTAGTGAAGGATTTTGAAAAATCCCATTAACTTTTAGGTGCTGATAACTTTAATGTTCAACCACATCCCTTAAACATTACAAGTGGTGTCGTAGCTTCAAAAAATAGGACTGATCTTTCATCTTCAGTTGGCAAAGACCTAAGGAAATGGAAGTTTATTCTACCAGGAATTTAACACACACACACACACACACACACATATCTAATCATTGTTTCTGTATATACAAGAGAGGAACATATTGAGAATTATGTATTTATTTGTATTTGTATTTGTATTTGTATTTGTATTTGTATTTATTTCTTTTGCAGAAAGAACTAGAGAATCAAGTGCCATTTAATTTCCCCTTTAAGATTGCGTTGGAAAACTAGCATTTCCTTTACAAATGAACAAGGAAATCCTGCTAGTTTAAAGAGAACAAGGGCCATGCCTTCAGTCACTTAATAACAACACTAGGGAGAAAAGCCAGCAACCACCTTTTGGTATTTTTATATCAGGAAATCTACTCCATGAATAGGACTGAAAATACTTGTAGGTGATACTATTGAAACAGAGAGAACAGAGAGCTCCATCAAAGGAGAAACTCCAATACAGTGAAACTTTTTGTAGCATTGGTAGCAGGAGCACTCACATTTTGTGGTGAGTTTATGTACATCTTTTTCAATGGGATTCTACTTTGAAATACAATGTAACATCCCATCTTTACTAAAATGGTAAAGTGGGATTGAAAGAGAAAAATTGTAAATGTTAAAAACATACTTGCACAGGATACCAAGTTGTTCAGCCTAGATTATATAGCAAAGAATAGCTCTGGTTGATGTCACTAGAAGTGGGATATGCCCTCTAATCTGTCGATGATACAAGCACATCATTTGGACAATGTTTTAAAAGCATTTAAAAATGTGAATATTTTCAATTTGAAGATCTACAACATATGATAGATAATCCCCACCTCTTTTTTTTTTTTTTTTTTAGTAAGAATTATGGGAGTTGATACAGATTGCTTAGGACATGGGCAGAGGATGGGCACCTTGAAAAGTAGGGAGGAGTTTGTATTTAAATTTGTTGGATAATTTTCAATTAGGCATGTGGAAATGGAAGGAGACTTATTTAGGGCTATTATTAGAGAAATGATTACAAAATTAAAAAAACTATGCTCAAACTCCAGAAAATAAAGCCCTCTAAAAATCTTAAAAAATAAAAAAGTGATTATTTTCACCAAATGAATCTGAAACTTATTAGCACAATCCTAGAAAACAGGTCATATGATCATTTAATAGTCATAAATATGTTTTTGTTCTTATAGTACACATTAGCAGAATCCCTTTTGTTGCCATTGCTGTCACTTTGGCTTTTAATGCATTGTATGACAAAATACTCCTAAAAGATTGTTAGTTAATTGTTATCCTGCTTTGTTCCTGGCTAGGATATAATCAGATTTGTAGGAAAAAACCACATTAGAACCTAAGGCAGTTTCTAAAGAGGTCGACTTGATAGGATACTAAAACATCTGCTATCAATAAATACAAACATTTTTGGTGCTTCAGCCAATACAAACTTGTTATTCAATTATTACTAATATGACATTTAGTGCTTTACTGTGCTTCAAGTTTAATAAAATGAATTGTTTAAATTCTGTAACTATCCCCCCACCCCACCCCCAGAGTTTGGCTCTTTAACATTTGCAGGTTTTACCCAATGGTTTGTCATGTCAAGGGAAAAAGAAAAAAAATTAGTGTATTGGCAGGATGCAGGCAGCAGAATGAACGTATGACTTTTACACGCCCCAAATGAGAAAGGATTAGGCCACACATTATTGAAGGGATATTCTACAGATCGTTAATGCTGTGCTGTGTGCTCACATTAGTTCCCTTAATCGGTCCTCCTTTCTAAAGACAATAATCCTATCAACAGAAACGTGAAATGTAGGTCTTTCTGGGCTTGGGAAAGAGCTCTGCTCTCACTTAAGATGATATATGGATTTCCAGTGCAGCAGACACCGACACACTGCCATGTGAACTGTTCAGAACATTCTGAGAATTTTATAGAGTTGTCGCACGATCTATAGGTGCTCGTGCTTTAGAGGAGAAGGTGTTGCTCAGAGAGAGAGATTCCCTCTGGGTGAAGTGGTACCTACTTCTCTTGACCAGTGGAGAGAGTGGAGGAGGGTCAGGGCCAAGACTTAGGTTAGGTGAGTTGGCTTGGGTCTGGGCTCCAAAATGACCCAGGCTAGAGTAAGGCCGAATTACTGGGAAAAGGGTTTTGTGCCAAGCTGGTGCTTTAAAGGAAAGCCTCTTTTGTGTCTTGTCAAAGCTCCCAGACAGACTCAGAGCACTGGAAAGGAACCCTGAAAGGTGGAGGGAATTTCAGGAGCCCTCAGCTTCTAACTTTTCCTTCTAAGAATTTCCTTCTACAATCTCCTTCCATGAATGGCTTCCAAGATCCAGAAGCCAGACTAATAATCAGTACAATCCACAACATCTCCCATTTTACTCAGAGCAAAAGGCAGCCTCCCCCTCTCCCTCTTTCTTACTGGACAGAGCACAGATTTGAGTCAGCCAGACTTCCGTTTCCCAGCATTCCTTCTGGGTACATTTGGGTAAGCTACTCAACTTCAACAAAACTCTTTCTTTGTGGAATTGGTTAATGATGTCTTCTATTTCACAGTGTTGCTGCCAGAACCACAGTACCCACCAAAAGAGGCACTCAGAAACAGTGCTAATTAGACAACTGAAGTTGTAAAAATAGCCACTCACCTGAATTCCTAACCTTAAAAATAATTCAGACAACAGTCTGAGAAGGAAAGACCTCTTGGGGTTCTACTCTCTCTCTCTTGTCTCTATCTCTCCAGTGTCTTGGGGCTTTACGCTGATTACAGTAATTAATTTTATTTTAGGACCACTTATTTTTATAAGGAGGTAGTTGTAGAAGCTATGTATTTAGCCAAAGAGATTATTCTCATGATGAAATTTCAGGCAGTAGTCAGTCGAGAGACTTAGGACAAAAGTTTTATTTCTACTCTTTCACTCATAAGTGTCTCCTTATTACGTTAATACATTGAGATGACATTTAAATTGTCAGATGACTCTCACAACACTTAATCTTTAGTAACACTCCCTAGTCAGAAACTTTACTCATCATTCTGAAAATGCTGTTATGTCTATGTCCTAGATAACTGGGTAAAACAATTGAGATTAGAAAGAGTCAATGGAGATTTCTGAACTTAGAGTACCATTTAAATCCTGTTAAATCAGTGATGACAGGAAGTCAGTATAGACCCATGAAGGGTGATTGGCAAACTGGAAATTCATTTTTTTTTCTATAGCTCAGTATCTAGTTCCATTTAAAACCATCTTGTAATTTTGGTTGGCCATCTTGGGGAAGCCATGCACTAAATATTTCATCCTATGATGAGGACAGCTGACTTCTCTCAAATGAATCTTCCCAAAATGGATTTTAGATTATAGAATTCCTAATTTTATATATATATTACATATATATGATGTATATCATTACATCTATATGTCTTATATGACAGGTCTTACTATGAATAGAATCCAAACATTATATAAAAATTTTTATGTTTATCATATATTTCATATTTATATATAATATATATAAAATATTTGAATTCTATGTCACCAGAAATTCCAAATTCTTTTCACTTGAGTCTCAAATTTCCACAAATGTTTCTTAGAATAAGGAACAGACCTAAGATAGAGAATCCCAAAAGATTAGCACTAGGAAGAAATATTAGAATTAGCTGCCCCAAGCTCTTTATTTTAAAAATGAGGAAGACAAGGAACAAAGAGATTGACCTATATTCAGGGTGACCAAGATAGTGAGTTTTTGTACCATTATCCTGTAGCCTAAGCTCTATATTCTGTCCTAATACAAATCTTGGGTTGGAGAATATTTGTTCATTCACATATGTGGACATATGTGCTTTTCACTACACTTGTTTGATTCTCAACTATTTTTCTCCTCTGAATGAACCTGATTCTTCTCTCTCTGATATAAACTGTGCTTTCAGCCAAGCTTCTTTATAACACAGAGAGAGAGAGAGGCTTGGCTATTTTATATATATATATATATATATATATATATATATATATATATATATGGCTTGGCTACACACACACACACACACAGGTTATATTGGCTATATATTGGTCATTTTATATATACATAGAGAGAGAGAGAGAGAAAGAGAGAGTGGGGGTGGGGAGAGGTTTGGACACACACACACACACACACACACACTTGGTACTTGGCTATATGTAGTCAAGCCTCTTTACCACATTCTTAGCAATATGTTCATCTTTTCTGTATAGAAACCTGCTATTTAGGTCTTAAGACTCTCATCTTAGTGTCCCCCCCCAACATCCTTATGCCCACTTTGCTTATCACTGGTACTATTCACATATCCTAATGGCTGCATTATGGACACATGACAGGATTGGACTCTCCCACCCTTCTTTTAAGTCAGGTGTAGACAACTGACTTGTATTCAATGAAATGTGAGTAGACATTAAGAGCTAGTATGTGGTTCATCACCGCTCGTTCTCACTACTTGCAATAGTCATGGACTTATGTGAGATGAGGTCTCCCTCATTCTGGGTTTCTGAGTGGCAACAATGAGCTGAACTCCTTTCTAACTCTCAAATAGAACAAGTGTGAAATAATACCTTCTGTTCCCTTGAATTAGGACATATTATTGCATAGTAGTAAAAATGATAATTAAAGATAATAAATGGAGAGATTGTTCTCTGCTAAATAAATGACAGAGAGAGTAAGGGAGCATCATGATTCCTCTAGGAAGGTTTCATTGTGAAGTGGGTTATAACCTGGGCTCTGCCATCCGTATAAAAAGGAAAAGTATAAACTATAAGGTCTTGTGATATGAGTGGAACAATGAAGAGTCTCTTCAGTGCCCCTCAACCTTGAAAACAATGACTTCCCTTCAGCATAGGAGAGCTCCAAAGTTGTGGAGTCATTCTATAAATATGCCTCTTTTTTCTTGTATCTCTATCAAACACCAGGAAAGGATGTAATGCTGTACTCCAGAGAGGTCAGAAGAAGACATGAGATGAAGAAGAGATTTCTGCTGAGTAGGGGTATCCCCAGATGGAATTGGCTCTTTTGTAAAAGGCCAGGAGACTCTCTGACTTCCTAGACAATCTCTAAACTTTCTTCAAATGTCAAGATCCTGTCATCTTCTCTACTCTACATTAGTCTAGGTTTTCTCTGGAGCTGTATGGATCACACTCCTCTGAGCATTTCATAAATATGATCTGATATTGAGATTCACTTTCTAAGGCATGACCATCTCTAAAGGAATATTTTTTTTCTCAATCAACTACTGTAAAATTTTAAGCCTGGTGCTTAGAATAATTTTTGGACAACACTGAATAATTCAGTCCCTTGAAGAAGAGACACTGAAATTCATAGTGTTAGCAGAACTGATTTCAACAAAAGTTCCAAAAGTGATCCAGAAAACAGATGGCCCTGGGATTAGCTTGCTCTGCCAAGATTTTCAGGACACATTTTTAATCTGGATAGTATATAATCTGATCTGTAAAAATAAAGTTGGGATTCAAGCCTGGCAATAGGTAGATTCTACGAAAACAATTAAGAGTCATTCTAGTATATGCAGAAACAAACCTGCATTTATTTCAAGCACTTCTCATGCACAGTATTCAACTCAATTTAGTTTATGCTATTTAGAAATGTGATATAGTAAAAAGAAAACTAAGAATTCAGGGAACCCAGTTTATACCTTTAGTTCTGCCACTAGTTCCTTTGTGATCTCAGGCAAGCCACTGATGCTCTCTGAGCTAAAAGGTCCACCAAATGTTAACATTATGTGCATGTACTATTTCTTTGATAAAAGGAAAATTTATCTTCTTTCTATTTTAATACTGAGTGATAAATGTTCACAGATTGCAATGGAAAACAGTCAGTCCTAGACTGTTGCTGCTCTGTAACAAGTCTGATGGATAAATAGTAATTAAATGTGAATACAAACAAGTGTTAAGAAACCGTGTTTCGTATTGCATTGTATATATAGATATACATATCTATATATACATATAATATTTCACATCTTCTTTATCCATTCATTTATTGATGGACATTGAGCCCAACTTCCATAACTTAGCTATTTTAAATAATGTTGCGATAGACTTAGGGGTGCTGTATCCTGTTGAATTGGTGTTTTTGTATTTTAGGGGTAAGTACCTGGTAGTTCTAAAAAAAAAGAATAAAATCTTGCCATTTGTAACAACATGAGATGGATCTAGAAGGTATAATGCTAAGTGAAATAAGTCAGTCAGAGAAACACAAATACCATGTGATTTCACTCATATGTGGAATATAAGAAACAAAATAAGCTAAAAAGAAAAAAAAAAAGGAGACAAACCAAAAAACCCCCCAGACTGTTAACTGTAGAGAACAAACTGAAGTTAGCAGACAGGCGGTGGGTTGGAGGATGGGTGAAATAGGTGATGGCGAGGAAAGAGTACATTTACTGTAATGACCACAGGGAAATATACAGAATTGTTGAATCACTACATTGCACACCTGAAACTAATAAAATACAGTATTTTAACTACATTGGAATTTAAATTAAAAAAACCCCAATAAGAAAAAGAAATTGTGTTTAGCTTCTTACAGACATTTTTACTGTTTTTATAGCTATATTTGCAATATTTTTGCATGTAAGTATCTTTAGGTGTATGTTTGACATCTTAACGTAAACAAGAAAGATTGTTGCTTTTTCAATTTACTGCATAAACACAAAAAAATTATCATCAGGTTAAAGACTTTGGTGAACACAGGATTTTTTTGATTACTTCAGTAGTAAGAAATAAACATCACAGAAAAGCAATAAAGTACAGAAAATAAAAGTATTTTGTTGACATCTTTGTATATACTTCCCAGGACTCTTGAAGAGATATATGTATACTATGCATATATGTGTGCTTCTACTGTGTTGGGAATGTAGTTTGTAGACACATACACACTTACATAACATCTTCCTGTTGGTAAAAATGGAATTTTCTTTTATTCATCTTAAACATGCCTTTTTTTCTCTTTTTTTAAAAGATTTTATTTATTTATTTGACAGAGAGAGCGATCACAAGCAGGCAGAGAGGCAGGCAGAGACAGAGAGGGAAGCAGGCTCCCCGCCGAGCAGAGAGCCCGATGTGGGGCTTGATCCCAGGACCCTGAGATCATGACCTGAGCCGAAGGCAGACGCTTTAAGCCACTGAGCCACCCAGGCGCCCCAACATGCCTTTTCTTTTAATATGCTTTTAATGAGACAACAAATTTCATAGAAGCTGAGTACAGTTTTGTTTTTTTGCTAATGTTTTCAAGTCACATGCTCTATGAGATCTTATCCATCCTGTTCTCCACTGTACTCCTTAAACTCATTAGTCTATAGTCATTTACTTACTAAATACGTACTGAATAAGTACATGAAAGGAAGAATTTGGAAAATGTGCTTATAAACTCAGACATTTCTTAAAATTAGGAATACAGTTGCGCAAAAAGTCTTTAAAGCTACTTAATGAATATCTCAACTGATTTTTGATTGGTAATCTCCTATAAATGTGTTAAATACATTAAGTATTGAAGAATAGACACCTACTCACATGCCAAGTCAGAACGACAACTTTCTTTGAGCAACACCAACAAAATATGTAAATGTGAAAAAGAAATGGGAGTAAGTAGGTTAAAAAGAATGAGAAAATCAGCACTGAAGCCTTGTTATGCTATTAGTTCATGCTTGCACCTAAGAAAAGGTAGTAATGTGTGTGTGTGTGTGTGTGTGTTTACATGGGTATGTTTTGGCAAAGCTATAAAACCCAACATTAAAAGCAAAAACCTGTGTCTTCAAATTAAGGGATATTTATCCATGTTTTCAAAAGATAAGCAAGTCTGTTATACCAATAAATCCACACTTTCGGTAAAAATGTGATAACATGAAATGCTCTCAAAATAAAATGGCAGTTTCATGTACCAAGCAGTTGACCATATTGCTTCAGGAGAATTGTAAGAAAAGTAATATAGTGCATTTGTTACCTATTCAAACTTGAAATCTGAGTCTCAAGCTCAACTTGAGATCTTAGCTTAAGATGAATAATTTTAAAGAAACCAACAATTTTTTTCAGACGTGCAAATAAATGATGGAGAAAATGGTGAAATAAATAGGAACCTGAGAATGTTAAGGAAAATTATGTTCAGAAAATACACTAAAGGAATTTATGGTCTGTTACAACTTAGTAAGAGTGAAGCAAAAATTAGAACATGTTTTTCTACTAGATATCTCCTATATAGAAATACATTATGTTATAGAATTTTATATATTCATCGATTGTTTTATCGGGAATGCTTTTGCATATGGGAATGTTTTAAATAATGGCTCTCTTCCTAAAAGAGTCAGAAAGACTTCTAATGTAAAATAATATTACCAATAATATAATCTATTTTAACTAAAATAACTCCCCATTTATACATTGTTGAAGAATGCACTTTGATTTCCACATAAAATAATAGAAATGCCTCTCTCTCCTTAGGCGACATAAGTGAGGGTGTGCTAATGTCATAGCATCTAGTAGAACTTACTGTATTGATATTTTTTAAAAAATATTTTATTTGTTTATTTGACAGAGAGAGAGATCACAAGTAGACAGAGAGGCAAGCAGAGAGAGAGGCTGAAGCAGTCTCCCTGCTGAGCAGAGAACCTGACACGGGGCTCAATCACAGTACCCTGAGATCATGACCTGAGCTAAAGGCAGAGGCTTCACCCACTGAGTCACCTAGGTGCCCCGTGTGTTGATATTCTATAAGACCCACACATGTCTGGCTGTTGCTAGTAAAATGGAGTTATTCATTTAATATAGTAGCCACATGTGGCTAGTAGTTAGCTTACTGGACAGCACCCCTAACTTATGTTTCTAAGGCATTTTGTTACAAACTAATATTGGAGAGTAGGCTGGGGAACTTTGCTCACCATGATAACAGGATAGTATAGTATATGATGGCTTTAGGCATCTTACAAACTCACTGTCTACAAACAAATTGGCACTGTCAAACCAGTTTCTTTTTTTGCTTTGCTTTTTCTTTTTTCCAGATCTGGAGAAAGTCTACTCTATTTTTAAGACCCAACTCAAGAGTTTCCTTTCTCATGTTCCAGTACTCAATTACTATGTCCTTTTCATATATAGAAGTTAAACCCTATGTCATAGAATGACTCATACCTGCAGCCTTTTTGAAAAGATGTCTGTCAAACCAATTTTATCTCAGGCATATCTTATTCTTAAACATTACATCATTCCTAGTATAACTAGTGATTAATGACTATCTGAATGAATGGATGGATGGGTGGATGGATGAGTGAATGAATGAGTGAATAAAAGTATCATACTTAGAATCTTCCCTCAAGGAGTTGATAATAGAAGCAGACCTAGACATAAATGTGTTTCTCTGTTTTCTCTGTGATCTACCCACAGACATTTTTAGGATATATTATTAAGGTCATAAGGTGAGCTACAGTACACAACCGTGTAGGAAGGAATTAGAAATTCTATCTGCTATGAATGATTTGAGATACATAGCAAATATTAACAAAATGTTGGCTAATTCTTCTTAAGTACAAGTGGCTTCTGAGTAAACAATCTTATTTTACTTAGCTGGACTGAAGATTTACTGCTATTATCCTGAAAAAAAATTATTTGCCTTGGCATACTTTCATTCTTTTCTAGTTTTATATTATTAATTGTTTTGAAATTTAATATGATTTATTGAATTGATCCTTGTATGGGACATAGCATCAGACCAAGTAGATATTAATTACCTGGGGAGTAAGGAAGACATGAATACTTACTATTTCAGTATCAGATGGGCTAAGACATCAAGGTTAGTGTATGCATAAGAGTGGGTTCCTAAGGGGGAATGTGATCACCCTTTACAAGATGGTTTACAAGCTTCTAAAACTCTTTGTGTTATTTAGATTATATTTCACTTACAAGAACAGGTTTGCAGTAGGTAATTAACTATGTGAAGCCCACATTAAAGATTCCAATAATAAAATATTAACATAAAATATAAATTATTAATATGCAACACATATTGTGTGAGTGAATTCTGAGCACAAGGATATGTATTTATTAATTTCCCTTGGAAATTAATGTGCAAAAGAACAACCTGCTCTAACCTTGCTTCACACAGACCCACCTCCTGGGAGGAATTTGATTAATGGGAACAGTTATGAAAGGTATTATGCTTTGATTAATGTACTTTAATTTTTCTAAAAAAAAAAAGGGATCTTTTTTTGCACACTCAACAATAAAATGATTATACTCACTGAAATGTCACATTCTTTTAGTTTTGACATTTCTTGGTGCAAAAATTTCTGTAAATATGACCCAGGAGATGAATTTACACTTGAGTAAAACTTCACTTGTTGATAATTACTTTATTTTTAAAAAGACTTTGATAATATAATATCTTATTCTTCAGAAAGACTCCTTTAATAAAGAAAATCAAAGAACAGTCTCAATACCTACAGCAGGAAAACAGATAATATTTAGTATTTGCCATCTTCCCTATTTTTACATTAATAGGTTGATATTATACTCTTTCTGGAGTTGATTTGACTCTTGAAAAATTATTTGTCCAAAAGTTAAACTTAGGAGCAAGTCCTCATGGTTTGCCAAAATCAATTTTCTCAATTCTATCAGAAACTTTTGCTGAATGACTTTGGATTGCATTTCTTATTCTGATAAGCCAATTAAAAATATTCTACTGCTCACTAATTATGCTCATTATTTAACAGATAATAATTGAGTCAATACTATGTGCCAGAAGCAATACTTTGTGTGGGTATAGAGTGGTTCTTCCTCTCATTGATATTATATTCTAAGGGAAGTAACTGATATTAAATCAACATTCAGGTAATGTGTAATTAATAATATAATACGTGATAGGAGGAAAATAAAGATAGGAGTAATTTAGATTGATGAAGAGTTTATCAGGGAAGGCAGCTCTAAGGAAATGATGTACGAGCTGAGATACAAAGAATTGGTAGGAGCGGTTCATTGGAAGTACCTGTGGAAGACAACAGTGATGTGTGTTAGGTGGCGGGTATGAAAGAAGAGCAGAAGAAAGGGCGAGTCTACAAGCATCATAGGCATGACAAACCTTAAGTTGGAGGAACTTGCAGAGGCCAGTAGCTGCAATATAATGAATGATGGATGAGCCAGAAGAGGGGATCTACTAGAATATCCAAGATCATGTAGGCTATGCGAAAGAATTTGATCTTTGACTTAAAAGTGACAGAATGCCACCTAAGAGTTTTAGACCAAGTCGTCCATAGTTGTGAAAATGAGCATTCTGCCTATTTAGTGGAAGATGGAATATGTGTAGGCAAGAGTGCACCTAGAGTTCAGAATATGACCATAGCACTATTGTCACGAACTAGAGTGGTGGCAGTGGACATGGAAAAAACAATAGATGGATTCAAGATACCCATGCTGTGGTATGTGAGGGGTAAGGGGAAGGAAGTTTTAAGAATGATTACCAGGGTTCTGGCTTGGACATGATGGTGGTTGGAAGGGACACGTATAAAACAGAAAAAACTAGCAAGTTGCAGGTTCGTGGAAATTGTTTAGAACTGAATAGATATAGTGAAAATTTGGGACATGTTAAGCTTGAGATATCAGTGAAACAAAAAAGTAGTTCCCTCAGGTAGATAGCTGCATACGGGAAGTGTGAAGATCAGATGAGAGTCTGGGTTGAATGAAAAGAAACTGTGAGTCTTCAAATATGGATGGTGATCATGAGGACAAAAAGGAGGATAGGAGACATAGAACATAGATTTTTTTTTCCAATCACTATTTGAAGCATTTTATATTACCTCATTTAATACTTGAAATGACTTTATGAAGTAGTTACTATTATCTTCATTTTAAAGGTGGAAAAACTGAGGCTTGACAATCACCAGCTAGTAGGTGCAGAGCAAGGGTTAGAACTATGGCCGTCTGGATCCAGATTTCCATACTCCAACCTACCACACAACACAAAAAAGCATAGATACATTCACCCTGTCCTTTACACCAAAGGCATAATTCAAATTTTTCATCACAGAAAGGTCAGGTGTGAAGAAAATTATAAAAAGTAGAAGTTGTCCCCTACCCTCTTCTGATTTTAGAATATGAAATTCATCTCAGTCCTCATGTTCACATGTGAAAATAATCAATGGGGAATTGATTCCAATAAAGTATACAGTGAGAAAAGACACCCTAGAACTGATCCTTGGGGCAATTCCAAAATACAGTTTGCTTGAAAGGAGAAGTTAGCAATGAGATTGAAAGGTTAGTCAGACATACAAGAAGAAAACCAGGGGAATGTCAATCATACAAGCAAGGAGCAAAGGAGAAAGAGCTTCAAAAGAGGGGGAAGGAGTCAATTGTGTCCACTTCTGCTAAAAGATCTAGTTAAATTTATTATAAAACAAAATTTATTATTCTTCATAAATATGTACTAATTTGAGGGAAAGAACATTGGAATAGCTGTGGACAGTTGAGATTCTATTCTAATTCCAGTTCTGACATTTCCTCAATGAATAATATGGGACAGGTCCCCTAATCTCTCTAGTTTTCAGAATCCTATCCTATAAAATAAATATGGACAAAAGAATCTTTATGGGTACTTCCTTTCTCCAAATGCTTTTTATTATTTAGTTTATCAATATTTTACAATAATGATTTTTTGTCATTGCGTTAAAAGATCTCTTTCTGAGCAAGCATTTATTTTGGTCACATTCACAAATGACTTGCAATGGACAGCACACTCCCAATATGGGAAATCAGCTTACACACAGATGTCATGCAAAAAAGTCTTTCATATTGGTGGTGGAAGTCACATGAAGATTAGATCATGAGAGAATAACTTCAAATTTCTGCATGGAACATTACTTTCTTCCTACTCTAATGTATCATCTTCAGTATTAACACACAAAATATTTATATAGGGGAGCTTAGAAGGTTTTCAAGTGTCTGGCTCTCACCCTTCAAAAGCTGTTCCATTTGTCAAGTTCCTCATGTGTTTGTGGGTTTGACATTGGCATGTGTGTAAACATGTAAACGTGTATTTCCTGGACAATGTGTACTTATCTACAATTCCAAATGGCATTTGCATTTAATTATATCCTTCTGTCTTCATGCATCTGTACTTACTCTTTTATCAATATACTGGTATGATGAAAACAAAAAATCATTTTATTCTTTACAGGTATATGAGGGATTGGTTGCCATCCAAGCAAATGAAGACAACTTATGTGACCCAGTGAAATTGGAATCTTTGTGGACAATGTGGACAATTATTCTGCCTTAATAAGTGAGTTCGATATCTTGAGTTATGGGTATTAGATGAGTTTGATGTCCATAGTTATAAAGATTGTGAGTTAGAGGACAAGGCAGTGTTCTGCTAGAGGACTGGCTGAATACAAAGATAAGTAGCCATTGGGTGTCTGTTAATTCTCCTGCAAATATAGAAGACTCAGTATAGTGATTATGGGTTGGATGGATTTGGGTTTAACTTCCTGAATCTACCATATACCAGTTGTGTGGGTTTTGGCAGGTTATCTGGCTTCTCTAAGTATTGGTATGGTCATCATTAGAATGAAAAAAAAATAATACCTAACTCATAAGCTTTCTGAGAGAATGAAACAAAACATTATACATAAAATTCTAAGTAGAGTTCTGGGTATATAGGAAATTCTCAGTTCTTGGTAGCTGTTTTCATCACCATTTTACTACTGTTATTGTTAGAGTTGTCCCAAAACTGCAGAATGCTGCTGTGAAGAGCGAGGGACTAGACTACATAAGTGACACTAATAAAATATATTACATGTTAGAGATCAGAACTTGATATGGACTGATGTCAAAGCTGGGAAACACTGATTGACATCTTTGCCACACTATTCATTCTTTCTCTCTCTCTCTCTCTTTTTAAATGTTCTTTCATTTTTATAGTTTTTTTTTTCTTTTTGAAAGTTATGTAAAATATATCTGGTAGATTTGTTTCTATATTATTAAAAATAAAGACTTGTAAAATAAAAACTGTTTTCAGTAAGTGATATCCTGAAATTAAGGACAATTTTGCAGTTTCCATCATACACTGGCAATGAAATGTAAATAGAAATTCAGTTCATAATCACTTATAGTTCCTACAGTAATAAACACTCAAGTGATTGACTGATTCAATGACATTTAGAATTTGCTCTTCTGTTTTTCAGAAAACCCAAAGGCTTACTCAGAAAAGTTATATAGTGAATTAGATGCTAATGTTCCTTTTACAGTAACTCAGGTTATCTTCCATTATAATTTATTTATTGATTTATGTCCTTCCTATTTATTATGAACTCCAAATATCAGAGACAGAAACATTATTAAGCATTTTTCATCTCTAGGATGTTAAGCAGGTTAATTAATTAACTCATTGCCACATTCACTTCGCTGTTCAGTAATTAAAAGTTATTGAGCACCTACTTTATGTCAGACATTGCATAAACCATAAGACTTAAAGACTGAAAGACAAAAGTCATAGTCTCTACCTTTAAGAGTTTCTACATATATATACAAACATACAATGTGCATGTGTGTATACAGTATGCATTAATGTAGTATATTTGTACTATCAATATACATATGCAGTATAAGTATAAGCAACAGTATAAGCCAGAATGTAATAAGCACAAACAATAGGCTAAAAATACATTTTGTAAAAGGTGATTAAATGTTTCCCACAGAACTGAAGTTTTTTCAGAAAAGGTAGCATCTAGCTAGTACTAGAAGGATGAGGAGGATTTTATTCAGTTGGAGAAAAGGGATGGACAGTGTCACAAAATATGGACCAGTTGAAATTTTGAGAATGGGTCAGAGGGAGCAAAGAGTTTTCCTGAAAGAACAACATGACCAAAAACACAGAATTTGAATGTGCAGGCTTGGCCAAGGAATGGCAAGTAATTTAATGTAGCATGCAAAGTCCATTAATCATAATGTCACTAAGTAACTATGCGCACCCTATTCTTATATGTGTAAAATACTGGGTCCCGTAGGAAATACTTTGCATTGACTATTTGGCTGATTCCTACATTATTTGCATGGCCACAGAGGATATACATATGATATGCCCGTTTAACATCAGGAAAGACATTTGACAGAACTGTGTTATGTCACCATGTCTGTGCTATATTCAGTGTGTAATAGCTAAATAGGTGAAACCGAATGTCATCATTTTGTCTAGAAGGGTAACTTGCAAGTGTACATAAGGAACATGATACAAACTTTAAAGACTTATTTATTATAAGAAAAGATTGTCTATTTCTAGAAAATCCTTAACATTGAAAAAATAGTATTAGTAATATGCACAACAGTCATATATTACTGTAGCATTAATATTAATGTTAATATTTTAATACTATTATACTAACATTAATAATAAAACAATCTAATATTAAAGAAGGTGAGTCTACTACATTATGTAAAAGGTTTTACCTTCCTTGCAAATATGATAATCACTGAGAAAAGTCTATTTATAATATGGCTCTTGAATGGAAGAACATTAAATATAAGAGCAATGCATTAATAAAATGTATGTTTTTCTCCTAAATTTTAAAATATTAATCAGAAGAAGACTATGTTCCACAAAGAACATGATACCTACTATTTTAATATGATGGCCTGCATTACTATGGAGCATAAGGAATAACACGGAGGACAAGGGGAGATGGAGAGAAGGGAGTTGCGGGAAATTGGAAGGGGAGACAAACCATGAGAGACTGTGGACTCCGAGGAACTAACTGAGGGTTTTGGAGGGGAGGGGAGTGGGGATTAGGTGAGTCTGGTGGTGGGTATTGTGGAGGGCACGTATTGCATGGAGCACTGGGTGTGGTGCATAAACAATGAATTCTGGAACACTGAAAAGAAATTTAAAAAAATAAAAAAGAAAGACAGACAGTAATGTTATTAGTAAACACGTGCTCTGTTGTAACTCCTATAAGGTCTAGTCACACGTATTTTTCAGGGAATTCTTTTGTATTTCTTCTTTTGCATTATATTCACAACTAAACAGAGATCCTATATAACCCATCATTATTAATAATTTTTACTCGCTAAAACAACCTCAAGTGTTCTCTCTGTCATGTGCATCTCCAGGAATGGTGTATGTTTTGGAAACCCAAGTAAAAGTGAAAAAAAAACAAAATTTGTTTCAAATTGAACATAAGAATTATACAGTATTTGAGTAATCTGAGTAATCTGCAAACTTTGCTGTCACTTCTGCCCCTTACTTACATTTTCCATACTACCAATGATCAACCTAGTAGATATTTTCATTTGAACCTGTGTTCATGGAAGTATTTGACCCTGCCGAACCCCCTGTTTCCATGATTCTGTTAATGAATGGTGCCACGGATTTCTCCCTTCTCTAGCGACAGCTTTGAGGTTTCTCTTTCTTGGCTCATGTGGTAAATGTCTCTTCAATGTTCTCACCTTACTTTCCTCTCTCACTCTACATAATGTTGGAACAATCTCTTATAATCCCATGGCTTTAGTTATCTGCCATATGTTGCCCTCTGGATTCAACACAGACCAATTTCTTGACATCTAAATGGACTTACCTCATTATCTAATGGACAGTTCTACGTGAATAATGAAGCAGATATTTCAAGCTAAACCTATCCAAAACTGAACGCATATCTATCTTCTCAATCAGCTAGTTTTTTTCATGCCTTTCGGACACCATTATGGATCCCTTTCTTTGCGCATTCCCCAGATCCAGTCAGTTATGCATTTCTGTTCTCTACCTACCAAGTCTATCCTTTATTTATTCTCCTATCCCATTCTTTTTCTTTTTTTTTTTTTTTAAAGATTTTATTTATTCAGACAGAGATCACAAGTAGGGAGAAAAGCAGGCAGAGAGAGAGGAAGGGAAGCAGGCTCCCTGCTGCGCAGAGAGCTCGATGTGGGGCTTGATCCCAGGACCCTGGGATCATGACCTGAGCCAGAGGCAGAGGCTTTAACCCACTGAGCCACCCAGGTACCCCCTATCCCATTCTTAAGATCCTATCTCAGTACACTGTCATCATTGTCCTGTGTTATGGATTGAATGCCTGTGTCCCCTGCTAATTCCCATGTTGAAGCCCCAGTGTGATGATATTAGGAGATAGGGTACTTGGGATCTAACTAGGTTTAGATGTCATGAGGGTGGCGCCGCCATGGTGGGATTAGTTCCTTGTAAAATGAGCAACAGATGTCGGAGCTTCCTCTCTCTGGCATGAGAGGACACAGCAAGAAGGCAGCTGTCCTTCGCAAGCCAGAAAGCTGGTTCTCACCAAAGCCCAATCAGGATGGCAGCCTTTGGACTGTGAGAAGTAAATGTCTCGAGTTGAAGCCACGCAGCCTATGGTATTTTGTTACAGTAGCCCTTGCAGACTAAGACATCCTGGATTCTTGGAAAAACCCTCTAACTACTGTCTTGTAAAGACAAAATGATATTTAAAAGTATTTAGCTGGTTTCTAACTCCAATATTCAAAATCTTAATGGGTTCCCGTCATTCTTGTGAGAAAACTGCAAATCTTTGAAGTGACCCTGGCCTTTCCACTTGCCACTGTCACCTTCACATTTTATATTTCTGCTAGTAGAGACAATACGGTTGCCCACAACAGCAAACACTTTTATAGGGCTATGCATACTACATTTTTTTTTTTTTACTAATTAATTTATTTGAGAGAGAGAGAGAGAGCGCAAGCATGAGCTGGGGGAGAGGCAGAGGCAGAAGGAGAGAAGCAGGCTTCCCCACTGAGCGGAATGCCCATCTTAAGACCTTGAGATCATGACCTAAGCCAAAAGCAAGAGGCAGATGCTTCCCCAAGTGAGCCACCCAGGTGCTGCACCAGATCAAGTCTTAAATGCCAAATTCTCTTAACTGAATGGTGATACTGGAAAAATTATTAGTGACTCTAGTGTCCATTTTCCTCAACTGATTTAAGTATAAATCACCATTCTCAGTACCTAATAAACTTTCATAAATACTAGGCACTCTTATTATTACAGTAACTATCATTATTCCTTTCCATGCTCTGGTTTGAGTATGCTGTATAATATCTATGCAACTTTGCAAAAGCTGTTCCCCCTGCCAGTAATGTTTTATCTTTCAGCTTCCCTCCTTTTGTCTGGTGAACTCTTAGCCCTCCAGGTCTCAATTTAGATACCCTTCTTCCGTGAAACCATTGATGATTCCTTAAGTCTGGAGCAATAGCCCTTTTAAGTTAATAGAATCCTGTGTTATTGACATTTACTCTTCTTTACTGTTCGTTTTTCTCAAGTCCCGAGTAACTAAACTTTTTTTTTTTTTTCCAAAAATAGAATTGCTTCTTGGTCACTGTTGGTAGCTTCAGTTTTTGAACACTACTTGAAATATAAGTAGATCTGGTATTTACCTGTGATATAAATGTGGAATGTGGAATAAATGGATGACCTGGAATCATCCACTTTAGAGACTATCTTTATAAATTCCTGCATTTGCGCATGAGACCTAAAATTCATCTAACAGAATCTAATAGAATCAAAACAGATCCGGAAAAAACACAAATTCACAGGGACGGCTAGCAATCAATCAATTAATCAATAATCCACTCTTTGACCTTTATACTATCACTTCCGCAAGTCATCCAAGAGGATAGACGAGGGGTCCATGAACTACCAGGAAAATTCTATTAATTCACATGAGATATAAAAAATGGTCAACTAAGAAATCAGAAAGAGGAAAGAGATAACACATCAAAAAGTGACTCTATTCACACACCATACAAACAAAGATAAATGCTTTCAAAGAAGCTGTTATATTCCCAAAACACAGATACTACCACAGCCCACACATTTGCAAACTTTTAATTCAATGTTTGGTGTTTTCTTGTACTTCCACTGATTAAACTCAATAAATTGGAATGTGCAGTAGAATATTTAAGAAGCATATTTTAAATGTCACAATTTGTTTTTCAGTTCCTTAAGCCTTAATTTTGGCTTCCCAAACCTCATTCTTCATTCACAAGCTATAAAATTTCTTGTAAGTCTTGTTTAATGGTGGTGTCGAATAAGTTCACCATTTAATAGGATTGGCTGTCCTCCTAAGTACAAAGGACTTCCTTCCATCGACTCATCCAGCTGCCTGGCCTCGTTCACTTCTCATTTCCACTCTCCGTTGCCTCAGTTCCTCAAGGGAAAAAAAAAAAAATCTGCCTACCTCCTAGAGGTGTTGCAAGGATTAATAAATTGCAAAGCACACTGAAAAATTTGGAGAAAATATACTCTGACACACTGAAGTATTACCATGACCACAAGTATCATTTCCAGATGCCGCAGCTTCAAGGACAAAGAGAGCAGGTCTGGAAATCTCATCCGAGCCTCCCACATGGAGGGTTATTGCCAGGCCAAAGAGTTACATTTTGATATTTAAATATCAGTGGTTTTATATCAAAGCCATCTTGCTGAGAGAGATTTTGTCTGGACACAAAAAGTGCTCGAGTTGGCCCAACAAAAGGCACCAGCCCTGAATCATTAAGACTTTATAACCACAAGCCACACGATTCCCAGGAAAGAGTTTATCTCTATTAGAAATCAAAGAGAACTTCCTTTTCTCTTTAAACAGATAACTCAAAATTATAAATGGCCAGCTTCAATCGATGGCCTCTTTATGTCGTCAAGTGGGTCACAAACGCCTTGAAACTTGAGAAGTCTCAGTGAAAGGGATATTGAAGTTGGGTTAGTGCCCACAAGTGAATCTTAGCAGGATTTTTGTCTGGAAAAAAGTCTCGATTTTAGATGTGTACAGACTTATTGTTGCAATAAATTCATTTTAACTCAGATACAGAAATGTGTATGGTAAGTGATTTTAATATCAGTGGAACCAGTGGATCCCAACACTCTGTTGTCCCCTTACATTTGCGCTTTCCTGTGTGTATCAGTACAAATTGTTGTTGTTTGGGTGTTTTTTTGTTTTGTGACCACGGGTGCAGAGAGGTGGGGCAATCATACTTCATGGCCCCTGGCATAGTAGATTACTGGTATGTGAAACGTACCTTGCATTTGGCTCGTTTGTGTGTTTGTTTGTTTCTATCCCCATTCCCCGTGGTCATGTTACTCCCCTCACTTAAGCAGTCATCCTAATGTGTTTGATGGCTGTCCTTTTATTTTAATGTGTTCTCATAAATCGTAGGGATATTGTGTTTATATACTTCAATACCCAGAAATTACAGTTGCTTTGGATGTTTTTCTTATTCCCTTTCACCAGCATTATGGTTGAAAGATCTGTCCCTACTGCTGTAGGAATGTTTACTATGTTGTCTCTAACTCTCACGTAGCATTGTATCGTGGGCGGCCTCTGCTCTTTCCTTGCCTGTCCTCCGGTGATAGGCACCTAGATGGTGTCCAATTCCTTGCTAGCACAAAGAGCACCATGAAGAACATTCTTTTTTTTTTTTTTTTAAAGATTTTATTTATTTATTTGACAGAGAGAGATCACAAGTAGGCAGAGAGGCAGGCAGAGAAAGAGAGAGGGAGGCAGGAAAGAAAGGCAGGAAAGAAAGAGAGAGGCAGGCTGAGCAGAGAGCCCGATGCGGGACTCGATCCCAGGACCCTGAGATCATGACCCGAGCCGAAGGCAGCGGCTTAACCCACTGAGCCACCCAGGCTCCCCCATGAAGAACATTCTTATACCTGTTCTATCATAGCCTGTATGAGCGTTGCTCCAGGATGTGTTCTGTGGTGGGTTGTCGGCTTATCATAGGTACGTGGACTGCACTGGATTAAAACTCCCCCAGATGGCTTTTCGGGATGATTGCACGGTCGTGCACTCTGGGCGGGAGATTTTCTACTTCCTGCTACTCCTTCCAACACTTGGCATTATCCGGCTTTCTAAACTGTGCTAATCTCGTGAGTGCCAAGTGATATGCTATTGTTGTTTTAATTAGCATGCCTCTAATTCCTAATGGGTTTGAGCATATTTCATATTTGTTAGCCTTTTGGGTTTACAGCACTGCAAAATTCTTTTTTTATAACTTTGCCCATATGTTTCTTGTGGTTCCTTCCCTTTTTTCTTGTTCTTCTTCTTCTTCTTGTTCTTCCTCTTTTCTATTTTCCAGTTTGGAAAGATTACTTTTATATTCTAGATCTAAATCCCCTGTGGGTTTTTGACCTTCTTAGTGAGTCTTCTCACAATCTTTCAACTCTCTTAACTTTTTCTTATGGGCTCCTTCCTTGAACAGAATCTTTAGGCCATAGTAATTGCTCTCAAGCAGCAAATAGAATCATTAGCTGAAAGAATACAAGAAATATTGATATTTGCAGATGATTCTTCTCTGGGACATACATGTAAGAGGGAATATATTATTTAAAGAGATAAAAGGAAGGTTGACAGATTGACAATTAGCCTAAAGATGGCTGAGATGATGATACTTGACTTTTTTGGTAAGAAGAAACAAAGTTACTGCCAAATTATGCTGCTTACTGGTTACAACACTAACTACAATACAAAATAACTTAGTTATATAGACATATATTTCTTTTTATAATGCACATCTAAAATTAGAGAATATGAAATACTTTCTTTACAAATTATTTTTAATAATTAATAAAAACTTGAAATATTTTCAGAAATATATGAAGTATGAATTCCCTTCTTTACATATTCAAAATGAAGTAAGATATTAAACACACACACACACATATATTCACAATCACTGATTTCAATAAAACCTGCCATTTGAAATTTTAAAGTTATCAAACTTATGAAAATTAATATTTTATCCCACAAAGTTTCAGCATAAATACATTATTCTTGGGTATTATGCTAAGCAGAATAAGTCAATCAGAGAAAGGCAATTATCATATAATCTCTCTGATATGAGGAATTTGAGAGGCAGGGCAGGAGGTCATGGGGGTAAGGAAAGAAAAAAATGAAACAAGATGGGATCAGGGAGGGAGACAAACCATAAGAGACCCTTAATCTCAGGAAACAAACTGAGGGTTGCTGGAGGTGGGGAGAGAGATAGGGTGGTTGGGTTATGGACATTGGGGAGGGTATGCGCTATGGTGAGTGCTGTGAATTGTGTAAGACTGATGATTCATAGACCTGTACCCGTGAAGCAAATAATATATTATATGTTAATAAAATAAAAAGATGTACAGACAAAAAACAAATCAAAACAAAAATCAGAAAACATTATTCTTGTGCTACCTGCTTTTACTCATTAAAACAGTATTTGGAGAACAAAACACCAGAGAAAAAAATTCTGATAAGAATAAAGAGTAATACATTCATGAGGAAAGACAAAATTCTGTTTTAACACTCAGTAAGCTTTCATATGATCTAAGAGTCAAGATTTCCATTAAACGAACTCCCAGATTCAGCAAGTGAATGGGCTGTTAATCCATTGCCTGAAAGGAGGGTGGGCTTTTGAGTCTACTTGCTGAAAGAACTCTCAATTAAAATTTTCATTAACTTAGGGAGTGGTTTAATCTGTCTCTTCAAGTTATATGACTATAAATGAATATAAATCATAGGCAAGTAGGCACTTCCTTCACCAATAGCTTCTGGCTCTCCAGAAGCTCCAGACCATGACCAATCTTATCAGGAGCCAACATGGCCCTGATGGTCCATCTCTCCAGACCATGTCCAATCTTATCAGGAGCCAACATGGCTCCCCCCAAAATTGCCTTCAACTCATATCTTCTTCATACTCTCCTTCAGAGTCGTGCCCGCTTCTTGATTTATACATCATTGTATACATACAACTACATACTTTCACTTTCTTAAAGTTCTCTGTTTTCTGCTTCCCCAAGTCCAACATAATATAAAATGGCTTTCTCTTATTTTCTAGTTGCCATATTCCCATGGCCATTGATTCTAATCTGTGTACCATATAACGGTGAGGAGCAAGTATTTTAGAATAAAGAAAACCATGTCCTTATTAGTAGACTGAGTCAGACTCTTACCTACTTCCTCTATTTTAAAAAATTCTCTAGGCTGCTGTTAACGTCCTTCCACCATTGTCTAGTTATTTCACCCACTAAAAGAATCACCTTAGGCCAGTCATTCACTTGCTCTGCCCCTCCAGTCTATGTATTATGGGTAAATCTCATCCTGGCCCCACTCAGATCAGGCGACATGAAACATTAGACTAACTAGTCCTATTATTCTAACTAGTTAGATCTCACATCTCACTGGTCTTATTCTGATTCTACCTTCAACCAGTAGCTTTCATGTTGTCAGTTATCTTTCTAGAAATGTCATAAGAAAAGAAGATATGTAAGACTCAATTATGGTATCTCCTCAATATGGCCTGGCAGTTGATTTCTTGGTAAAATTTGAAACATAGTCTGTACATGCGTGAATGTTTTTAGTTAGTTCTTAAAAATTACATTTGGGTCCACGGAAAAAGTTGAAGACTCCATCTTGAAATAGGAAGACATCAATTTACTAACAATTATCTGCTCCCATCAGTCGGTGACTGGCTTCCACAGATGACACTTTTATCATCTTAGGATATAAATACCAGAGACTCCGGATTATGCTGAGTTTAGAGGAGAGCAAAGTAACAGAACATGCTTATTTTACCCGACTTTTTTTTTAGCAGGAAGTTTTCTTTCGTTTCTTTCCTTATATTTTAAAATATTTATTTATTTATTTATTTGAGAGAGAGAGAGAGAGAGAGAGAGAATGAGCTTATGCACACAAGGTGGAGGGGAAAAAGGAAGAGGGAGAGAGAATCTCTCCACTGTGTGCAGAGCCCAGCGTGGGGCTCCATCTCAAATCCTGAGATCGCAACCTTGAGATCACAACTTGAGCCCAAACTAAGAGTCAATGCTCAACATCCTGCACACTCAGTGGCCCTGGCAGGAAGTTTTCTAACACAGAATCCTTTGCCAAAGCTCTTTATGCTTCTCCATGTAAATTCTGATCATGCACACAGGAACAGTTGACTAGCTTTCCCTGGGGGAGTCAGGAAAAACTACACAGAAACACATTATGCTTCATCTGCCCTTTGAAATACCAGAGGGAGTTAGCCAGAAAGGAGAACTTAGGGAGAATGAAAATTTTAAAGGACATGGATTGCTGGGAATCAGTGGAAAGTTAAATGTATGTAAGGATTTCAAAAGAAGGGGGCCAATATGATTCTGAACTGTACGTTGTAGTCAGCTTAATGGATTTGTATATCAACTTAAGGAGTCTAAACTTAATCCAATAATCAATAGGAAGAAACAGAAGACAGAGAAGAATATCAGCAAATTCACTATTATTGCACAATATCTCAGAAACCTGGGGGGAAAAAAGCTGGGGGGCAGCACAGTCAAACATGAAGATGCTCAGAGACTAGGGTCAAAGATGTTGAGTGCCTAGATCTAAGTTTGGCATAAGGTTGAAAAGCATGGTCAGCGCACAAAGCCATTTCTTTGTTAGAAACAATTGTTAACAATTTAGAGTAATAGAATCATCGAATTTTAGAGATGAAAAGACAGTTAGAGATCATCAGGCCCAAGCTCCTCTTTTTGGAATTGAGAATACCATAGTCCTTAGAGGATACATGATTTGATTGGGAGACTATGGAGGTAGGACCCAAAGCCTAGTAATTTCACTTGTAAAATGTAAAATCTTGGATATGCTAATTAACTTTTCCTTGTGCCCATTTCAGCACCTACATAACAGGTAGATAATAATAGCAATGTTTTGTCAATATATGGGAAATGCCTAATATTGGACCTGAATAAGAGGGGACTAAGTAAATACTAACTTTCATTGTTGAATAATTACATTATTAGTCAATTATTAGTCAACATTAGTCATTATTAGTCAATAGTTATGTAGACCATATTCCTCCCATCCCCACTCCTGCCCCCTTTACACCCCTAAATTTGCTTAAACAACTACTCTTTGACTCTCTGGGCATGTATTTGGTAGGGCACTACCTGCTTGAGTGGAATTTATGTGAATTATACCCAGGAGAAATCAGCTATCCCCTGGTATAGTGAGTGATTCAGAGTTGAATACAAGATCCATTTTAGACCAAGGGAAGTCTACAAGACTTAATTCTGGGACATTGGTTGGTGCTCTCAGGGAAACCCAGAAGAACGGGGTATAGCTGCCATTTTACTGAGATGAAATGAGAGCTTTTTTGAGAAAGTAGAAAGAAGGAAATTGGGCCCTTGTAACAATGTTGAGGTCAAGCTAGACCTCAACCTGAAGCCAGACATAAGAATGATTTCCCAGGTATGTGAACTAGTAAATTCACTTTTGGATGACGCTAATTCCACTTCTGTTCTCTGTTACTTGACGCTGAAAGAGGCTTAAGTAAAACAATACCAAAAGTTTAAAAAAATGGTAACATTTAACTTCCCGTAAGAAATAGTGAAAATAACTTTGATTCTCTGAAGGAAAAAAACGACAATAGAGATAAATTATCAGGATCTCTGTGAGTCTTTCTTGGAGGGTTGAATAAATAAATTAGTTTTGAGAAAATAATTTAATTTTAACTGTGATAAAACTATTTTAGGGATAATTCCATTAGCTGTATATTAAAGAATCCTTGATTCATAAAATAGGTTACGATCTAAAGTCATAAGAAATCAAGCAGTTATATTCCTCAAAATGACACCCCATACAAGAGCTCAATTTACAAAAACATATGAAGGTTTCAAGTACATTAATGCAAACTGCATTTGCATGGTGGTATTCAGTAATATTGAATTGGAGTCACTTAAACTTTACACTATTGAATTACATTTAAATCTCATTTAAAGCAAATGAACCACAAGAAAAAAAAAATCAAATTTGCTGTAAGTAGAGAATCCTGAGCCAAAGGATGGGAGGTGGGGAAAATGTTGAGTAAATAGCTAATTTAATTAGAAGAAATAAACTGTCTTCCGTCTACAGTGGAAAAGGAAAAAAAAATCTCATTTTCAAAAATCGTTAGTAAAAGAGATTTTGCAGTCTCATAAAACAGTGCTTCTTATTATTTGTCTGTCTCTTTTGAAGGAAGCCAGTCATGGCCAGACGATCCGTCAGTTCTTCTGAGAATGTGGACTGATTGGACTGGAATGAGGTACTCTGCCTAATTTGGGTGATTCAGATCCTGTCCTCAAAAAATCTGGAGTTTTGATAAGGAGAAGCCAAGTCAGTCAGATGATATAGAATGCTTAGTTTTCAGGTTAAATCGAGTCCGGTCTGGTTTTGGACATGGAAAATGCCAATGCCACTTCTCTGTTTTTTTGATAAACTGTATTTACTTGAGATGGTTGAATTGTTTGTTCTGTGTTCCTTGCAATCAGATAATCTGTGACTTAGCCCTTCTAAACAATCCACATAACTTCTCTTATATGAAGATTCATATAACCGTAATACCGTAATAATAATATAATAACCGTAAATATATTGGCTTACTTTCATACTTAATTTTAGTCTATAAATCATTTGAAATCAGATGTAATCAGATGTACATATGAAATTTAGAGGTTTGAATAGACCTTGAGACATGAACTAATTAGATGAGTCACCCACTATTCCCGAAATGATTCAAGAGAAAAAAAATTCCGTCATGCATGTGCATGCACACACACACACACACACTTATTAAAGTATCTTAATGTCAGACAACAGATACCTCATTTAAGATCTCCATGTTCAAATCAAGCAATCTTTTAAAAACTGAAATGTGCTTCTCCACAGTACCTGGAAGAGTTTTTCAAGCCTCTAAGAACTGCCCGTACTATCCTTCAGCCTTCTTCTTTCTACTGTCTGTAACTTCAAATTGTGGACATAACTTAAGACTTAGTTACCTGTCCTCCCCACTCTTAAGTTTTGCTTTGAGTTCTTGCCTTGCTTGGCACCGACAGACAGATTCCATTTTGCCCTCCTCCAATGCTTCTCCATCTCTTTCATTTTTGCAAAAATTATTGATTTAATGCTTAACGTGCCGCAATGTATATACAGACACAATGGTGAACCAGTTGTGGGAACGGCTATGGAGAGCCTGTTTTGCAGCCAGATAAACAAAAAGGTATATTCCATATGGTTGGATAAACTTGAACATAAAAACATCTGTGGCTTGGGGCGCCTGGGTGGCTCAGTGGGTTAAGCCTCTGCCTTTGGCTCAGGTCATGATCCCAGGGTCCTAGGATCAAGCCCTGCATCGGGCTCTCTGCTCAGCAGGGAGCCTGCTTCCCTCTCCCCCCTGCCACGCCTGCCTCTCTGCCTACTTGTGATCTCTGTCAAATAAATAAATACAATATTAAAAAAAAACACAACAAAACCATCTGCGGCTTACCGGAAGAACATGTGACTCAGAAGGGAGTATGAGAAGACTTTTTTTTGTAGAAGGAGGTGAATGCTCAGCTGGGCCAAAAAGAGGAAGAAAGTGGGATAGCAGAGGGATGCCTCTGTGCAAGGGCCCAGGAACAAAAGCAAACACATAAAGCAAGCAAGGCTTTGCAAGAAAGTGAACATGGTGGTCATGGTGGTAGGTATGGTGGGTGTTAGGTGTGGATGCAGTCCTAGAGGTGCTGTTGTTGGTTAGGGATAAGGTCAGGGATGTGAGAGATGACTTGTGAGAGCCAAGCCAGAGGCAGCTCTTGAAGGATTTGGTGAACCTCGCAAAGAAGCTTCTGCCATGCTTACGTTCAAGGAGACACCACCAAAGGGCTTCGAGCAAAGGGGTCACAACAAAGTCTACTCACTCTGATTATGTAGGGAGGGATGATTTCAAATTGTCACAATCTCTTACAAACTGCTCTTTTAAGGTACCCTCTATCTATAGGTCTTCAAGCCTTCCTGAATAATGTAGTTGAAGAAGTATAATTTTCACAGACATAACCCCTTTGGAGCAATCATCCTTACATGAGTAAAGGAAGACTCAGGGGTTATAATATAACATATGGCATATAACCCACCAAATCTTGAAGGATAGGAGCGAAAGGGCAACCTTCTAGTCCTAGATGAGAGTTAATAAATTAAGATGTTTTTTCAAAGCTTGGTATTTGAAAAACAAAAATGACCCATCAATGATTTTTATTAGCTAAAAATACTGTATTAGGTGCTCTGTGCAATATAACCAGAAAGGAATTATAGTTAAATATGTAACTATTGGTTTGTAAAGATAGAAAAAGATACAGGCAGTGGGTCTAAATCAGGTGACTTGATTTTATTTTTATTTTTGGTTACTGTGATTTCACATAAAAGATTTTATTTTTTTTAAAATAATTTTAAAAGATTTTAGTTATTTATTTGACAGAGAGAGACACAGCGAGAGAGGGAACACAAGCAAGGGGAGTGAGAGAGGGAGAAAGAGGCTCCCTGCTCAGCAGGGAGCCCCACACGGGGGTTGGTCCCAGGACCCCAGGATCATGACCTGAGCTGAAGGCAGACACTTAATGACTGAGCCACCCAGGCTTCACTCATGTGAAAGATTTTAAACACACTATCTCTGGAATTAAATCATGCTTTCTTATATGCTTGCTAGTAAGCATATAACCAGGTGTTGTACGTAGCGATGAATCACTAAATTCTACACCTGAAACTAATTACACTGTATGTTAACTAACTGGAATTTTAATAAAAACTTGGAGGAAAAAAGTAGGCATATAATATCAACACAGAAAACGATGTATCAAGCTCTGTTTTACTGCAGAATTTTTATAAGAAAGAAACACTGACCATCATGATTAATAATAGAAAACATAGGAAAAAGACATTTTGTTAAAGGAGGTGCCACTTCATTCTAACATTAATAATTAAAGCCTATTTTTCTTCCTATGTGTTGTGTAAAAGGAATGTGGTTTTGTTGTTATTTCTGAAAAATATGAGAAAATCAATCAAGGGGTAACAGCCAAGTGGTACTGGAGGGCCATATCAGTATTTTGTGTGGCTGTTATTTTTCAAGGTTCTAGACTCAATTTTCAGACCTAAATAATACATTTGCAGCATATGTGGTTTACTGGGTAGAATATAATTATATTCTTTATAATATAATGAAAATTATTTTATATTTAAATGAAATAACATTTAAAACCTGTGTTCTATGAAGGGAGCAACCAATCCAAATGTTGTTTTTTTTCTGCTCAGAGTTGTGAGATGACGCAGCCCTCATCAGTGTACAGAAAGGTAGCTATGAGCTTGGACAGCAGAGTGGGTAACTTGAGACATTTTCTCTGGGATAAGAAGGAAAACATTGCTTCCTTTGTAGACACAATCTGGGTATCGGCCTCTGAAGGAGGAATGCCTGTGGGGCAGAGGTGCCAACTGAGGAAATGAGATGGGAAGACACTTTTGAAAAATAACTTTCCCAAAGGCATTTTGAATTGCTTCAGAAGGCTCCAGAGCTATTCAGTTCGGTTCTGGATTGGTATCAGGGGCTTCCTTTTCTTGCTTGACTGATCAAAAGCCCAGAATACTTCCCACCTCCTTCCTCTATGTCTCACTCCTGTTTTCACTCCTGCAAAAGTTTCATTCTATGTATATTTTAAGCAGATATCTGACAATCCAGGCTAGAGCTAAGGAGCCATTTGGAGAATGCTATTCTGGAAAACTGAAATAAATTGATTTATTCTTTTTGAGAATTATTATGGATATTTAAACTGTTGAATACAAAAATATCTTTTTAAGATTTTATTTATTTGAGAGAGAGTGAGAGAGCGAGAGCGAAGTGAGAGAGCGAGCAAGCATGAGGACGCGGAGTGCGGAGGGAGAAGCGGACTCCCCAGTGAGTGGAGAACCTGATGAAGGGCTCCATCCCAGGACCCTGGTATCATGACCAGAGCCAAAGGCAGATGCTTCAACCCACTGAGCCAACCAGGCACCCCAAATATGAAAAATATCTTAAAATGTGGTGGAGAGAATGCCAATGATTGCAGCTATAGGAGGTTTTTGGAAATACCATGTTTGTCTCAGAATATGCAGAAAAATAAAAACCTAGTAATATTACCTGTCAGACAGTACTAGCAAAACTGATAAAAGCTGAATGTTACAAGTGTTAGTAAATATTACCCAGGGGATTCAAATGGTTTCTAATTAAATTTGAATTATAGGTAAAAATTAATAGTTAAAACATCCCACATCTTTAGAAAGTCATGATTGAGGAAGACATTGTCCATAGGTGTTCAAAGTCATTTAAAGAGGAATCATGGTGATGGGTTGATTCCTCGTGGAGTTTAGGGAGACATTTGTCCTCACCTGGTAAGGATGATCCTGAAACTCACCATGTTTACATTTAGAATTGGACCGCTCCACACTTCATGCTCAGTAGGCACAAGGACCTCAGCCTTCATTTTGGGTTTCTTCACATCCCACAACCTCCTTTCTTTAAGTAACTTAAACCTACCACAGAGCTCCAATGTGTGTGTCTGTGTGCGTGCCTGCGTGCGTTGTGTGCATGCGCACGCGCGCGCCTTAACATCTCTGTTACATCTAAGCCTTTTTACTGTGATTCACTTAAAATTCACTTGGGAAGAAAGTGGGGTATAAAAATAAATAAACCAGTCTAAACACATAGAAGTCTCACAATACCTTTTTGCAGCATTTCAGAGACCAGGTTCAAATGTAATTCTGTGCTTCTGTAACAAGTCTTTAGAATATCAAACTTTGTTCATGTGTGTCACAAAACTCAGTGCTGGAAAAAAGCAGGCTGGAGAAGTATACTACCAGCATGATTTATTCAAGTGAAACTAAATAGGCAGATTTTATTTATTTATTTGTCACAGAGAGAGATCACAAGTAGGCAGAGAGGCAGGCAGAGAGAGGGGGAAGCAGGCTCTCCACTGAGCAGAGAGCTTGATGCAGGGCTCGATCCCAGGACGCTGAGACCATGACCTGAGCCGAAGGCAGAGGCTTTAACCCACTGAGCCACCCAGGTGCCCCTAAATAGGCCTATTTTAAACAAGTTTATTAAATTCAATTTTCCCTAGTAAATCTAAGCCTATCTCGAAATTCACAACTAGCTAATCATATGTGTGCCAAGTTAAGACATAACAAATATGAGCTCACTTGTTAGAAAATAAAGTTTTAAACTTGCAACACATAAAAATCCAAGTGTAAAGTTTGGCGGGTTTCCTACCTGTGCTCTCGTGTAACTGAACCAAACTAATTAGCTCACCTTATACCTGCCTTGCAGAGTATTATTTTTGCTTTTATATTTTATTTTATCTTACACATACATAGGAAAGAAATATATATACATATAGAAATGTATATGTGTATATATGGATATATTATATTATATTATATTATATTATATTATACCATAGTGTGTCTTTATCAGTTCCACATTTTTTTTCCCCTGTGGTTCCTTTCTTTTTTTTTAAAGATTTTATTTATTTATTTGTCACAGAGAGAGAGAGAGAGAGCACAAGCAGGGGGAGTGTCAGGCAGAGGGAGAAGAAGGCTCCCCACCGAGCAAGGAGCCCGATGTAGGACTGGATCCCAGGACCCTGAAAGATCATGACCTGAGCCGAAGGCAGACATTTAACTGACTGAGCCACCTAGATGTCCCTTTTCTGTAGTTTTGAGGGATGTTTTTCCCCTCAACTTTTCCAACTAATAACAGCAAGAGCTACCACTTATTCAGGGCTTATGATGTATTAGGAACCGTGTTAAACAGTTTTTTCACATATCATATTTTCAATAACATGAAAAAATGGTGAGGTTGACATTAAATTCACTTGGATGACTAGCCTGAAGTTTGGAAGGCTTTCACAACTTCCCCAGGATCACACAACTACGATGTGGAAGAACATGGATCCAGCTCTTGATGATAAACTCATTCTGGGTCTACCTTTGAGTACAGAGCTAGGGGCACTTCCCTTTTTCCTTTTTTTGCAGGGAGCACTTTTCTTACTTGAGGCCTGGCTACCAATATTTCTCATCTTGTTAAATTCTAAAAAAATAACAATTCCTTAAAGACATGTGCTAAAGCTAAATTCAGCACCAAACCAGATTATATCATGACAGATCAGTGTACGAACTCATGAATTATTTTATTTGAACTTAAAATTGAATCTGAGTTGTAAAGTATAAATATTTAGCACATCTTCTATTTTTGGGCTAAACTTTCAAATTCACGATTCAATTGTCAAAATTAAGTAATTTCCTCTTCTATTGTCTTGTTCCTAATGACAATTTTTCGTTGTTTATGTTTAATTTTGTATCTGTCTCCAACTACTTTGAAGGTAGAAATGATATGTCCTAAATAAGACAAATGATACCAAAATAGGTCGGTAAATCAGCTGCAAACATTTGACATGGCATCAAAGAAAGCTTTACATTTTTCTGATGTCTTGAAACTGAGGGAATTCATTTTTCTGTGAGAATCAGTCTCTCTCTCTTGATCTTTCTAGATGGCAGTTTCTGTAGCATCTTAGATGTCCTCCATTGCGTCTCCTCTCCTTTCCTGAGTATGAAATTAATATTTTTCTTTTCTTTTCTTTCTTTCCTTTCCTTCTTTTTCTTTCTTTCTTTCCTTCCTTCCTTCCTTCCTTCCTTCCTTCCTTCCTTCCTTCCTTCCTTCTTTCCTCCCCACCCCTCTTTCTTTTAGAGGTGGGAGGAGGAAAAGAGGGTGAGGGAAAGAGAGAATGTTAAACACCATCCTGAGATCATGAATCATGACCTGAGCGGAAATCAAGAGTTGGATGCTTAACCAACTGAACTACCCAGGCACCCCTGAGGTTGAAATATTTCTAAACATTTTTTGTCCAGTAAAGCTTGGTAAGAGACTAAAAATAGCAAACCTTCATTTATTATATGGTGACAGGGATCAGTTGAGTTGTTGCATGTGTTCCAGGTAACACCATGGCAATGGTCATTGCTGTGGCTGGAAGTTCTAGGTTCAGGTATTTTAAATTCACCCACATGTGTACAGTAACAATAATAAGGAAAATAAATAAATAGAAGGCAAGTATAGGCGTTAAGGATTCCCGATTTGGGAAAACTCCTCCTTTCCACTTCTCAATAGCCAAATGTTAGGCCTTATAATATAATGGTAAAAATATGGAATGTGGATTCATTTGGGTTGGACTCTCCTCTTTCACTGTGTGACTTTATGTTAACCTCCTTATGTTAATCTGGACAATGGGAAAAATGAAATGACTGATCCCATAAAATTGGAGGGAGAATCCAATGTGCTAATGCTATATATTTGGTACATTGGCTGACATGCAGTAAGTGCTCAGTAAATGTTAACTTTGGGAAAAGAAAAAAATGAAGGAGGTGGTTTAGATATGCTAGGGTGCACTAAGGTCCAATCCTAGTGCTTTTATTTTGACAGCAGTTTCTGTTAGTAGTGGCTATAAAAATATTTTTGCAGTTTTGTAGAATAGCATTTACTTTTGAGATTAATAGTCTTTGCCCTGAACCCCTGTCTCTACAATGAAAGGCATGTGGTTTATACATGCTGTATACATTTCCTGTTCCTCCAAAACAGCAGTCTTTGAACGGCTCTGCCTCAAATCCCGTATCTTAGAAAGTAATGATAGTATCTGCAAAAAACCTTGTCAAATAAATACACTGTCTCTTTCTTAAAATGCATGTGTATCTTCCCTCCTGCAGGCCCATGTCGGTGACAACCTCTAGGTGCATCACAGGATGCTAATGGATCAGGACAAAAACCACAGGATCCATGAGCCATCCATGAGTCCTGGTTGGCAAAAGGATATATGAGCTCTGCAGGTCATGGGCTCTCATGCCTAAAACAGCAATAAGTCTCCATATTAAATCAATTCTCTTTCATTATGTGTAGAAACAGATCCCGTGCACACATTTCCTTTTCGCTGATTCTCATTTACTACATGTAGGAGAATATAGATCTCTAACATCTTTTTCTCCCCCTATATGCTCCTTTGCTAAGGACACACCCCATATGAAAGCAGACATCATAAAATAATTGGGGAAAGCACTTTGCAATACATCTTTCCTCTCTGCCCCACCCCCAACAAACAATTTATATGTAAATACAGAACTAAGGCGGACACTAACTTGCCTAAATTAAATGACAGGCAGTCCCCAAGGACCAGTGAACATTCTCCAGGACACCAAAGATGATGGTCTTTTCCCTCAACTGCCTGACAGGACAAAGGACTGTTTGCATAATAGACATAAAGTCTCAGTCCAGCCATTTACATACAGAGAAATTAAAGTCTGATTGGAGAGCATGTGTACATGATCATTATATATACAGAAGACTTTTCATTCTTTCTTCCTGTTTTGGCACCACTTATTAAAATATCTCCCCCCTTGGACAGCTCAATTTGCATTAATTCCATAACTTAACTGTAATATATGGAAGACATTAATAATTATTATATCTTTATTTATGCCATATAGCTACAAATAAGAACATTACATTGAAGAAATGAAATCTTCATGCTTTCTAAGAGAAAAACTACTATTTTGGACGTGAAAGGAAAAGTAAAACCCTTACTATTTATCACTAGAAATCCAGAGAAAAGTATTTGACGCCAGCAAATATCCTTAGAATATAATTAATAATTTAACTTTTTGCTGATTTTCTCTTTCCCTGTACTTTATCAAGCAGAGAGCATCACAAATCTTCTGTTAGGTGTTTGTTAATTCTATGTTTTTTTAAATTCATGAAATAAGCATTGATAATGAAAGACCATAATATAAACTCTTTTTAAAGATTTTCATCAAATAGATTTTTAAGGCAACTTGTATTTTAAAGCCTTAGACAACTTATTCTAGAAAGCTAATTAGAAAGCTAATTACCAGGATGGAAATGATTCATATCTGTCTGGGGGCCTCTCAGGTCAGATATGCTTCAAGGCCAGAAAGGGGGGACATCTTTCAAGTTTCTAAACATTTCTGATTCTATGCTTCATATTTACTTATAGTAACATGAATACGTATACATGATTTATTCTTCATTTCCATGAAAATTCTAGGTGACTTTTTATGTGTTTTGTTTAAAGAAGTGATGCTGGAAGTGTAGTGAAATTAAACACACTGTCTTACTGAAAACTATTGGTTCTAATGATGAGGAAAGTTACACAGAATTTTCTAAACTTATTTGACCAAGGAATCACCCCAATCAATTATCTTCAAAGAGTCATATTTTATAAACTTCATTAATATACACACATTATAAATGGAATTTTACATTCATTTTACCAAGTGATACCACTTTTTTTTTTTTTTAAATATCACTAAGGCTCTCTTTTTAAGACGTAACTGCATTCAAAATAATTATTCACTACTTTAATATTAAGAGTTAGAAAGAAAAAAAAAGACTTAAAAACAACTCTCTATTATATTCAGCTAGAATAAGGTGAAAAATATGGGGACATTTTAGGGTTTTAAGCAACCATATTTCCCTTTCTGAAAGAGGACCACTGTTAGAAACCTACCTTAGAGATGAAAAAGGTAGTGGAAAGAACATTTCAAGGGAGCTGTATGTAGTAGTCTCACCATGTATTTTTTTTTTTTTGAGAAATCATTAAAATAAGTCAATGCTAACTACATTAACCAGTAATAATCACAAATTTTAGCTAATAAATTATTAATGTAATGTAGACCATTTGTCAGCAGAAAACACTTTATCCAATCTTCTCATTCTCTTCATTACCACTCTGAATAGTCTGATTAACTGTCAGTTACATACATAATTCTTGTTACAGTTTGTTTATTGCTTTTTAGCAACCCAGTAATCCTAGTGGATGAAAATATTTTTCATTTGTCACAGTGACACGTGCTATGAAGTAAAACTATGAACAGCTGCAAGATCCCCTCAGCTGATAATAAGATAAAATATATGTTTTTAAAGATTCCACCCGATTTTTTTAAACTTTCTATTTAACTAAAATTAACTACAGGATTAGACTTTGGTTTCAGACATGCCTTTGTTGTAAGGAGACCTACGGTTTCAGAAAAAAATTCAGCAAAGTCTTTGACCGTCACACCTCAAATGACATTTTAACAAATTCCTTCTAAGGAACTTATCCTCTGACACATTCTTAGATTAGCTTTGCCTCACTCATGGTTCTTAAAGGGTTCTTCATTATTCTTTGTTTAGCCCAGCACAGGCACTATTTTCATCAGCTTCCTCTGGACTGCCGTCTTGGGTGGTACATTACATTGCTTTACCCTTAGAATGCTTCTGCATTTGTACATTCTTGCTTGAGCCACGGATCATCATTATAGAAGTAGCCACATGGATAAAACATCTGTATATAAAGTCTATTTAAAAAGAGAGGGTCTGGAGGGGGAAGGGCAGGAGATCATATTTTCATTTGCACTGAGAAATTTATCTATCAATCTACTATTTTAGGTTTTGTGTAGTTATGTATTTAAAGAAAAGCTATTTGCATAAATATTTAATCAAGTAATCATATTTGATGGGATGTCAAATAAAATCAGCTCTACTTAATGGTAAACAATTTATGGTTCTACTGGTAGCAAGGTATGCCTTGGCATTAATAAAAACTCATTTAAATTCTGAACTAGAAAAATTCTTATTATACAGAAGATAAAGTTACAAACACTGGAGATGGGAAAATAGCAGGAAACCTCCTTTTTAATAAGATTATATAAACAAAAGAAAGTAGTACAAGCAGAAAAAAAAATGCTCATTAGATACTGAAATCTTCTACAATATGTTTCATTCTGTGAATTTTGCCCAAATGGCTATAAACTGGCATTCAGCATCTTGCATATGGTTCCCAAATATGTTTATTTTTCTGCATGATGAGTGATACAATCCAGTATTTACAAATTGGGAAACTTTAAATATAAATCTTATTTACTATTGTCCTTTGAGAAATCCGAAGTTCTGTCAACAATGGGCCAGAATTCCCATCTGGAAAGAATTGGCTTTAGGAAGCATATGCTCCCTAAAACATCCCACCACTTCTGTTCTTACATCCAGAACACTGCACGCATGCACAGTACCTGCCCGAATCCCATAGGTATTTGTGTTTGAAAGTCTTTGCTCTTTGTGCCAACCATAATAAAGAAATTCTCTAGGACTGAGTCCAAAATGTATCTTTCTTATACCGAATCCTATTTTATTACAAAGAGAGACATGGTGAATTTATAGTATATGATTAAATATCTATGTTCTAACATGATTCCAAATAAATTGTTTACAGGAGTATTTCAGAAAATCAGGATAAAACTAACTATATTATGTTAGTTGTTAAGTGTTATAATGAATGGGTTTTCTGAGTAATAATCTTTTTATTTTCAGAATGTAACAGACAAGGGGACTCCCTTCATCTTGAAGTGGTATTGCCTTGATTTTTAAAAGGATATGACTGTGGGGCACCTGGCTGGCTCAGTCAGTAAAGCATGTGACTCTTAATCTCAGGGTTGTGAGTTCAAGCCCCCTGTTGGCGTGGAGCCTAAAATTAAATTAAAATTAAAAAAAATTAAAAATGAATGGATAAATGAATATTTTTGACCAGGACAGTTTCACCCAGATATTCCTGTTTATTTGTCAGTGAGAGTGCCCCAAATCCATTTCATTTGATGCTATAGTTATCAAGGACAGGATAAGTAAAGGATTGTTTGTCATTATAGAACAAGAATTGTCCAGTTGTACAGGACATTTATACAGAGTAATGTCTAAGCTTCCCAAATACAAATGAACCCAGCCTATAATCCATAATCTATACTTATTTCACAGGTTTTCGAAGAATACTTTTTTTTTTTTTCCCCAGAAGGTTGGTTGCTGCCACTCTGACCATTTATTTCTCCCTCATCCACTAGTCTCTCTGCATGTTTTCAGCTGGTGGTGTTAAGCATTAATTTCCTTGTAGCCAAATAGGTAGGCTTGGATTCAGTTCAGAAATGGTTATTAAGTAACTTGTGGCAGCACCTAATTGTAGCTCCATAGAAGATGCCGTGGGGATCAAAAGACCTGAAGTTTAGTCTTCATGCTACCGCTGAAAAACTGTGTAATCTCATGCAAGTTACTTAACCCCACTGGACCTCTGTTTCCTAACTTGAAAACAAAGATGGCCGGATTAGATAATCTTCTATAGGTTTCTTTTATCTTCGACTTTCTGATCATTCAGTTCTAAAATTGAATTTAGCTAAGGTTAAGAATTTTCTACATTATATCGAAAATAATAAGACCGGAAGATTTGGGTTTTTGTTTATAGTGGCTTTAAAAGCTTTTAATAAATAAAAATTCTGCCCCAAGGTAATGAAAAAGCTACAATATATATTACTGACAAAAAGTACACAGTTAAAGTATTAAATAGCTTCTGACTAGTCCAGATAGGACATTTCCCTAAAGGTAGTTGAAAAAGGATTTCCATGTTGACTTAGGTACTATATTTAAAGATGCCTAAGAAAGGAACGAATCTGTATCTGCTGTTATTTTTCAATTGTTAGGTTTTTTTGGAGGAGAAAGAGGTGCTAAATTTTGCCTGTGTGATGGGTATACAAAGTTATATAAAGATCAAATGAAGTTGATGCTATCATAGACATTCATAGAAAAATATGCCAAGTGAAATCGGACATAATTATTATACTACAGTTGCATACCGAAAAAGTAAATGAGAGCATGCAAAGGCTCTTAGTGGCATGTTAACTTGTATCACGTAAATGTGAATCTTTGGCTACCTCTTATTCCATTGTGGATGCTAACAGGATTAGCTAGTATTAGTCCTCCATGCACAAGAAGTGTGATATGCAGTGTGACCTGTAAATCTCTCCTGGGATTCAAAAGGGCTAAGTTGAACCATGCATGATTTCAAAGCAATTCTCAGCACAATTATCTGCTTGACCTGCAAGATGAACAAGCATATCATTTAATTAATTCCCAAGCTCTTGTGAACAGTGCTGTTCATTTTTCTAGTAATCGCATGATGATATGCCTTTGCTGATTCTTATGGGAATGACCAGAATTGCACATTAACTGGTCTGATGGCCACTTTCCACTTTCCCATCAAGCACTACTTTCAATCTTGACATGAATGATTCTTTTATAGGAGTCCCATAAAAGCATCCAAAAGACAGTGTTAACAGCAGCTATTTCTTTAGAGCAGCAATAAATAATTTTTGACCACCTAATGTCCTAATACAAAAACATTTCTTTCTCCACTTATTTATGTGGTACAAATGTAAGCCATATCTTTAAAATTGTATAAGCACTTGGCAATTTAAAAGCTAGTCATATCTATGGTATAATGAAGACTAATCTAGAAAGAATAGAAATGATGAAACAAATATATTCATTTATTCATCTCGAATACAGAGAAAGATTTCAATTTCATGTGGCTGCACGGTGAGAAGGGAAAGGAGTGAATGCCCTTCTGTTATCAGAGAAAATAGAACATAAATCTTGCAATGAAATTATTCTGATGGAAAAATTCTCATCTATTATTATATACATTTATTCTGTATGCTCAATTAGGAATTTATTTTCTGAACAAGCAAAGGAACTATAGCTAGGTAGAGCAAGAAGAAAAAAATCCCCAAAATATTTGGCCCCTGACTTTGTCTACTGGATTCTCCTTTCTCCTCTCTCTCCCCCTCCCTCTCCTTCCTCTTTCCCTGTCTCTCTGTCTCTTTGAGTCACTCACACACTCACTCATTTTCTTAGTGTTAGTGTCTATTTGCCAGCTCAAGTTTCTGCTGCTTTTGCAACAGAATCTGAATGAGATCAGATTCTAAAGTATAGTAAATAAACAAAAAAACCCAATGAGTTAAATAGTTGAAATATTCATTTCTACTTCTAATTCATTGCGATAGTCAATTATTTATCACCTGAATTTCCTGTCACACCACAAAGGGAGGAAGTCAATGACACAGTGTGTGGGAGCACTCTTTAAGCCAATGGCCACAAGATGTATTTCTAATTGCAATTGTGTGTGTGTGTGTGTGTGTGTGTGTGTGTGTTCTCCCCAAGAAATTAGTTGATAAGGGCCCAGCTTTATGTTGTAGAGTAAGATTGGCTATGATCTATTCTTGATGCTACCATTGAATAACTGTGAATTAGTTGATAAATAAATCAGGATAAAAATAGAGTTTCCTTTAGCTCCTTATGTGAAAAATTTTTAGGTAGCACTAAGTAATTGACTAATATTTTCAAATGGTTTCCTTCATTGGAGATCAAGATTTCTTCATCTCAGCACTGCTGACATTATGTGCTGGGTAATTCTTTGTAGGGGCAAGGTCTGCCAATTGTAGGGTGTGTAGCAAAATTCCTGACTTCTACCCATGAAATGTTAGTAGTAACTGTGAGTTGTGACAACCAAAAAATGCCTCCAGACATTACGAAATGTCCCCTGGAGAGATGGGGGCAAAATAACATTGAGTTGAGAACCATAACTTTGGATTAACATTCTGAAGTGAGCAAGTTGGGCCAACCTCCCTTATTCCTAACACATAACCAAACACACACAGTTATGGAAGGGAAGGAAGGTTTTCTCTTCCAGGGAGAGCAAATAGTAATGCCCTCCAGACAAGGAGGAGATAATTAGTAAAAAGAGAAAAAAAATATCCAGTTCCAATACATAATATACATAATTTTAAATCATTCCCAGAATGTGGGTACCCCTGGGATGGGGAGAGAGGGAGAACCTGGGTCAGTAATTGAAGAAAACACACTTTTATAGAAAATTATATGATATTTTGGACACTGATGAAAAACAGACCCAGTTCTTTTTTCAAGTTTTAACTCAGAATGAGCCCATCCAAAAGGGACATACTGTCACATTTAATGCATCTGTTTAACATACTCGAATAGCTTGCTTAACTATTCTAAATTAGTCAATTATTTTTCTTAAGTTATCATAGTTTTATGGAGTCTAGTTCAAAGCCTAGTAGCTGGGTGAATTTACTTAATTTTGAAAAAGTATAATTAAACTGAAGAATGGCTTTTTTAGTTCCAAATAACAAAGAATTTGTCATCATACCGGTTTACATCTAAAGCAAAAGATAAAAATTTGAATGAAGGGAAAAAAAACAAAAACAAAAACAAATTGCTACTTGCCACCTTTCCAAGCTAGAAGGAAAAACTATTAGGACTCATTAAAAATTCAAACAAACATTAATAGATCTTACCATTATTCTAATTATGTTAATTTAATTATACTTTTGTGGAAATAAAATGGTATCTCTCTGAGTTTAGGGCACAGGTAGAAAATGTCCTTATGGATGTATACTACCAATGGTCAAATGTATAGAATTTTGTACATTAAGCTCAGTTTTGTTATGTTCAAAACATTTTGTTTATAAAATGGAGGCTTACAACAATTCAGGGGCATTCAATAATGTGAGAAGTAGTTCTTAAGTGGAGTTTGAGTCTACAATGAATGTACTGTGACCCCTTGCCTTCCTCACAAATTCTTTCTTTTCTCCACTATACTCATTCTGTTTCTATGACATCAACCTCTCTTTTTATCTTTTTTTCCTATCATAGATATCATCTTCTCTTCCAGTTGTTACTGCTTTTTGCCTCTGCTTTCCCAGGCAAAACCAAAGAAATACTGCATGTGTGATGTCAAGGGAAAGAACACAGTTTCTAAAATCAGATATGTGACCTTGGCCAGTTAATTAATTTCCTGGAATCTCAGGTTTTTTTTTTTTTTTTTTTTTTTTTAATGTGTAAGTGCAGCTACCTCATATGATTTGGGTATTTTTGGTCAACCAGTAGACTCATAAAGTGTAAATATTCTTCTACTGAAAATTCAAGAACTATTTCACCTCTTTGGGAAAAGGGTATTATAGTATACTACTTTTACACAGTATAGAAAGTAAAATATTGAGGAAATCTAATATAACATAAAATGCCTCTCACTATAAATCTAGGGACAAATGCCACTTACTATAGATCTAATTCTCTCCTTTCTATCATTTTTCTGTCTCTTAAAATGATTGTACCTGTGGATTGTAAAAGACCTAAAAAGAAAGAATAAAAAAGGACCATAAGGACCTGTTCCCATTTGTTTATTGTCAGAATAATCCTTAGATTTTCTAAAAAATTGTTGAGCACCAAAACTTGTTGTTTAGAAACACAATATGATTATATTCTGCATTTGTATGAAGTTACCATAATACATATCACAAAAATACCATATATGTCTGGTGAATAATTTAAAATATCCTAGCTAAATTCCTTATTTTGTTAAAAAATGAGAAATGTGTTCAGATCAGATAGGATTTTTCTAAGCCTTGGAAGCTGTTGCTGTTAGCTAGATTTTCCTTCTGGTATTCAGTATGTCACAGCTATTATCTGTCAACAGACTGTTACAGGAATTAGTGACCAAACCACTCAGAGACATTTTATACAAATGGTATAAATTGAGCCTAAGTTCTCCTATGGGTACTGAATGGAAGAGGGACAAAGAAATTTCGAAGTGAATTATCTGTTTCATACCTGCCTTTTGACATTCTTGCTCAATTTTGCTCAAAAGCCAAGTTTCTTTAAACTTTAAATCCAATTCCCTTGGATAGCACACACTTAGAAACCAGGAAGCCAGGGACACAAAAGGAACAATGAATACCAGAGGATTATAGGACAGTTAACAGAACAGTGGAAAAATATATTTCTGAAACATCTGAATTGTATCTGAAAAATGTAGGTTTCCCTCCTCTCTCTCTCTCTCTTTTTTTAACTTTTCATTTAACCTTGCAGTCACTGTTGATGAACAACAATATCTATCTTATTCCAGTAAAAGCCAGAAGGAAATTGTCCAGCTGCATTCTCAGTCTCCTCATATGCAAATATAAAAAAAAATCTGATCTCTCTCCTGATACTTGAGACCCAAAGGCAGCAATAGGATTATTCTGGGACCAATTCCCTCCCCTGAATGACTTCAATGAGTACGAATATGCATTACCATCAGCAGGTCAAATGACTGATGGCATGGGACTCATCCATATTTATCTTCCCAGGATTGGACAGACATCCTATTGATTCATACAGGTCATTACACAACATGTTAACAATCCACTACCATCCAGTTCAAAAGGAAATTTGAAATTAGTGATGGATCTTCTTGCAGGTCTGTGCCTAGGGCACAAGATGGGTAGTCAAGCATTACTCTATTTGACATCACTACACTCTTCCCTCATTTAATGTCAGTCAGCTTTCCACAGAAGATGCTAAAAGGTGGGAAACACAGAGCTTGTTTAGTTAAAGGAACATTTTAAAGACTGTAAGCTGTTCATATGGTCAATGTTTTCTTGATAGAAAATCATTTCTGGGAAAACTGAAAAAAATTATATGTATTTCATTTTATATTTATATAAATATATACTTATATATAACTATATAAAATATTATATTTATATATTTCATTCATATATATTCTATATATAAATATACATTTATATATATACACATAATATATATATACACATATATACATATGCCTTCATCATGATGTGTGTACAAAACACACATACACAAAAACACACACACCTGAAATAATGTTAATATATTTACTACATATAAAAGATGTTTAAAAATAACCTTGTTTTGTTTTTGGAAAAATATGTGTGTAAGTGTGTCTTACCCAATTATTCCATGTATGTATTTATATGTATAAGAAAGAGTTTTACTAAGGGTCATTTTAAAAAGAAAACAGGCAAAATGACAGATAAAAACAAAAATCTCATGATAAATCAATTAAAAAAATGATGATTAGTCACTGTGATTAGCAGGTTTGAAGATCGCACTCAGTAGACATAGGAAAAAAAAGGTCTTGACTATTTTTCCAACCAAAAAAAAAAAGTTTTAAAAACCTCTAAATATATATCCTCTATTTAATCAAGCAGAATCTTAACGACTTTATGAGAGAGGGATGTTGGGGAGTTTATAACAGTGGAATAGAGCCCTGCTTTCTTCAACTGTCCTCATGCTTTCAAAGTTCCTGTAGTTTGATTTTTGCAGTTGCAGAAACCGGCAGTTAATCTAAGTCTGGTCCTTGACATGCCCGTAGGCGCTCAGCTGCAGAGTTAGCCTCACGCAGGGTAAGAGCCCTATGCTTTATTTGGTTTGAAAATTAAACCAAAAGGAGACTATTCAGGGGGCTATTTGATCGGGAATTAAGTTCTCAAATGACATTAAAATCATCCTGTAATCCGGAGGTGATTCTGAAATAAAGAGCCCACTTTCAAACACTCACAGCACAATTTATTCATCCACATGTGTGCTGGGCCCCCAACCCCGAAGGGCCCCACATTTGTTCCAACAATGTATTCATTGATGCAAATATTTTTGTAACTGTGCTTTCGGAATGGTCCTCAGAACCCATTGCCTTTCTATGCCTGTTAATTCATGTATGAATTCATTCAGCAATTATTTATTTAGCAAGTATTTATTGAATCCGGCTACGTTTCAGGTATGGTTCTAGCTGCTGGTGAGAGAGCTTTGAGTGATCGAGATGGACAAAACAGCCTGCTCTCCAGGACTTCGGATCTTAGTGTGAGAAGGGAGATGCAAAAATAAATAAGAAAATCATAGGGGCGGTCAGGGCTTGGAAAGTGACACAGAGAAAATGAAGCTGGGGCGGAGGAGATGGACGACTTAGATGAAGGAAGACCTTTCTGTAGAGATTCCATGGCAAGGATGTCATTTGAGCAAAGATCTAAAGATGGTGAGGAAGAGAGCCATGTAGGTATTTTGGGAAAGAACATTCCAGACAGAAGGAATAGCTTATGCAAAAGTGTCCTTTGTGGGACTTTTTGGAGGGAAATTGAATATGGAAATATAAACGAAATCTAATCATTATTTTGGAGGGTCACAAAAAATGTATACCAATCAAACACTATGGGTTCAGAATTTTGTTCTTTTTTTTTTTTTTAAGAGAGTTTTTTTTTTTTTAAAGATTTTATTTATTTGTTTGACAGACAGAGACCACAAGCAGGCAGAGAGGCAGGCAGAGAGAGAGAGAAAGGAGGAAGCAGGCTCCCTGCCGAGCAGAGAGCCCGATGCAGGGCTCGATCCCAGGACCCTGAGATCATGACCTGAGCTGAAGGCAGAGGCTTTAACCCACTGAGCCACCCAGGTGCCCCAGAATTTTGTTCCAAGGCAGTTGCCCACTTCTGGGCTTTAGTTTTTCTTCACTGCCTAGAAGTTCTCTCTCCCACCAGTCCTATGATTCTCTTTGCTGTCACACCCTTTTGCTCTGTGTGTAGAAGCAAAACGTCTGAGTTAGAAAATTCCAATTTGCTGTCAACGCCTTGATGCTTCTTCCCCATCTCCCTTGCTTTAGCTGAAACGTGTCTCATCTCTGGAGACACCACTGTATCTTTCTCAAGTACTTTCTATTCATTTTCTCTTACTTTCGATATTTCATGGGCTGGGTTGATTATGGGCGGATTCCTCCACCTTTACCATTTCCAAACCACTACTTCTCTGCCCTTTCATTAAAAGCAAACGAGGCAAAAATAAAACTAAACTCTTTTTTTCTGCTTCTAATAGGTCACGCTCTCCCCTTACTGGCTGACATCCAGCCTCTCTGTTGTTGTCCTTTGTTAATTAACATCTCTGGCAATGGCTCCCAGACTTCCTTGAATCACCAGTGGTGTTCACCATCTAGGCTGTTTTCAGTGTCATGGTTCCTGATCTCTCAGATCCTTGATCTCCCCATTGGGGGAGAACTTCTCCTGTCCCATCCCTCAGTCATACTCTCTCAGTGTTACATGAAGACACTCAGCATCACCTGACATTGTTCCACATCTAAAATCACAAGTCCAAGCCCAACCTCCTCTTCCTACAGTTTGCTTGTAAGAGGAGTGATGTTTTAACCTCATCAAAATCTCTAGAACACAGCCTGCTGCCCCTCATTCAGACCACCTTTCCTACCCTTCATTCACTTCTCTTTATATTTAACATAGATTTTCTTTTCTCTTTCCTTTCCTTTCTCCTTCTTTCCTTCCTTCCTTCCTCTCTTTCTCTCTTTCTTTCTAGAGATTGAGCAGGGGTGGGGGAGGGGCAGAGAGACAATCTTATGCAGGTTCCATGCTCAACGTGGAGCCCGGTGAGAGGCTTGATCCCACAACCCTGAGATCATAACCTGAGCTAAAAAAACCCAGTCCTACAAAAACTACTTTCTTCAGCTTCCTTAGGAACAGGCATTTAATGCTAAGAAATGTCACACAACATGGCAGATACTCAAAATAAATGGATGAGTCTGTTTCTTAAATTCTCTCTTTTTCCCTTTGCTCATGTGTTTTGTTTCTTAAATTCCACATGAGTGAAGTCATATGATATTTGTCTTTCTCTGAATGACTTATTTTGCTTAGCATTATATTCCATACCTCCACCCATGTTATTGCAAATGGCAGGATTTCATTCCTTTTTATGCCTGAATAATATTCAGGCATAAAAAATAGTAAATTTTTAAATAATAAATACTAAATAGTATCAGTAAGTACCATTTAAATAAATACTTAAGTAGTAAATACTAAAAATAGTATAATTATAAATAACAAACTGATGGTTACCAGAGGGGAAGAGGGAGAGGGGATGAGCTAAGTAAGGTGATGGGGATTAAGGAGGCCACTTGTCATGATGAGCACCGGGGATGTATGGAAGTGCTGAATCCCAATATTCTACACCTGAAACTAACACTGTAGGTTAACTAACTGGAATTAAAGTAAAAATTAAAAAAATGTATGATCTCCAACCTTAAGAAGCCCAACATGCTGTCCATGGGACAGAGACATCCTCTCCCACTTTCCTGAATGCCATACAAGTCTTTGAACTTCTGAAAACATCTATTTACATTTATGCCCTCCCTCTATAAATGACTCCAGTTCCTATTTCATAATAAAAATTCATTTTTTCCCCCACAGGGACTCTTTCGACTTTCTGCTTCCAAACCTACAATTCCTACATTTGTGTTTCTCTTTACCTTTCTCTCTGTATGGGAGCAAAGGGGTCGGTTCTACGTCTAAAGCCAAATCCATACCTTTCACTTTGAATCAAGAACATTTCCCACCTTCTCAAGGAAGTTATACTTTCTCTTATCTTTTCATGAGTCTATACATTCAACATACCTTCTCAGCTTGATTCTTTCCTATGACAGTTAAATGTCTTCCAATGGCTTTTTTTTTTTTTCCTTTAAAGAAAGCAGGACTCAAACCTCTCTTGACTTCACAAACTCCTCCAGCTACCACCACTATTTCTTCAGTCACTAATTAAAACCCTTGTCTGTGGATTCCTTTTCCTTCCTGTCACTCTTCCCCTGACCACTGAATCTAGTCTGGAGTCTACACTCATCCTTCCACAGAAGAAGTTCTGGATAAATTTGCCAGTCCCATGACGCTTCCAAAGTCGAAGATTATTTTTCAACACTTAACTTCTTTTCCCTCTTGCCAACCTTTGGCAGTGGTGAATATTTCTTAATTCTTTCAAATACTCATTTCTAGTCTTTTGTAACATAGCCTTTCTGGTTTTACTTCTACCTGCCTGGCTAATATTTTCCGCTAGTCTCCTTGACAATTTAACCATCCTCACCATGCCCTTTCAAGTGGGCATTATTTAAGGCTATGCCATCGGCCTTCCTTTCTTCAGTCTCTCAGGAGTCATCCTAGGCATCTCCCACATTCAACATTTCCACAATCACCTGTATACAGGTGATGCCCAGGATCTTTTTTTTTTCCACTTTAACCCTTCTAGCTAAGCTTCAGATCTGTATACGTATTTCTGTATCACTATCCAAATATCCAAGAAGACGGTAGGTCCCAAACTGAACTTTTGAGCTTCTCACCCATAACCTGGCCCTGTCCCTTCTCTGTTTGGCTCAGTGAATGAAAACACGGAGTCAGATATGCAGACCTGGAGCTTAAGAATCACATTTGGCCCTGCCCACCAGCTCACCCCCTACGTTCAGTTCACCACAGAATCTTGTCAATTCAACTCTCTGTATTGTACTTAAATTCATCCACTTCTCTCTATCTCCACTGTCAGCAGTTCAGTTTAAGCTATCATTATCTTACTTAACTCTTTGACCTTACCGGGTGAGTTCCATAAGGTAAATCTGGGGGATCTCAAAGAAACAAACAAATCAATATAAACTTGTAAGTGGATCATTTTAATGAATCAATTAGTAATTAATTAATCCATTCATTTTGCATACTGTGTCGTTTCTGCCAGAGAGATTCAGAGATATAAGGACTTAACTTCTGCTGAGTTTGACACTTCCGTTTAGAGGGAAACTGGGAATGTGTGCAGTAATAGTTCTATTTTCTTAAATTGTGTTTTGATTTCCTTGAAAGGTCAGAATAAATATAGCTTCAACTATTTTGAATACCTCTCTAAAATATCTGGCAAAATTTTCACAGACATTTCCCTTATGTTTAAGTTTTCTTTCAGATTTGTTTTTTTCGCTACCAGCCTTTCAAATAATCAGTTGTTGGTATGAAAGATCTCAGTCTCACTATACTCTTCAAAAATATAAAAGAGAAAACAAGCTATAGAAATGTTCAGATTGGGGTGCCTGGGTGGCTCAGTGGGTTAAAGCCTCTGCCTTCGGCTCAGGTCATGATCCCAGGGTCCTGGGATCGAGCCCTGCATCAGGCTCTCTGCTCAGCGGGCAGCCTGCTTCCTCCTCTCTCTCTGCCTGCCTCTCTGCCTACTTGTGATCTCCCTGTCAAATAAATAAAATCTTAAAAAAAAAAAAAAAGAAATGTTCAGATTGAAGGAGACTAAAGAGACATGAAAACTAAATGTAATACCTGCTCCTGGACTGAATCCTGTCCTGCTGGTCAAAAAATACCATAGAGGACATTGTTGGGTCAGTTGAAAAGAACTAAAATATGCATTAGATAAAAGTTGTTGTATTCATGTTAAGTTCACCAAAGTTAAGAGCTATCTTGTAGTTATGTAAGAGAATATTATTATTCTTGTAAATGCAAATCAGGATATTATAAGAAAAAAGGAAAATAGGGTAAGATGTTAACAGATGAATAACATTATGGTTGGTCTTGTAATATACTCTGTACTATTCCTGATTATACTATACATTTTTAAAAAGATTTACTTATTTGGGAGAGAAAGAGAGAGAGCACACAAGCAGGGGGAGGTGCAGAGGGAGAGGAAGAGAATCCCAAGCAAACCCCTTTACCCCACTGAGCACAGAGCCCGAGAAGGGGGATGGATCCCAGACCTTAGACACCACCCAAGCTGAAATCAAGAGCTGGCCACCCAACAGACTGAGCCACCCAGACACCCTGACTATACTATACTTTTAAAAAAGTTCAAAATTTCCTTAGTCCCATAAGTGACTATATTAACCGCACATCAGGTTAAAAACCAAACCCGAACCCAGACCCAAACAAAACAAAGCCCTGGCTCTACCACTTCCTGTGTCTTTTCATGGTGCTTTGTTTTTCTCAACTATAAAATGAACACTTGTTCGTAGAGTTGTTTTGCAGATTAAATGCATTGATGGAGGTAGTGTGTTTAGAATTCTTGACATAAATACACACACATACTAAATGTTAGTTGTTAGTAATGTTATTATTATTATTATTTGTTTTCATACCTTAAAGGAAATAAGAATAACAATATGTATCAAAATTCACTCTTGAAATTAATCTACATGGGATTCCTTTAAATTTAACATTGCTGATTTAATTCAAAGTATGTTTGCTACTGATAATGCTTTTTTTTTTTTTAAGATTTTTATTTATTTATTTATTTGACAGACAGAGATCACAAGCAGGCAGAGAGGCAGGCAGAGAGAGAGGAGGAAGCAGGTTCCCCGCTGAGCAGAGAGCCTGATGCGGGGCTCGATCCCAGGACCCTGGGATCATGACCTGAGCCGAAAGCAGAGGCTTTAACCCACTGAGCCACCCAGGCGCCCCGCTACTGATAATGCTTTAAATAATGGTCCTTCACTGTCGTTAAAACTAAAAAATCATCATGACGGATGGTATGGGGTTGGTTTACTGATTTGAAGAAAATTGAATAGGTTGCTGTTGAATTTTTTATTAAATTTCACTTTTACTGAAAGTGCTAGGTGGAGAAATTAATGTTCATTCACAGAAACTCTCTACATCTCTAAGTGCTTATAGAGGGATCAGGAAAAGCACAACAGGGTCAGGAAAAGAAGGAGGAGGAGAAAAAGGAGGAGGGAAAGAAAAAGAATTAGAAAAATAAGAAAAAGAAGAGAAGAGATCATGGGAGTGTAGAGGAGAGAAATAGCTCAACTTGGCTATAAACAGATAATTTTAGTATATAGTTATGGTTATTCTATCTTGTGGGTCAGTCAAGTTTCTCCAAATGCAAAAAAAGAGTAAGGGCCATTCAGAATTAGGTGAAACATCAATAGCCTCTGACAGTTTTGTGATTAACGTAAATGTGAGGTCTGCTGCACCTTGTGATATGGACAATAAACAAGACGAGAAGCCATTTGGGGGTATATTTGGAACAATCAGACTATGAGATTTGACTTCGATATACTTAAAATTTAGTACAAGAGATCAGTATTATTTGCAGTTGTCAGAATGACTTCTTTCTTTCTTTCATATGTTTGTTTCATGTTTCTTTCTTTCATATGTGGAAAGATCAATGATTCCATTGGCATGAAGGGCTCCAAATATTCCCCAAATTAGAAAAGAGATGACAGACTATATTAAATGGCCATGTAATTTATATGATTTACTAATACACACAGCTCAGGCTAAAGATGGAGACATTCTTTAATCTTGAATTTCTTAGACCACACATCGTTTTAAAGATGAGTTTAGGATGTACAGCAGGTGATAAAATTTGCAAGGCACTTTAGTTTCTTTTTTTAATAATTTTTTATTTTTTATTAACATACAATATGTTATTAGCCCCAGGGCTACATGTCTGTGAATCGCCAGGTTTACACACTTCACAGCACTCACCATAGCACATACCTTCCCTAATGTCCATAACCCAACCACCTTCTCTCTACCCCCCTTCCCCCGGCAACCATCAGTTTGTTTTGTGAGATTAAGAGTCTCTTGTGGTTTGTCTCCCTCCTGATCCCATCTTGTTTCATTTATTCCTTTCCTACCCCCCAAATCCCCCACATTGCCTCTCAAATTCCTCATATCAGGGAGATCATATGATAATTGTCTTTCTCTGATTGACTTATTTCGCTAAGCATAATATCCTCTAGTTCTATCCACGTTGTCGCAAATGGCAAGATTTCATTTCTTTTGATGGTTGCATAGTATTCCATTGTGTGTGTGTGTGTGTGTGTGTGTGTGTGTGTGTGTGTGTACCATACCTTCTTTACCCATTCATCTATTGATGGACATCTAGGTTCTTTCCATAGTTTGGCTATTGTGGACATTGCTGCTATAAACATTCGGGTTCACGTGCCCCTTCAGATCATTACATTTGTATCTTTAGGGTAAATATCCAGTAGGCACTTAAGTTTCTTAAAGTATTTTAATGTCAGTAGAGATAGTCTTGTTAGCATTCTATATATATATATCTGTGTATGTGTATATATATATATATATATGTATATGTATACGTATATATGTTTTTAATAATGTTAAACTGAAGATACCCAAATAGCTATAAGAAAAATGTTTATAATTCATTATAATAAACTATACAGTCCCTCTGAAAAAAGTATTTAATTTTCTTCCTAAAAATGAGTCTTTTATTATAGTATAGGGAATTAAGTATTGGTTTAAATAATTCCCGGTGCATTATTTTATGTTAGCAATTTCTGGTGGAAAATTCCAACTATTTTTTGGTCTTTTTTGAACAATAATTATTTGGCTAACAATAATAAATAAATTGGACTAACTACAATGAAAAGCATTAGTCATATGACTGGCATCAACAAAGACTAAAATTAGACACATTGCAGAAAATGTTACTTGGGTTTCACAAGTACTTTCAAAAATTAGGATGCTGAAAGAATATACAATGGGGAAAAGACAGTCTCTTCAATAAATGCTGCTGGCAAAACTGGACATCTAGATACAAAAGAATGAAACTGGACCACTTTCTTACACCATATACAAAATAAACTCGAAATGGGTAGAGGACCAAAATGTGAGACCTAAAACCATAAAAATGTTAGGAGAGAGCATAGTCAGTGATTTTTCTGACATAGGCCACAGCAATATTTTTCTAGATATGTCTCCTGAGGCAAGGGCAACAAAAGCAAAAATAAACTATTGGGACTACATCAAAATAAAAAGCTTCTGCACGGTGAATGAAACCATCAACAAAACTAAAAGGCAACCTATGGAATGGAGAAGGTGTTTGCAGAGGACATATCTGATAAAGGGCTAGTATCCAAAATATATTTTTAAAAAACCTGATATTACTCAACATCCAAAAAACAATCTAATTTAAAAATGGGCAGAAAACATGAACAGACATTTTTCCAAAGACATACAGATGGCCAACAGACACATGAAAAGATGCCCAACATAACTCATCAAGGAAATGTAAATCAAAACTACAATGAGATATCATCTCACACCTGTCAGAATGGCAAAAATCAAAAACAGAGGAAACAAGAAGTGTTGGCAAAGATATGCAGAAGAAGGAACCCTCATGCACTGTTGGTGGGAATGCAAAGTGGTGCAGCCACTGTGGAAAACAGCATGGAGTTTCTTCAAAAAGTTAAAAATAGAACTACACTATGATCCATTAATCACACTACTGGGAATTTACCCCCAAAATACAAAAATACTAATTCAAAGGGATGATATACCCTTATGTTTATTGCAGCATTATTTACAATAGCCAAATTATGAAAGCAGCCTGTCCATTGATAGACAAATGGATAAAGAAGATATGTGTGTGTGTGTGTGTGTATGTGTGTGTATACATATATGTATACACACACAATGGAATATTATTCAGCTATAAAACAGAATGAAATCTTGCCATTTGCAACAACATGGATGGAGCTAGAGAGTATAATGCTAAATGAAGTCAGTCAGTCAAAAAAGACAAATAACATATGATTTCACTCATATGTGGAATTTAAGAAACAGACCATATGAGCAAAGGAAAAAGAGAAAGAGAGGGACAAATCAAGAAAGACACTTGGGGCCCTAGGTGGCTCAGTCAGTTAGGTGGCTGACTCTTGATTTTGGCTCAGATCATGATCACTGGGTCCAGGAATCTAGCCCATGTCCAGCTCTGTGCTTAGCAGGAAGTCTAATTGAGGATTCTCTATCCCTCTCTCTCTGTCCCTCCCACTGCTTGTGTGCGCTCACGCATTCTCTCTCTCTCTCTCCAATAAATAAATAAATAAGTAAATAAATAAATATTAAAAAAGAAAAACAGACTCTTAACAGACTCTAACTCTTATAGAGAACAAACTTATGGTTACCAGAGGGAGTGGGTGGGGGAATGGGTGAAGGAGTTGATGGGGATGAAGGAGTGCACTTGGAATGGGCACCAGGTGTTGTACGGGAGTGTTGAATCACTATACTGTACACCTGGAACTAGTCTAACACTGTATGTTACCTATACTGGAATTAAAATTTAAAAAAGTTTAGTAAAAAAAAAAGACAATTAGGATGCTAGTGTATGTTTATAATATGCTAAATAGCTTAATGCTTATCTTTGAAAGATACCTTCCAACATGGAAGTAAATTTTAGTCTCTTTCAAGAATTCCTGTATAAATCTTAGATTATATTTACTCAAAATATCTGATGTTCTTAATTTGTGTCATAATTTTCCTTATCACAGATTGTTCTGGAAAATAATTGAGGTTTTTTTTCCAAAAAATATATTTTGACAGAGAGGATTCTTTCTTTCATTTTACTTAATATTAAGATGTCATCAAAAACTAGACTCTTCCAATCAGCTAATCATGGCCTTTTGGGTGCTAACTTTAATTTGAATATGTAGCATTATCTCTAGCAGAGGAACTCTTCAAATTCAGTGAAATAACATGCCCATTTCTCCACTCCCCTCCAACTCCCACACCTTCAATCTACCCATGGGTTTGCATGTCCCTTTGGCCAATCTGAATTCACCTACAATTTTTAATAACCTGGTAAAACCCAACCCTTTCATGAAGCTTTTCTAGGGAGTTCAATCTCTTTCTTTGTTTCGCTGAACTCTTACAGCATATACCATATTGTAACATAAAAATTATAGTTTTAATTTTACATTTCTTAGAGTGTTTCAAAATTGTCCCATCTTTAATTTCCAGTCTTACATTTCACTTCTTGTGGGAGCTCCAGGTTCCGCATGCCTCCTTTCATCCACACTTTTGGACCCCTCCCATGTTCACTCTTGGGTTGGCCATGTTAATTGCTTTGGCCAATGCGACAACAACAAATGTGAAGTAAGTAGAGATTGGAAAAATGCTTACGCTCTGGGTCTTGCCCTTCAATCCACTCTTGGAACCCTTACTTTAATTTTGTGAGTAAGTCAAGTAAAGGTGCTGAAGGATGAGGTAACAAATGGAGACAAGCTTCTGGCTTTCCAGACCTACCAGCCAAGGGTAAACTGGGTAGCATCTGTTGACCCCCAGACTAACTGAAGACATTTGAGTGACCTTAGTAGAGGTCAACTGGACCTCAACCAGACCATTAACACCACTCAGCCAAGTTTATAACCTGCAGAGTCAGTAACCAAATAAAAGGTTATTGTCTCAAGTCACTAAGTTTTGTGCAGTTAGCTTTATAGCAATAATAACTGATATATTGTTCCAACTAAATATTAAGCTCCAATGGGGCAGAAATTATATCTTTTTTTCACTCTTTTCAATGAAAGAAGGACAACCAGAGAGCAAAAGAGACTGAGTCAGCAGTGATGTGATTTGCCCTTCCTCCCACAGAACAGAAAGTTGATAAAAAAGAAAGTTAAAGTAACCTCCTAGATTTTAAAACAGAACAAAACAAATATATATGAAGAGGTAGAAATGAAGATAAAGTAAGGCAATTTCCAAGTACACAGTACAAATATAAAGTGGAAATATGAGAGAAAGCATAAAAGACATAGTAAGTCAATCCAGGAGATTTAATATCTGATTAACAAGATTTTCTTACAGAGAAGAGAGCAAGCTTAAAAGAGGAAGTCAACAAAGAAACACTGTAGATGAGTTTTCTCCAGGGGATGAAGACATATCTTTAAAGAGATTGGAAGCGCCAATCAAATGCACGGCAAGATTAAAGGAAAAAGACTGAATTCCAAACACATTCTAGAGAACCACAGAGGAAGAAGAAGAAACTTCCACAGAGGAAGAAGAAGAAAAAAAAAAATGCCATCTACAAATAAAAGATAATTCAGCTTCCCATCAGCAAACTTAATGCCAGAAGACAATGGAGCAATATCTTCTAAATTCTGAGGGAAATAATTTTGAGCCTGGAACAAGATACAGTCAGAGCCGCCAACCAAATGTGATGGGAATTTTAAGATATAGGAGAACTCAGAGCTTGCTTGCCACTCACCCTTTTGCAAAAAGTTACTTGAGAGTATAATACAGAAAAATAAAAGAGGAAATTAAGAAACAGAAAGCCATAGCACAACAAAAGGAGGATATATTTTGGAATGATAGCTCCGAAGATGGCTTAGCTGACACAGGGAACAATCAACTCTTTGCAACACGAAGAAAGGCTTCAGATGGGAAGTCTCCATCACACAGTGAATTTCAGTAGAGTATTCCATAAAAAAAAAAAGGAAGAAAGAGAAGGAAGTAATAGAATGAGAAAGTGGCAATATCCTAAGAATTATTTTTTCTGAAGAAGTAAATGCCTTCTTATAATTAAAAAAGGGGGAAGAATTAAGGCAAAATTGAGCGCAATTAAAAAAAAAAGAGAGAGAAGGGAAGGGAGAAGTCTGAAATTTAAAATTTATAATAAAGTCATGGTTGACATAATAAAGCATATAAAGTCCCCCAAAGGGGATTTGATTTCTGTCTGTTGGTGAAGTGTAGAAATGGCACAAGGATAACACAGGAAACACAGACAAGGAAGTGTAATCACAGCACACCAACAGCTGACACTGGTTTAACGAGTATTTACCAAAACTAATGATATAAATGCTACGTAATGGTTTGTGACTTCTAGATTACAAACTATGAAGCATAGAAAATAACTATGGTAGAAGTACAGTGACCTGGAAGTTGAGAGGTGGACCTGAGGAAGGGCCTAGGAGTGACAGGGGATCGAATGCAGAGAACCTGAAGTTCTTGGCTATTTCACCATTGAAAAACCCTCTCCTCTCAGGAGGGCCATAGCCATGGAGCTGAATTCAGGTGCAGCACTCTTAGCAACCAGCAAGGCAATGGGAAATCACATTCACCTATCTACATCTTTATTGCATTCTTAGCCCTTGCTCTATTTGCAACTTTAAAAGTAAACCCAAATACAAGCAAATTTGAACAGAGTGCAAAACCTTATTCTCACCCATCTTTGAACCTGGATTAAACTTTAGCATTAGACCTACCTCCGGGAAATACAAACAGAGCTGTAATTGTATTGAGAATAAAGGGAAAGATAAATGAAATTAAAATACATGAGAAAAAATACCTTATGTTTTTGAATAATATTTTAGAATGTTAAAATTAAACCCACTAAGCACATTAGTTAGCATTGAGATATTAATCATCAGGAAACATTGAAAAAATAGTAGTGGTTGCATTTGGGGAATTATATTGGGGCTGGAGAGAAATAAGGCAGAGTATTTATATAATACATTCCTTTGTTATTGTACAGGGTGCTGTAGTGTGCTGTGCACATTATCTCTCCAAAATACATACCTTAGCTACAGGGAGTGTTGGCAGAAACAGTTGTCAGCTGAGTTCCACTGGAAGGCCATGACCTTGACTAAAAAGAACCGCCATATCCAAGGTCACCCCCCCTTCTCTGGGGATAGCCTGTCTCAAATGAATAGTCAAGGTACGTTCCTTCACCCAGATGGGAAAAATCTCAAGGGCTGTCCATATTTATAGTTCCCTGTGGGCTCAACCATGGCTTCTGTTTCAACTACATCACAGTTCAGCTTGCCCTGTGCCCAGCCCTATTTTCCTTTTTTCACCAATCCCCACACCAATTTTGATCTGAGGGTACTTCCCAATTTATCTTTTACACAGAAATCTCCGATTCAGAGTCTGCTTCTCAGGAACCAATATTTAAGTTTTGAAACTAATTTTACATATTAGTATATTAAAAAATATTAAAAAATGTGCTGAGGTTACCTCTTAAAATTATTGTAAGACCAAACTAAATTATACGTATAGTACAGTGTATAAAAGAAAGGTTTAGTTATTAAAAGTAGTGATAATAATTACCCCAAGATATACTATTTTGGACATTGATTTACCACAGAAATTACAGGTAGGTCTGTTCAACTGAGGTATCATATTAAGCATAAAAGAAAATATAAGTAGTTCCTATAAAAAATGAGAAATAAGAGCAAAAGAATTAAAACTGACAAATACTATTTAAGTAATTTTATAATGGCCAAGTTAATCCCATTCATTTAAGGAGGTCGTCACCTTTCTCAGAACAATATGGTAACAGATGCAGCAATATTCATGGAGATCTTCACTTTCTTTCCTTCCCTGAGTCTCCTAAAGTAGTAAAACCTTCCAAAAGTCCAACTTTTTGACAAATCAGCTCTTTTGACTCATCCTCTTTGCTACTATCCTCGTCCAAAACTGTATCTGTTCAAGCCTGGACTTCTTGATAGTTTCTTAGCTTTTCTCTCCAACATATACTTTCTTACAGATATTTAGTGTAAGTGTAGGGGGGTAATCTCTTTAAAAAATAATGATCTCTTGGGGTACCTGGGTGGTTCAGTGGGTTAAGCCTCTCTGCCTTCGGCTCAGGTCATGGTCCTGGGGTCCTGGGATCGAGCCTTGCATCGGGCTCTCTGCTCAGTGGGGAGACTGCTTACCCCTCTCTCTCTCTGCCTGCCTCTCTGCCTGTTTGTGATCTCTGTCAAATAAATAAATAAAATATTTAAAAAAATAATGATCTCTTTAGACTATTGACTATACTACCCAGCTCAACTTCAATTTTACTCATAAAAGGCTATTTCCAATATTGCCCATGCACCTCTAACCTCTAATATACCACAACAGCTACTTCTCTTTATCAGACCGCTGAGGGCAGAGCCACCCAGTCACAGAGAAAGCAGATGGCATGCTGTCAACGCCTGACTTTAAACCTACAGGTATGACCTGGCTTTCACCAACCCATCTTTCTCTCCTTTCCTTCCTTCTATAAGGCTGAGCTCTGGACCTCTGTTTCCCCACCTATTTGGTCATCTAATTATTCACTCTAACACGTTCCATTTCATCAATACTAGATCCCTTCTAGTAGCATTTGAACACACCCAAGACATTTTCCATCCTTAAAAAGAAAACAAACAAGTAAAATGAACCACACATATTATGTCTACTTGCCCCCTGCACTACCTACCCTCTCCACTTCCTTATCTCCCTTACAAGTTATGGCAATCCAGCTTTGGTCCCAGTATTTTCTTGACACAGTGTTGGTCAGTCACCACTGGCTTCTTACTGCTAAGTACGAAATGGACAGAGATCCTTTCCAGTTTTTATTTTTCTTCTAGATATACCCCTAACTCTCACTAGCTCCAAGGGACATATGCAAATTTGGATGTTCCAAGAACATCATTTTTTGGATTGCCAGAAAGTTAAATTCCATTTGGATAGGGAATGTTTGAATGAATATGCAATTTTGTTATTAGTCTATTAGATATATTTAGTGAAATTACTCCTTCTAATCAGAATTTGAATGCATACTATACCCTCTGAACAAGGAATCACCAGATATGTGGTATTTGCAGTGATATATCTAAAAGAAAAAGAAACCATTGGTTCTGTGGTATTTTTTTTTTAAATACTAACAAGGACAGAATAGATAGAACAGTGTACATTTAAAAATTATTTGAAATTAGATAAAGATAGTGAACATTACAGATTCAATTTGCTGGCTGACATTGCACATTAAATGAAAACAGATGAGGAAAGAATATTGGCTAGATATTAAACTTTAACTACAGTAGGAGTGATGTTCTATTGCTTTAACTTGATTATTAAAAATGTTATGAGTTTAAGCACTCTCAAAGAATGGTAGAAAAGAAGAAAGAGGTTATAAGTTATTCCAGATTATTAATAATTGTTTTCCACAGGATGGAGAACAGAAACAAGCAAATAGGAAAGTGAAATATGGGTATTTCATAAAATAATGTTATTTATTGGTAATAATATTCTTGAAAATGTACTAGAAATTCTGAGACATCTTGAGGAAATAGAAGCCATTGCAAATCAAAGTACCCAGAGGTAAAGAGAGAAGGATGCTTGATGAGAATGACCCTTGCTTTTAACGGCAGAAATTGCTAAAAATTCTAGAGTCAGTTTCTTCAGTATTCCTTCTATCTGAATCACACACTTCAGTTTGTCAAATACTCTGCCAAATGGTGCAGAAAAATCATCTGTTCTTGAGCAGTCTGTTGCTGCTTTTAAGTACAGAAGAAATTAAATTGAAAAATCTTACTAAGAAAAATTTTATCAACTGCAGCACTTGGATCCAAAAATTCCAGTAATAGCAGCACCACGGTCAAATTTACTTGATTATGACAAAAGCATCCCACTCGGGAGCTGATATTGATATTGTAAAGACACCACCACATGTTGTAAAACAGAGAATATTATCAAGACTTTGTCCCAAGAATGTAGAGTGGCCTTTGGCCAAGCATGACCTGCAAGAATCATCCCATTAAATCTTGGCACAATACGCTCTTTGGTTTCCTTTGCTTCTTACCTTGTTTAGGCTTCTCTGTTACTTAAGAACACAAAATTTGGTCTATGTCTAAAGACAGTCATATCATAAGAAGAAATAAACCAAGAAGCTGTGTCAAAATACATTTAATTAGTAAATCTTTATCTTTGAGTTTTATATAATTTTACAATGAGAGATAACAATTTCTGAACTGAGCAATTCACGTATCCCATGGTTCCAACATTAGCTGTTACAAATAAGATGAGACTGTGGATGTATACCTTGCCTCCAACATCCCCAATTTTTAAAAAAGATTTGTTTATTTATTTGTTTGTTTTAGAAAGAGAGAAAGAGAGTGAGGAGGAGGGGCGGAGAGAGAGAGAAACTGAAGCAAACTCCACACTCAGTGTAGAGCCCGACGCAGGGCTTGACCTCACGACTCTGAGATCACAACCTGAGCCAAAGCCAACAGACAGAGGCTTAACAGACTGCCCCACCCAGGTGCCCCAACATCTCCAATTTTTAAACCAAAAAAATCCATATCTTCAAAATTTCTGGAAATGGAACCCTTTCATATGACTATCAAAGTAATACTCCTATAATGATTTTCTGCAAGAACTCCTGTTTTCCTGAGCCCCTTCTGGTCCGGCTCCCTGATCGTTCCTAAGGCAAAGTGAGTAACTCTTTCCTAAGGGTTCGATGTTCTCTGACTCTCTGGATTTATGATCTAGGAAAATGTCTTTAAGTTCCTACTTTCTTAATTTATAAAGAAGGTATAATTTTTTGTTGCAGCACTAAAAAAGGTCACAAATATGAAGAGTTCAGCCAACTGCCTGACCTATACTAAGTGCTCACTATAGGAGGTATCACGATGCTGTAGTCAAGGCCAAGGCAAAGATGGAGGGATAGCTCTTGATATTAACTAAGACGTAATGGGTCTCCACGTCTCATGGATTTTAACTCCTCAATATCTTTCAAAGCCATTTCCTCTTTTGCTGCCCAACATCTGTGCTTCGCTTTAGATTTTGTTGTCTGTCCCATGCAACTGTCTCGACTGTCTCCCTGTCTCTAGTTTCAAGGTCTCTGCTCCAAATCTAATTTCCATATTGCAGTTTGGTCCTATAGAATGATTTAGTCGTACAGAAATCAGCTCATATCACCTCTCTTAAGCTGCAAAAACACTAACACGGTGCAAAGGCCCTTTGGGATCAAGCTACTGCGTGGTTTCCAACCTCCTTCTTGCCACTCTCTTTTCAGCACTCTACAAACCAAGACTTCTAAGCAAATCTCAATTAACAAAGAATATGTTAAATAATTAAACCTCTTTGACTGTTAAGTTTTTAGTGTTTTTTTAACCTTGCAATTTTGTTTTAAACTGGGGAAGAGAAATAGGAAGTCAAGCTTTTCATTGTATACATACATGTCAAAGAATGTCTTTGCCTCTGAAAATATTTGTACTGCTATCATTTATATGGACATAACTCTTTCTTTTAACTCTAAAGATATTTAAGTTTAATTTTTCAATTTTAACCCAAATATATGAGAGTCATAGAGAAACAATCAGTTCATCTGCCAAGTGAAAGAAGCATTCTTATTAATTTAGAAGGACATTTCATTTTTGACTAAAATTGGTTTCTTCTAGCTTATTAAGCTAGAAGACTTTTCTTAAATGACCTCATCGTTTTCAAACATAAAATGAAACCAGAATAGTCTTCTGAAGACCTTATCTATCATCACTTTGCATTTTATTTTTATTTTTTTTAAATTTTTTATTCTATTTTTTAATTATGTTCAGTTGACAACATATAGTACATCATTAGTTTTTTTTTTTACATCATTAGTTTTTAATGTAGTATTCAACAATTCATTAGTTGTGTATAACACCCAGTGCTCATCACTGCACATGCCCTCTTTGAAACCCATCAGCTGGTTATCCCATCCCCTACCTCCCTCCCTTCTGTAACCCTCAGTTTGTTTCCTGGAGTCCAGAGTCCCTCATGGTTTGTTTGTTTGTTTGTTTCCCTCTCTCTTTTCTTCCCATTTAGTTTTTCCTCCCTTCGCCTGTGATACTCCACACTATTCCTTATGTTCCACATTTTCAAAAGACTATGCAACAAACTTTCTAGGGAGCTCCACAAGTAGGATGTCAAGAATGTTTTGACCACTAGAAATGCCACTAGAAGATGATTCCTTCCAAAGGGGTACAATCATTTGAATCTCTGTGTTCCTGTATAGAAGTTTTGGATGGCCATTCATTCAGTTATTCATTCACACATTCAGTATCTCATATGCCAAGAAAATGCAAGTATTAAGGGTCCTTTGAAAAGTGAAAAATGCATTTTTCCTTTTCAAAGCTGGGGTAATAATAGTAACTTACCTCAAAGAGATGTGGTAAAATTAAATAAGTGAATACATTAATATATTTAAGAGCAGTGCCTGGAGGGGCACCTGGTGGTTCAGTGGCTTAAGCCTCTGTCTTCGGCTCAGGTCATGGTCTCAGGGTTCTGGGATCGAGCCCTGCATCGGGGTCTCTGCTCAGCAGGGAGCCTGCTTCCCCCTCTCTCTCTGCCTGCCTCTCTGCCTACTTGTGATCTCTCTGTCAAATAAATAAATAAAAATCTTAAAAAAAAAATCTTAAAAAAAAAGCAGTGTCTGGAATATAATCAATTTTCATGACTGTTAGCTATTATAAGCTTTTATTTTATAACCAACAATGAAATTTTGATATATGTTTAGCCTGTAATATTGGATTGTTGAATTCACCTTAGATAGATACTTATAACTAACAATAACTCAGGATGATATGATTCACATCTATTTTCCCTGAAAATTCAGCATGATGTGCTGTGGGGTAATTTTGAAAGGCAAGAATGAGAATAATGATGATGTAAATTCCGGGCAAAATCCCTTTTGACTTAAACTCTTGTATCAGAGATACTTCGATATCCTCTATTACCCAGTTTCTCCTTCATTTTGGGGGTAATAAATCCTATGAGTTTTAGCTTTTTTTTCCCCCCTTTTCCTTTTTTCCTTTTCTTTTTCTCTCTTTTCTTTCTTCTTCTTTTAATATGAAAAATACATTTCCTAGACTCCTTTGCAGCTAGGTGTGAAATGTAAATACATTTGGGCATTGTGATATGAAATAAAATGGTGTGCAAACTCTGTATGGTAGTCTTGAAGGGAGGACCTCTTCTTTCCCTTCTTTTTCCCCTTGATGTGACTGGAAAAGTGAACACGGTGTTAGGAGTTTGAGCAGCCATTTTGGAACACAATGTGAAAGTTCTGTGGTAAGAATGGCCAACGACCACTGATAAATCACTTTTAGGAATGCAGGTATTTTCAAGGTTAAGTATACTTTTGTTACCCTCCCTAAGTGGGAAGCACTTGGTGTACCAAAATGACAATTCCAAAAGGGTCTGAAATTTCATGAGGGGTAGATTGCAAATTTGATGATTTAGAAATTTACAACATTTCGTTTTTGAATTCAACAAATACAGAGGTTATTAGACACTTGCTAAGGGATAAACAGCAAGAACACAAGATGAATAGATAGTATGTGTTCCTTCCTTTGAAGAAACAAGAGCTCTAGAAAGTTACCACCATATGCAGAAATGTACACATGCAGGAAGGCAGGTGCTAATAAAGGCATCACAAAGTGCCTTAGTGGCATCATAAAGGTAGCAGTGGATTCTTTAAACCAAAACAAAAACCACAAACTTCATTGCTTGCCACAATCACCATATGTAATTTTTCCTTTGACCTACACTTTAATTTTTACTGAGTATCTAGAGCTGGTTGACAGACTTCTTTCCTATCAGAAGGATGAACATGTTTCCTCAGTCCAATGTTCTCATAATATTGCTACTAATAGCTACTATGCATGAATTATCTACAGTGTCCCAGGCACTTAACGTACTATTTCTTTTGCTTTTAGCTATAAACCCCATGAGGCAAGTGTTACTATTTTTTTTATTAACATATAATATATTATTTGTTTCAGGGGTACAGATCTGTAAATCGTCAGACTTACACAACTCGCAGCACTCACCATAGCACATACCCTCCCCAGTGTCCATCACCCAGCCCCTCTGCCCTCCCCCATATTGACATATGATGGATGAGAAGTATCCCAGTAAGGATTTGAATCTATGTTTAGCAGCTCCATTGTCCATGATCTTGCCATGAGGTAGTCTTCCTCTTTGGTTTGTTTTCTTATTATACCACTGGTCATACTGCATTGTAAGAACACGTCCCCTTACAAAGTCTAAAGAGTTTCCCACTTAGGGGAGGTAACAGTAAAAGTATCCTTAACTGATCTCTCCTCTCCCTTCGACTGTTAGCTTCTCAAAGCTTGGAGCCATGTAGTACTCAAGTAGGCGCTCCTCTTTATGTAATAAACAAGTGAATAAAATGACATGTACCAAAGAACTTTTCACTCAGATAGTCTTTGAAAGGAAAGGATGCCTTTGCAAATATAATCCATCTTTAAACCATGTACATAAATACCCTCACGATAGTCTTTTAAATATTGTCTTCAGAAGACACTTTCAGCACACAAAATTCTCCATGTGTCCCTAAATTTGACATGCTTTTGCTTTTGTGAAAAAAAAAAGGTGTCAAATATGTTTTAATAAAATGTCTACTGTGATGGCATCATGTAGCTAAATCCACGGCTGTACACTTGTGGTCAAAGCCGATTGGAGAGGCGCATTTAGATCAGACAATGGAAAGAATTTAGTATCTATGCCCTAACTCTTTATATGAAACTTATCAGTATCAATCCAGGACTTAAAAATGATTCTCTTACTGTATTTTTGTATTTGAATAAAACATTATATATGATATTATAATGTATACTATAGAAAATGTTCAGCATAATGGGTTGTTTTCTGTTTTTTTCTTTGGTTATGCCTTGTTTCTTTTTTTCCCTCTTGTTCTGCTGTCAAGACATAAGAGCATTCTGAAAATAGAATGTTAACAGCTGAAACAGTCTGGTTACAAGAAGTCATAAGTGGCATGAAAGAATATCAAGAGATTTGCCCACCAAGTTGAATTTCAAATTAACTACCACACATGATTAAAATGTCTGAATTTTGGTTCCCTGCTTTAAAGTTAGAAATACAAGAAAATTAATCCAGTCATAACATACACATTTTTAAAACCACTGGATCTATTTAACATTGCTTCCAAAAGATCACATAGTCTGTTATTCTTCAGTAAGAAAATTTGGTTTTAAATTCATTCATCTGGACAGAATAAAAAATTTCTTTTTATTAACTCCAGATACTCTGGAGTACTGAATTTCAATCAAAATATTTTCACATGGAAAACTACTGGGAGGCATTTACATATTCCTCTGAATTTATACTTCATGTAGGATTTGCAATGTATCCGGGACAATTACACGTATGTGAATGTGGCTAGAAACTGCAAAGTCAGACATTCGCGTCTTCCCTAGTTTTCATTTATACATTCAGCCACCTGGGTATTGCAGACTTTCAACTAACCTGGAATCTGATTTGATTAGGCAACCAGCTGGCTAGCTCTGAGGTCTTTCCAGATTTGGGAGTGGGGGAGGTAGGGGAGTACGAGCCCGGAGAAAGTTATTACACAGAAAAATGAAGTAAAGAAAATTAGGCGGTGAGTGCACCAAAGAAAAAAGTGCAAAGGGAAAAAGGCAAAGGTACGATGTGGAGGTAAAAGGAAACAACGGAATAGTAATTAGGAAATCTGCCAGTTCTTTTCACTGGAGACCTTGGGAAAAATGCTTTATCATGCCTAGTATCATGACAAGTAACCTATACAGAGTCAAAACTAAACAAGAAAGGCTTAACCAAATTGACTGAAACAATAATGAAAGAATCTTACATCTTATCACTGAACAGTATGTTCCCTAAGGAACACAGACAGACTCTCAGAACTTTAATTCCATTAGGGACCACACATCAAATATGGTTTTCCCTTGAGTGGGGTCTGGCTGTGTCTCCGACTCAATCTGTCCCTGCAGTTAAGGACAGCCCAATGACAGGCTGGAAATTAAATATGTAATTCAATTGTCTCTCTGGTATGAGATCTTTAAAGTGTATACACTATGGTCTTTTAAAACTGATGATTAGAGTTGCTGACGCTAATTTGTGGGTAGAGATGTAGCATTCTATTCTGGATAGCTTACAGTTTTAAACTTGCAAAGAAAACCCGTAGGACTTACAACATAACCAACACATAACTCACGAGGTGCCACGCCATCTTCTATAATTCTAGGTATATGTCATTCAATTTTATCAACAACCCTGTGAGGTCAGCGCTAATAAAATCCCCAGTCTGCAGATGAGGAAACCGAGACAATGGTAACGGAACTCCGTCTTAGCTTCTGTTCCGGAAAAACAAGATAAATAATTTTTGCTATTGTAAACGTTTGTCTTCACGATGATGAATATTGAAGAGAATCTTGGGGCGTGGGGCGCCTGGGTGGCTCAGTGGGTTAAAGCCTCTGCCTTCGGCTTGGGTCATGATCCCAGGATCCTGGGATCGAGCCGGGCATCGGGCTCTCTGCTCGGCAGGGAGCCTGCTTCGCTTCCTCTCTCTCCATGTGCCTCTCTGCCTACTTGTGATCTCTGTCTGTCAAATAAATACATAAAAAATAAAATAAAGAGAATCTTAACACTCCTCATGTAGTGTTTGATTGAAAAGCCTACTGAACAGTGTTTCTACTAATGACGTCTCTGCTGCCTTCATCATACACCAGCTTCACACACATTTCCTTTCCTCACTGTGGACTGTGCTACACAGGTCTGGAGTTACTGTGTCAGCGTTCAAATCCTGGCCTTGTCCTTTAATATCTGGGTGCCTCCAGCTCTTGCTTGGGTCTCATTGTTTCACTTGTAAAACAGGTATCAGAGCGGTATCCCATATGTAACCTAGAACCAAGAAACTCTAGAGCACGCCAACCAGTTAATTCATATAAAGCCCTCAGGACAGTGTTTGGCTTGCAGTAAGCACTCTACAAGTGCTAGTTCTTATAAATATCATGGTTGTCAGTTAGCACTGTTGTCTCACTCATGCCTCGAACACTCTTTGGACCTTACATTTCCTACTACTGCAGAACACTTTGGAGAAAAACAATAAAGCTCTGTTTACCTTTCATAAGGACCAGGACAGACACCATTGGGAAAAACTATAAACATAGAGAGAACTTTAAAAAACACCCTCACGTAACGGTGGCATCTTTGTTCTCTCTCCGAACAGTTAAAGAGTGCCAAGGTACACGTGCTACAAAATTTTCAACCTTGACATAATTTCCAGAAAGAATGAACTTCCTACTGTCCTGACAGCCAAATCCCATACCAGAATCATCGATAGTAGCTTATTAATTTCATCCCTTTCAGATGACTCGAAAAGTTGAAACAACAGAAGACAAAGTCCGTTTGTTTGGGACAATGAAATTTAAGGCTTGACAGCCATGGGCCTTATAGAGGTATCTAGAGAGGTACATTTCCTAATGGTCATCTGTTTAAGCAACAAAATACAAACATTTTTTTAAGGCAGGGAGAGAAGAAAAGCAATAACAGAGTTCCCCCAACTTTCTTTACTATTTTGAGCTTTGCTGACAACAGAAACTTTTCAGCTGCTGATCAGGAATAGCCAAGAAAGCTTACTTTAAGCTTCAGTCCACAACAAGAAAAATTATTCAGTATTCTCTGTGACAATGCTCATAGTCACCTTGGAACTTCTGTGAGCTGCAAGACATACTCCTCGAGTAATAGATGATGGCACAGAATCAACGAGGAAATAATTTGTACAGCAAATACAAGTGGACACAGTAATGAGGCAGAGGGACTTATTTAAACTAGAAAGCCCCAGACACAGAATAAATAAGCATTTTGGCAGAGGAGACTGGGACAGACATGAGTGTATGTGGATTTGGGAATGTGCTTCCCTGCCGGAAATCATTCAATTATCAAAATTCTTTCCCCCTGAGACTTACAAACAGAAACCTTGGCCCGTGCTCAAATATTAAACACTAATGATGTTCTCCTGATGTTTAAAGAAGAGAGGGAAAGCTGTGGTCTACGTTCGTTGTTAAAGAAGCAGTTGGGAGGAAACTTTGAATAGAACTTGGAAAAAAAAAATAAATGATACTGCCATCAGCTTCCAGCTTTATTTTTTCTAGTAAGAACGAAAACATCTTTAGGCACTCTTAGTGCCACTTTGAGATAAGTGATCTCTTGTTTACTTTCATGATGGCTAGCAGATTGATTCATTCATTTAACAAATATTTACTGGATGCCCGCTGTGTGCCAGACATCATGGACAAGTTGGGGCGCCAGGGCAAAGATGACAGAGTTCATGCCTAAGAGAGATAAAGATCCTAGACAAGAAGACAGACAAAAGGGAGTAAAGCAGAAAGATAATTGCAATTTTCAGCAAGGAACACGGACACATCAAACAACAGGCTGACAGAAAGGATAACAGAATTACGCTTTACGTTGAGTAGACACGTGGCAGGAAGTTTGGATTTTATTCTAGGTCTGATAGGAAGTCATTGAAAGGTTTTAAAAAGAGAAATATTTTGACCCAATATATTAACGTCACTTCTGTTAGCAAGTGAAGATGTGTAATAAGGCATGGGGAGGAGAAGGGGAAACGGAAACTGGCGAGGGTTTTGTTGCCATGATCTAGGCAAAAAGACGAGATGGGTGAGATAAAACTTCAAATTCAAGCAATATTTTGGGGAGTCGATAGGCCTTGCTGCTGAGGAAATGGAGGCAAGAACCTTCGAGGACCCGTAGGTATCCAGCTTGCATAACTGGGTCTATAATATTTGGTTTTGTTTTTATAGTTCAGCCTCAGACTTTATTCATAATATAACTGAAAGACAGTGTCTGTTCTGTGTATTGAAGGATATAAGATTTTAAGGGGGTGTGTGTGTGTGGGGGGAGGTCAAGTTTGGGAGGAAGGGGAAGAGAAAGGGTTTTATTTCAGACTCTTATGAAGAGTGGGGAAGTAAGTACATTTATATGCATATCGACTAGTATTAGGAAGTTATCCATTACTTAGATCGCTTTTCTTACTTATTTTGTTGTGGTTGCAAAGTATTCAACTTGAAACAAACCACTGTCACTGACAGTAAAGTGTATTTATTTAGGTATTTACATATTTGTTTTTTAATGCAGAAATTGAGAAACATGTCTGTTGAGTTATGTCAGTCAGCAGGTTGGGTAATGACATTTTGCGTTGAAAAGTCATGTGACCCAAACCCAGAAAACAGACCCTTAACTTTAGAGAACAAAGGGTTGCTGGGTGGGGGATGGGCTAAATAGGTGATGGGGATTAAGCACTGGGTGTCACAGTTAAGTGTTGAATCACTGAATTCTACACCTGAAACTAATATACACTATACATTAACTAACTGGAATTTAAATAAAAACTTGAAAAAGAAAAAAAGAAATCTTATTTCTACCACCCTCCCCAAAAATCATGTGACCCCAAATTCATTTTATGGAGAAATAACTCAGAGCAATTATAAGGAAAAAAAAAAAGAAGAAATATTTTGTGGGATGGTGACTATATTATGTATTGTATCTCACAAAATACCTGGATGAACAATGAGCATTAGGATTTTATAGTGTATCGGTTAACAGGTATTTAAATATTTGAGAGACAGGTGGGGGAAGGGAGGGAAAAATGAAACAAGATGGGACTCGGGGGGAGACAAACCATACGAGACTCTTAATCTCAGGAGACAAACTGAGGGTTGCTGGAGAGTGGGGAGGGATAGGGTGGCTGGGTGATGGATCTTGGGGAGGGTATATGGTATGGTGAGTGCTGTGAATTGTGTAAGACTGATGATTCACAGACCTGTACCCCTGGGGCAAATAATACATTATATGTTAACAAACAAGTATTTCATTAATTTATGGTCACATCTCTCATATCATTAAACATTAAGTACTTATACAGTTTTTATGGTTACTGGGTTGAACAGGATCCCCCAGAATTCATGTCCACTTGGAACCTATGAATATGACCCTATTTGGATCAGGGTCTTATATATGGAAGCAAGTTAAAATGAAGTCACACTGCATTAGGGCAAGCCCTTATGACTGGTGTCCTTTTAGAAAGGAGAAATTTGGGCACATACACAAGACATATAAGGGAAGAGTCCATGCGAAGATGAAGGGAGAGATTGGATTTATGTCGTCGCCACAAACCAAGGAATGTCAAGGATTACTAGCAATCCCGAGAAGCTAGCAAGTCAAGAAAGTACTCTTCCCTAGAGCCTCGAGCTGGCCTATCGTTACTTTGATTTCGAACGTCTTGCCTCCAGAATTGCGAGAGAAAAAAAAAATTCTGCTGTTTTAAGCCACACAGTTTCTGGTAATTTGTTATGGCAGCTTTAGAAAACAGATATGCATATAGCAATAATTTAAATGGCAGGCTGTATGTATTCAATAATCATTATGCACCAGGTATTGTGTTAAAGGAAAGTTTTGTGAGGAAAATTTCTTATCAAGATCACTTACGATTCTATTCGTATCATAAATATAGCCCCAAATGGCTGTCTTGTTTAGAATTTTTATCATCCATTTATAAAGCATAAAATATACCCTGCAAAGAAGTACATAGTCACACATACTCAAGCATTCCATTAATGCACAACTTTTCCTACTTGCTCCCCAAGTAGATGTCTTACACTGAAATTGTATTCCTGTTCTATTAAATCTACAGGACCATGAAACTGGTCTGTAAGACTAAGCTGACTTTACATATGTGAGCCGACTTATGTCAATACACTAGTAATTATCATACACTGAATGCTTTCTAAACTAAAAAATGGATTTCTGCTTGTTTATACACTGTGCAAAAATATGCGTAATATTTGTTTCTATTTATGAAGTACCCAAATAACCATTAAACAAATAGATTATTGATACGTAGACCAAAAAGAAATTGTTGAGGTAAATTCCTTAAATATTTTATTAATCCACACTAGTGGACAAAGTACACAGCCAGACAGAGTCAGAAAAATGTCTGCATGGTAACACGGTCACTAACAGACTCCAGATGTGTCATTAGAAGACCTCAAGGAAAGCTCCCAATAGCTTGGGCATTAAGAGGGACACTAAGCTAAGGTAAACACGCTCTGGGATGAACGAGAGGCTATCATTTGCACTCACGAGGGCATATTTTAGTTTCTACAACAGTTAAGAATGTTCATCTAAACATTTTTAAGACAATGGCATTGAGGATACATGAAGGAGCTGTTGGACCATGGTGACTTGCTGGACTTGGGGCTGCTTTTGGCTTGGTGACAAAATAATGAATGCCTACTTACATTCCTTCACTTTAAGATGGCTGCCAAGGCCTGCAGGAACTCTTCCGCACCAATTAGAACAAAGGTAAACAAAAATAACATTAAAAGTGATGGGCACGAGGCGAACAAAAGACAAAATCAATCTGGTCTTGGGTCTAGGTCTTTATAAGATACAGAACTCCTTCCTGCACTTGCTAAGTCTGAATAGGGGGAAAAGGAAAGAGAGTAGACAACGAATACAGCCGCTTCCCTCACTCTTCCATAATTATGAACATTCTTACTAAAACTGGGTAACTCTTATGTGGAAGCCATATGGATTTTTTTCAAGTGATTAAAGGAGTGTGTGACTGTGTAGTAATTCCAGCTCTGCCACTCGTCTCATTATGTGGTATGGGTTGCATTGTGGTTTAACCTCCCTGCAATTCAATTTTCTAGTGTGCCTTGTAAGGAATACTTATCCACCTGGCAAAAAAACAAAACAAAACAAAACAAAAGCTCTGGAATGACTTCTTGGTCTATTTATTAAATTTTCTTGAAATGCTCTCCTTGAGTCTAAAATGGCATCCGGCCCTGGGAAATCATTTCAGTATATGTTCAGAATAGCTACATCTGCAATTAACATGGAATAGTTTATTGTTGAAACATCTGACCACTTAACTATCTATATACCTTTATTCACAAAGCCTGATATCAATATCAGTACTTCTGGTATGAACATTCACACTTACTATCAGCCCACGTTAGCCCTAACTACTGTTTTGCCTAACAGGAACTTACAAGTCTATCTCTCTGTTTTTGTTTTTGTTTTTTAAATTTCAATCAGTTGCGTAGTATTTTCAATGTATTTGGCACCTCTGAATCTACGTTTGCTTGTTCCGTTCCTTGACTGACATCTTCTTCCCTCACAGAAAGAAAACGCGCGCTCACACACACATGCACACGCAGGCGCATGCGCACGTGCTCTAGCACAAATGGATGACAAGAGAGGAATCAACAAAGATGATATTTGGTCCAGTAAACCTAGGGAATTAGGAGAGACAAACATTTTTCTTAGATAAACTACTATACCATGTTATTAAAACAGCAATGAACAGGGAACAAGAAGACTTAATTTGAAATACCAGCTCTCGCATTGACTACATAATCCTTTCATGGGAGGTAAGCCCGTATCATTAAGGAGTAAGTTCATATAAGCCAAGATTATAGCACATTTTTTCCGACATGTTCTACAGTGCTCAGAGCCGAGTCTAGATTAATCTATAACTTCATAAATATTTGTAGAATCATAGAATGAGTGAATGAATTTCATTTCTTTATCTATAAAGGGACATTATAATATTTACTCACAGGGGTTGTTGCAAAAATCAAATGACATATGGAAAAACATCTAAAATAAAAACTGGCATGTAAAAAATAAAGCATGAGTGTATTCTTTGAAATAGGAAATTGAAAAAGAACCTCCACGTTTGTTGAGCAAAGCTATTTTTGTCTCATAATCAAAATAAGGAAACCAGAGTAATTGGGTTTGTGTGTTCATCACCCATATACAGCCAAGATGGGAAAAGAAGTTTTTCCTCTTCTGCCACTTTCTTTCCCAAATCCCAAAATAAAATTTAGCCTTAAGACAAAATGGTATTGTTCTTATAATTGATTTTACTCCTGAGCTAAGTAATGTTCTGAATCAACATGCAATGGCTACATTAGGCAATCTATTCGGATTGTCAATAATGTAGTATTTATATAGAAAAATTCTGCATTGTAATCATTAGCATTACCGTGTTTTCCCACTTAAACAGTAAGACCAAATGATTGCCCTGGAGTATAGGCAAACACACACACACACACACACACACACACACACACTCTCTCTCTCTCTCTTTTGTAGTGGTAATATATGAAGGAAGATTTCGGTAGTCAGAACTTAGGCTCAGACACTGCATAATGTCAAATATTAATCATTTGTCAGCCCTCCTACCCCCACCCCCACTGACAGCAGGAAGAAGTACATTAAGAGAATTACTTCCCCATAAGTGAGGTAACATCTGCCTCAAACCTGGGTTAGGATAGAGTCTGGACCATGTCCCTTGCAAGATCTGTTCATGTGGAATATAACAGAGACATTCAGTTTTGCCTGAGGGCTCTTGCAGGATTTGGAATGCATAATTTGGTAGAAACTGTAATAAAGTAAGCAGTGTTTGGCACACCAGTAATCTGCATTGAGTAAAGACTTCTGAGTATAAAATTCATACATACAATTTGCATTCTGGTTCCCCCCCTCCACTTTTAACTCCATGAATCATGATGATTAAAAAAAAACCCAAAAAACAAAAATCAACACTGATGAACAGGAGTTCTTCTATCCACACATTTAAATAATGATTTTCTTTTCTTTTTTTTTTTTTTTTGAACTCTGTCTCAAAGCAAAATAATACTTTCTAATTAGGAAGAGTCACCCTTTCCTCACAGCCTGTAGACACATGGCACATATGCTCATTACCAACCTCACATTTTCAAGCATTTTCAGTAGACAGGGCTTGAGGGTATAGCAAATGAGAACAGTCTGCCCATGTTAATCCAGTTGATTAAAACCAACAGGAACTAGTTACAGGTTGGAATTAACAAACTTTGTGCATTATGTGATTGAAAGGAGTAGATCCTCAATAAATGAGAAATGAAGAAAAAGAGAATGCCTACAACATTCTCTTGGTACTTGGGACAGAACTTTCATTAATAAAATCGATAAATTGGTAAAAACTAAGAAAATAGTATTAGGACCTTGGACTCACACTAACTTTATGAACTCACTCATATTTCTGTCGCCAAGATATTTGATAAACTTATAACAAGACTACTTTGTAAAATGCCTTACAAGTTAAAAACTACCTTACATCGACTCATTTCTGTGATTTTTTACTCTTATGAAAACCCTGTGAGCAAGATCAAACAGATGTTGGTATCTTAATTTTTAAAAGAGGAAATAAGTATGTCCCATTTTTTTTAACAGGAGAAAATCAAATTTAATAGTGTTCATACAGGAAATCCACACAGAATATGTCCCATTTTTTTTTTTTAAAGATTTTATTCATTCGCCTGACAGAGGGAGAAATTACAAGTAGGCAGAGAGGCAGGCAGAGAGAGAGGGGAAGCAGACTCCCCGCCTGCAGAGAGCCCAATGTGGGGTTCGATCCCAGGACCCTGAGATCATGACCTGAGCCGAAGGCAGAGGCTTAACCCACTGAGTCACCCAGGCACCCTGAATATGTCCCATTTTTAATAAACAGTCCAGATTATTCTGATGTAGGAGCTCCTGATGTATATTTTAGTGCTCAGGGAGCTTCTACATGTAATTAGAATGTCTCTTCATCCCTTCTAAATCTCTAGATTATAGCGTGTAGCTCAGTACTCGGTATGCAGTCATTTTAATTAAATCAGTCAATAGATGTAGACATAGTGCTACTTCTAGGGCACAGTTGGTCTTTTTCATAAATAGGTGATGTCCTCATAAAGGCCATATTTGGAAGCTTATCACATATACTGTTAATTTCCAGAAAATAAGCCCGAGATTGTAAACCTTTTGCCATATTGTTTAACATGAGGGGAAAATGATCCATTAAGAAGCAAATGCTAAAACTGTGGGGAAATAGGTAGAGTTTATCTAAGCATATTTTTCTACTATCAGCCTGAGAATTTTGGTAACTTAGTGAAGTAGGGTATAAACTCATTTTTTGGACTCCTGATTGATTCCTATTCAATCTAATAGATGACAGAGAAAGAAGGAATTTATCATGCATTCAGGAAAAAAAAAAAAAATTCCTGAAGGCCCTCTCACCCGCTAAAAATATCAGGTGGAACCCCAAAATACAAATTAAAGTTGACTCTGGGCCAGGGACTGGGCAAATGAACAGATCTTGCCATAATCATATAAAATACAACTGGCACTCTATTAGCAAGCCTGATAAATCAGGATGCAGTGAGTATCTGGCTTGTACCATTCCACCATGGAAGCTCCTAATGGTCTGATTTCAGTTGGTCCGCCATGGGATGTGACCTTTTCATTTACTGCAGCTCGTGGTTCACACAAGTTGTTCATATCCGATTTGTTCATTTGATCCTGTAATGATTATTTGAAGTAAGCTGGAAAGGGAACACTGCCTTCTTTTTATTAAAAAAAAAAAAAAGAGAGGCTGGGGAAACTCAGGTTGAGTCTCCAAGGTCATCTGATAGGGCAGTGGTTGAACTGATATCAGAACTGCATTCTCCTATGATCTTGCAACACCATGACATGCTCGAATGTCCCTTTTCACCTAGGGAATAATAACCAGGGTCATACTCCTAGATGACAAATAGTGACTAGAAGGAGAACTTAAGGCAGGAAAACAGCCCACCACTGTAGATGCAGGCTTGTGCGTAACTGGGTCTAACACTTCCCACATAACTTAAAATCGTGTTTAGCAACAGAGACATGACTGAAACCCCAACTAGACACTAGATGATTTTTTGTCTATGGGCTCCTGCTCTAAGTTGTGCATTGTTCTCCCTTCAAATGCACTAGCCATCTTTAAACATGTAGCTCCCATATATTCAACCCGATGCTAAGTAAAAGAAGAAAAATTGAAATATGGTATTCCCCTCTTACCGCATTTCTAATTTCATGCCCTTACTTTACTTTTTACACCTACAATTTGACTTCCTTTTGTATTATACCTTTTTTGTTGTTTTAACCGCTTAAAGTTTAACTTGTGTGTCATAAAGTATTTTCTCCTCAGAAAGAATACAGTAGGGTGCCTGGGTGGCTCAGTGGGTTAAGCCTCTGCCTTTGGCTCAGGTCATGATCCCAGGGTCCTGGGATCGAGCCCCACATCGGGCTCTCTGTTCAGTGAGGAGCCTGCTTCCCCTCTCTCTCTGCCTGCCTCTCTGCCTACTTGTAATCTCTGTCAAATAAATAAAATCTTAAAAAAAAAAGAATACAGTGTATACACCTAGACTGTCTTAATTCATAAGCACACACTAAGTATATATTTACATTTTAAAATTAGGACAGGGGCGCCTGGGTGGCTCAGTGGGTTAAAGCCTCTGCCTTCGGCTCAGGTCATGATCCCAGGGTTCTGGGATCGAGCCCCGCATCAAGTTCCCTGCTCAGCCAGGAGCCTGCTTCCTCCTCTCTCTCTGCCTGCCTCTCTGCCTACTTGTGATCTCTGTCTGTCAGATAAATTAAAAAAAAAATAAATAAAATTAGGACAAAGTATGAAAATAATGATAGGGATATTTATTGGCTTTCATTATAGTTTCTCCATTTAAAAAAACTAAAAATATCATTTATTTTTTGTTCTGCTTTCTCCTTCACCCCCTCTTAACCTGCATGAGGCATACTGTTCCACATCTCAGTTTGGTTTTGAATACCACAGATCACACTAACATGTCTGTGTAGTGCTGCTCATGCCAACATTAGTATTTTGTGCACTGTGTCACAGCAGTACCCAGCGAGAAGCAGAACTTCAGCGGGAATGCCTCCCGAAATTCATCACTGCTTCAGCCTGAAGTACAGTTTGGGATTCAGTTATTCGACTCCCAGGCTATTGTTAATCTCTTAAATATCCTGTTTCCACTGGGAGACACCAAAGGCTGATGACTACAAAGTTGGTCATTCCAAAATGTCAAAGACCTCAGACTCAAAATTTTCTTCAAAGACTGAGTGTGCTAAGAGCGATATTCTAACGTCGGCCAACCAACCGCAGGTAAAGCCTGCTGAGAACATGAGGCTCTCATTTAAAAATCTACTTAAAAAATGGTATTGACCATGAACAGTTTGTTGCAATGTCCATGCCGGTATGTGCCATTTTAAAGATATAAATTTGCGTAGGGATGATTTTACTGAATAGCAAAGAAAAAAAAAGATGTATAGGTAAAAATTTGTGAACCTTGGATGTTGGCCCTAAACCTTCATTTTTGAGCACAACTTCTTTTAAAATTCCCTAGTCACTTTGTGTACTGCCCTTTACTTCTATCATAAAGCATAATAATCTTTTGTACCCGAGTTTCGGATAGGTAAAAGTGTCCAAGAGAAGTTCTTCAATCTTGAAACGCATTTTGTAAATTGTAGGTTATCAGCAGGCATTTTTTTAGGCCTCTGAGGCCAGATACAAACCTAACTTCATTCTCCCTTCACCAGTTTCTCAAGCTTTAGAGGGATTTAAAAATACACAGTAAGAAGGAATGGACAAAAAACTTCAAGGAATGTGCTGTACTTTCCCTTGTATATATTTATATCTGTATTTGTCTATCTAGGTTCTTGAAATTTTATTGAAAAAGCTGGTTGACTTAAGTTAAAATTAATTTAAAGCCATCCTAATTATATAACCAAAGGATCCTTGGGAATTATGTATAAAATTACTCTAGCTTCCTCATCATAAATATGTCATTTCAGATGTGTTTGGAAATATTCTACTTGGTATTTTGTGGTAGAGCTCAGAGTCACTGTATTAGAGATACAAGAAGACAGTTTTTAAAAATTTTTAATATATATTAAATATAAATTTGAGCTCTATATGCCATATGTATGTATGCATGCATGTGTATTGACGGGGACCTCCAGAATTTATAGAATTCTATACACACACAATTATAGGAAATGAATTTTATAATAACTTCATTAAATAATTTCAAATGTTTTAGAAATACATAAAGTGGGCCACCCGTGTGACTCAGTTGGATAAGTCTCGTTTGATTTCGGCTCAAGTCTTGATTTCAGGGTCATAAGGTGGAGCCCTGTGTCAGGCTCCAAGCTGGATGTGGAGCCTGCTTAAGATTCTCCCTCTCCCTCTCCTGTCGCCCCTCTACCCCCACTTGTGCACTCTCTCTCTCTCTCAAGAAAAGAAAAAAGAAATGCATAAATTACGATTTATAAAGAACCTTCTTATTATAAGTTTTCACTGAGTTTAGCTTGAAACTTTCCTTAAATATAAGGAAATTTAGTTATTTTGGTGTCATTTTTCTTCTTGTCTTTACAAAGAGTTTTATAGAAGGTCTTATAATGTTGAATCAGAGGACAGAGATATTCCAGTGAAAGGTTTCTACCTGTGTAGGATTGAGGATAATGCTGTTTTTCACTCTATTATAAATAGCATCAGTGAAAAGTTTCAGAGAACTTCAAATTCTGATAGCAACAATCACAATGTCACTTAAAATGGCATATATATACATATATATATGCCATATATATATTATATGCCATATATGTATATATGCCATATATATGCCATATATATAATATATATATTATATGCCATATATATTATATATATAATATATATAATATATAATTATATATAATATATAATATATTATATATATTATATGCCATATATATTATATGGCATATAATTTATATATTATATATTATATATATTATATATATGGCATATAATGTAATATTTTACTACATTGAAAATGAACTCTGATCAATTTATATTTAATTTAATATCAATTTTCTCCCACAGAAATGAAGAAAAATAACAGAAACCAAGCTATATTCATAATACTTATAAATTCTATCTCAGAAACTATTTTTTCATTCCTTTTTAACTATAACACATAAGTGATATTATGAAGCAGAATTTTCTCTATAGATAAGATCCTGGTAAATACTGAACCAATTCATTAGCATTATAGTTGATTTTAAGGATTATCTGTCTTTCAAGGAACAGAGTATTTGTTATACATGTTAGCTTGCTAATTTGGATACATTTCAAACTAAAGAAAATAAAAACGTGAATATTTCTTTGCCGATTCCCATTTTCACATCACGTAGCACAGCTGCAAAAACATTCATTGTATTTTCCTTTTATTTTAAGACTAAACATCAAGTGGATGTAAAAACTAAACAGTATTAGACACTGTAAAAATAGGTTATATATATTCTGCATAATGATTTTCAAACATATTGTGAGCAAATAGAGAAAAAAAAAAAGGTTTTCTTCCATCGTGCATTTTTATGGCCATTTTCTCAGGAACTGATATTAAGTCTACTTTTTTGTAACAATTTCCACCCTCATCCCCGCAAAGTACTTTCTGGCTGCGTGACCCAAGTTGCTTATATAATTTGTCAGGCTTCCCTGGTATTAAAAAAAATTAATTTACTTGCAAAAGATATTTATAAACCTCTTTTGTATAATATACAAAGAATATTGTATCAAATCTAAAAGGGAATTCATTATAAGTCAACTGGAACACTTATAATTTCATGATTATGTCACTGAATGGAGAAAAACTGCTCTCCTACCTAGTTTGAAAATAGTCAGGAATCAACTGCTATTTCCTAGAGTTGTTCCACATTTTAATTGACCAGTGTGGTCTACTCAAGATTAGAAAAGAGCTTCCTGGACAAAAGTGAAGTTTGTACTTGGTCTGAGGCACTCAAGGGAGGCAAAGTTGGTGAAGGATCTTCTCTAAGTGGATCTGTGCAGACCTAAACAGAATGTTTTCTTGGTTGAAAGACGAGGTCATCTCTGATCTGAGAGTGAATAAAACAACTAAAACAAAGTAAAACAAAACAAAAACACAAAAGTGCTCTGATGGATAGAATTCCCAAGGTAACTCATTTGACCTTTATCCAACAATACGACCTTTGAGGTATTTCTTCTAAGGGGTATCTTTTAACCACTCGAATCCTTCTGGTCTAGGAAATGATCAGGAAGTCAGGCACTCCTGACGGTTAACTCCACATTGTCATTCACTCTCTCTAAGCCTACCTAAGTAAAAGTTGGCAAGAAAAAAAAGGAGTTTTTGTAGATAATTTTCATATTCTTTACACTGGTGCTAGACTCTCAATTGACTTGAGGAGTTGAAATTCACAGACACTTCTCAAACCTGTATTTGACACGCAGTGCAAGAAAAGGATAAGATTTCTTGTTTCAAACCCTTGCTGTTCTAAAACTCTTGAGGTTATCTGTTACTACATCATAACTAAGGCATCGTCGCTAAAAAAATGTTCTCTAGATAAGAAAAGAAAGAAGAGAGAACTTGGATTGGATCAGTGGGAAATGAAAAGACAGGATAAGAAAATACTCTGTAAATACATAAACAAAATTTAGGCATTAATAGTTGTTGATTTAAGGGACAGAGACAATAGCTTTTAAAAGTATTCTACATGAGAATCTTGTTCGTCTTTGCTATAAAAATACACAATATATATTGTATTGAAGTATATATATATTTTTCACATAAATGATAAAATGAAGTAACATTGGCAGAACATAAGACAATAAGGTATAAAGTTGTTTGCTAAATTGGGATATATATGGTGAGCTCTTACAAATTTCACTAATTTTATTTAAAAGTGGCCAGGCAGACCTTGAGACTTCCTGAGGTGTTTGATATATGGGACTCTCAATCTCTAGTAGTGGATAGAATTAACGATCCTATGTCCAAACTTGAACCAGAAATGTTCACTTATGATAGAAAAGATAGTAAGATTATCAGCTGCAGTGAATTAAAAATCTAAGTTTTCACATAGGCACTCAACATTGTCAAGCGATCTTATTTCATTTTTCCACAAGGACTGCTTTCATACACTTTAATATCACCTGTTTCATATCTTCTTCCTTTAATTTTCCTACTGCTACTTTTAATCTGCACGCTCAGTTTAGAATATTGTTTCAACTTTTTTTAAAAGACAAGGAAGCCATCAATTAGAGAAAATCTCTATTTTCTTGCAACAAAATCCAGCAATCTATCCACTCCAATTTCTTATCCTGTCTCCCTGTTACAACAAAACAAAGGGGTCTCCAGCTAACGAAGACCAGTTTCTCCATGCATGCACTGGATTCCATTCCTCTTGCTTTCCCAAGGACTTTGCTCATTTTGTATTTCACTCTGTCTCCTCATCATCAGATCATACTGTTTTGCATCTCCCTTCTTGAATGTCTTGTTTCTTCTCTTCCTCCCTTCATTTTGTTCCCTCCTCTTCCTCCCTCTCACCTAAAACATTACAAATAATGTACAAACATCTTCGAGGTCTCTAATGGCAAATATAATTGTTATCTTGGTATTATAGTAATATAATTGGTACAATATTGGCATATGGTATAATTATATACTATCCAGTAACTTATTAAAACCAAAAAACTGTTTGGTCATCTTTAATTTTCCACTTCTCTAACTCCTTATATCATGTTAGTTTTCAAGTTAGTATATTTCCACCCCTAAAATCTACCTCCAAACTGTATAATTCTCCCTATTCTCATACCGACTTTAGCCCAGACAACAACTGTAAACACTAAATGGGTCTCTAAGCTTCTATATATGCCCTATTAGAAATAATGATTTTAGGGCGCCTGGGTGGCTCAGTGGTTTAAGCTGCTGCCTTCGGCTCGGGTCATGATCTCAGGGTCCTGGGATCGAGTCCCACATCGGGCTCTCTGCTCGGCAGGGAGCCTGCTTCCTTCTCTCACTCTCTCTGCCTGCCTCTCTGCCTACTTGTGATCTCTCTCTCTCTCTGTCAAATAAATAAATAAAATCTTTAAAAAAAAAATTTAAAAAAAAAAATAAAAAAAAAAAGAAAGAAATAATGATTTTAAATTTAACAATGGCAAACATAAGAATATGTTATTCTAAGCTTTAAACCATGGCCTTATTTGGATATGCAGGACCTATTCACCTGGCTTTTCAACCCACTAGGGTCTGGCCATCCAAAACTAATGGAGGCAGTTTAACATGCCAAATATTTCCCACCACAGTTCCTTTGTACATAAGCTTCTTTCTAAGGTTCCCCTCCCTCAATCTCTCAGGGGCTAGTCTCTCTCAACTTAAATATATGATTTAAAAAGCTCTTCCTCTGGTTATCACCTCACTACCATATATTACTTAATTTTATCACAATATATCTCTGTCTCATCTCTCTCTCTCTCCTTCTCTCCACCCATCCATCCATTCAACTATGGATATGTTAACTATTTATTATTTTTCCCTTTACTACATAACAAGGTCCCTACAAGAGAGGAGCTGTGTCTTTTAATTTAGTTTTCTATAGCCACACCTACTATGATGCCCGGTATGTAGGTATTACTGCCCCTAAAAAAATATGTCCCTCAAGCTTGGAATAGGATACTCAAAGTAAATCAGAAAGCCTAGTTATAGAGCTCTTTGTTGTTGATGATAGGACTGCTGATAAATAAATAGGACTGGTTAAAATTTTCTAAGAACATTTTGAGACTTCAGATCAAAGGTACTGAGTAACATTACTACTTGCTGATAGCTAGGACTGGAACAAGTAGGGACTGGCATCTGTTACTACATCAAAAATAAATCTTTAAAGACATTCAGCACTTAGCAATACTCTCAGTTATTATATAAGATAATACAATCAGGATTTATTTTACATCTCTGCCAGAAACTTTTATTTTTACATTAGTTCAATTTTATTTAAAATTGAAGGTCTCTGGGTTATACTGGCAGAAGAGTATGAAGAAAATCATCTTAGAATCAGAATAGCTTGATTTGAATGCTGGTGTTCTTCTTTTTTCTTTTTTTAAACTATGAGGTCTGTGGAAGGTATTTCTTATTGGAAATAACACTCAAAATCATATCAAACCAAAATTACTTCATAGAGTTTTTGAAATTATCACATCAAATAAGATACTGTATCCTAAGCTATGTAAAACAAATGTAACACAGAATTGTTTGCATTATCTTTCTCATCTTGATAGAGATGAGTATCTCTATTTTTTTATGGAAAGATTATTAGGGTTTAATTTCAAAATTGGAAAAATAGATTTTTATTGAGGTATCTAGGTCAGAGCTTAGCAAATTATAGTTATTATTTACTTACAAGTTCCACCCTCATCCATACATTTAATAAATGATGCCTGGGAACCTACCATATGCTAGGTACTGAGTGAAGCCCAGTTACACAATATGAATAGGGCAGGCATGTGCTTGCCCTGATGGAGTTTAATATCTAGAGGAGAGAGAGAGAGCACATACATAAAATCACATATAAACAATTACTTGTAAATATTTTAAGTTGTATGAAGGAAAGTAATAAGTTTAAATAGGGAAAAAATACAATGGGTAAGGAAAGAACTTTTATTTATTTATTTTTTAAAAATATTTTATCTATTTGACGAGAGAGAGCGAGAGAGCACAAGCAGGGAGAGCAGCAGGCAGAGGGAAAAGGAGAAACAGGCCCCCCACTGACCAGGGAGCCCAATGCACGGCTCAATCCTAGGACTCTGGGATCATGACCTGAGCCAAAAGTAGGCACTTAACCGACCGAGCCACCCAGATGCCCCAGGAAAGAGTTTTTAGAGTTAATTTTTTTATGATATTAATAATGAAAATAAAATAACACAATTTTATTAGTCTTTCAAATGTACTAAAATGTGGAAACCAATATATAATAAAGTTTCTATAATGTATGTTTTTATTATATATATTATATATGTGTTTATATATGTTACACATAGTATATATATTTATATATAACATATAAAAAACTCTTACCTTTTACAACAATCATTTAATATATATATTTCATTTTGTCATATTAGTTAAATATTTTAAATCACCTGTTCTGAATAATTTTAATGCAATTACAAAAGTCTTATGATACAATGGTACAAATATTAATATAATGGAACATATTTTATGAATGAGAAAACACAATTTCCAACAGCACTAATGCATGACAAAAGGGCAAAGCATCAAAAATATCAGGTTCAAAATTGTGAGTAACAGACTGTAATAAGTACATAGGTAATGAGTACATATAATTTTATGTACTTTTCTTTTTTTTCCAAAATTAGGGATGGATTTGGGAAAGTTAATGCCATTATAAATCAATGTATTCATTGATGAGCTATTATATGCATGTGTATATAAATCAATCTTTTGTTTCTTTCCTTGGAAGCTTCCCCCACACATCTGTTTCCTTCTACAGATATTCTTCAAGATGATGAATGATTTAAGTTGTGTGTCAATCAGAATAAAATCCAATGAAAGCTCACAAACATGTAATTTCTATCTGTAATGATTTTGGTTAAGATGTTTTAGTTAAAGGATATATAATTGTGTAAAGACTAAAAGAGCAGCAAAATGAAAGGGAAGGACTGATCAAAACCCATTTGGTAATGTGAAAATCATGAATACTCAGTTTTAAGCCTCCAGAAAGTGAGAAAACCTGCAGGAGATGGAAAATATCCTTCTTGGCTACTGAACACTGACGCGTGCATCCATTTTTCTTCTCTGTGGGCGGTGATTGCTATAGCTGCTTCGAGAATCCCAAACATTTCACGGTGTATGAGAACATAGATGATTTAAGCATGGTCACATTCTAGCCTGCGGATCGTTTTCCTATTAATGATATTGAGTACTAAGAGAGATCTTAAAGCACATTGTTATATGATATAAAATAAATTGATGCCCAAACTCTGAGTAGGTTTGTTTGGTTGGTGTCCAATGACAATGGATGGTTACAGCTGCATGAAGTCATAACCAACTGGCTTCATAGCCTTCTGTTTGAATCAGTGCCCAATCCATTTTATACTAATCTAAGTGGATATAAACTTTGCACTTATTTGGCTCAACATTTCAGCATTTAAAAATCCTTTCCAAACACTGACACAAAGAGTAACTATTTAGAAGCTTGCTCTCCCATGCTGTATAGAAAAAATAGAGCTTAAATGTATTTTCAAATTTCTCCCATCATTCTACCTTTCCCTTATGCTTTTTGTTTGCATATTTGGTTCTTTTGGTGCTGGTGGAGAAAGATGTGAACTCTGTATAACCAAAGAGTACTATCTGAAATGGCAGTTACTATCCACATGTGGCTATTTAAATTTAAATTTACGAAAACAAAATAAAATTTAAAAATCAGTTTCTCAGTCATGCCAGCTCTATTTCAAGTGCTAGAAAGCTACAATAAAACATTTCCATCACCACATAAGGTTTTATAGGACTCTGCTGTTCTTAAAGGCTACATATAAAATAGAGGAATATATAAAAATGTATTCTCTGCTACTTATAACCCTACATCCAGCTTGCAGGAGTCCAATCTTGAAAGTCTTCTAAACTAATCTTGTCACTCCATACTCAGAATTGAGCTTGTTCTAGAGCAGAACTCCAGAAGTGGCTTCTAAAAATAAAGTGACCTAGATCCAGGCATGATGAATCTAAGTTTTCAAAAGTTTTAACATTGTCCCACATCTTGTAACACTTTACTGTCTTACTCAGTGGCCAGCGTGCTACAAAGGTTGAGAAAGAAGCAGGAGTTGAGTAAACTGGTCTAGGCTGATGCGGTGGGAGAGGATGACGATGGGACTCTTATGCTTTGAATCAATCTTTCTTTTTGTTTTTGCCAGTCCACAGTTGGATTGTTGAAAACTTCCCCTGAAAGGACCTACTTATGAAGACTGGAGAGAAACCAATCTATTTGAAACTTTTATTCTTAGTTTTTACAGTCATAATGTAAAATGTCCAGCTGACTACATGTAGTATGACTTTTAGAAGGTTTCTGTCACAGGTCTTCCTTGTGGTTATCTTAAGTCTTGTTCTTAAAGTCTAGTAACTACTGTAATTTCATCACCTTTCCACTGGCGTTTGTTATTTTGAATATAATTCTCAGTTTTATCTACTTTGGTCTTATTTGGCATGATACAAGAACACTAAAATAAGTGAAACAGAAATCCGAAGACCTTCAATCTGTTGTTTAGGGATTTAAACAAGTTATGAGTCATTCATGATGCTTGGAAAAATCAGATTTTGGATCAAAATAGGAGAATGGTATATTTGTAATCATTCACTACCCATGAACTGAAAAGAAAAACAACCAGAAAAAGTCATTGCCAAGTTCTCTTCCAAATAATTGTGTGCAAAGAACAATGATCACAGGTACACTATGAAGCAAGGTTCCTTTCCAGTGGTTATGAGTTCTGAAAGAAATGCCATCCTTCACTTAATTGGAAATAAACCACAAAATAGATGCCATCATGTCATCATGTTCTTGTTCTTTTGATGTTTCAGGTTTCATTTATACTAAAAATACGGATTTAAGCAAACAAAATCCACCCCTACTACAATAACAAATAATAATGCCATACGTTTGAAGTTGCACTGAAAACGATATTCACAGGTTCTAAGTTTTTTTTTTCTTTCCTAGATCTCAAAAGGAAAAACATTAGCATTTAACTGATTGTGTAATATTCCACTCCTGTCTGTGCCACTCAATGAAAATATTAATAATATGGATGGTCACATCAGCCTACTTGATAGTTTTGAGTTGTATAGTTTCACTTCTCATGTTACATATCATTTTGATTTCAAATTAATCTTTCGGTCTCAAGCTCATGCCTGACTCAAGGTCAAGGTGTTTTCTTATTGTGATTAACTGCAGTGTATCCCGGTTTGCATTGGCCACTTGATTCCACTTCCTTTTGATGACATTAGACAATCACATAGCCAAACTATTTCCCCAATTCCTTGGTCCCTAACCTTGTTTCACTCTGCTTGCTTGACACCACCTGCACCATTCTTGTTCCAACCACCTTTGCAGTGGGGAATCAATTTATTGACAAAGGTTGTGAGTATAGGTCAAAACAACATATTCTGATTCCAGAATACCAGCATTAAAAGTGCTCACTTATACAAATGTCTGGTATATTATCTTTTGAACATTTTATGCATTTCAAATATTTCATAATAAAAATCGGGGTATAACATGAACCCTTATCTTTATAGATATAAACTATTTTTTCCTAGCCTTTTCTCTGGAATACGGACCACCTTCAAGAGAATTGCATTTATTCAATAATACCCACAGTCAGTAGGAGATGAATTTTTCTTTCAACTAAAGAAAGCAACTGTGTGTCAAAATAGACTAACATCTACAGTTAACTTCCAAATATGTGTGTTTGCGGCATTTAACTTTTCTGGCCTTTGTTTTTATTCTATTTATTTATATATTTATTCATATTCTATGATATAAAATATAAAGGAAAATAATATAAGAAGTTACCCCAAGTTACATAGAAGATACTGTGTTTCCAGGAGGACGATGTCAGTGTCACATCTGTCTTAGCTACTTCAAGTGTATAGCATAGCGTCTATCTCAGAGTCAGCTGAATATCTTAATGCATGAATGAGATTCGTTTTACTTATACTATATTACTACATTGCCACTTTCCTCCTTACGGACTTCGTGTAATATAGCCACATAGAAGATTTACTGTTTGGAGACAAAAGGAAGAAATACATGCAGAGCTAGCAACCCAATTGAGTTAGAATGATTTCACTGATGAGGATGAACATCAATAATGTAATGGCTCTGAGACCACTGGCTTCCCATATACGTATTTGGGTCCACTCTTTGTACCTCTCCAGTTTATTAAAGGTGAACTTCAAGATTTGGCTATAAACTAAAAATGGGTCTGTGAAATCTCAAAGGACCACATGGAAGCTAAAAATGTAATTAGCACTGTATTTTAACAAAATTTGAGACTGTTCTTCCCCCAGATACTGTGGAATATGAGCTGCAGATGTGTTTACTCTGGCAAAAGACTCAAGATCAAAACAATTCCCATAAACAGCAAGGGAAGAAGCCGTTTCCACCCTAAACATCCTATATTCTGTATCTCGGGCTTCTTTACAAATGAGACTCAGGGCATTACTGCAGTATTTACTATTTCAAGTGATACAGGTAAAATGTTACTCAAATTGTTTTCTAAAAGAGTAGTTCCTTGAAAATCCCCTGAGTTCAAGAGCCTGGGAAGAAACAGTGTCTGATACATCGGGATAGGGAACGCCCTAGGCTGCAAAGATAACACTAGAAAATTTCAGTTTCCTTTTCACTGCCTGTAGGTTAGCAAGTCCTCGCAGGGCATTGGACAGGTTAAAAACACGTGTCACCTACACAGACGTGATTTTGTGGAATCGAAAAGTTAGGAGATGGGTTTTTCGCTTTCGTTTTATTTTATAAGAGGATTTTAGTATATTAAATTGTGACATGAGTATATGCTTTTAGTGCTAATAACAATGGGATCTTCAATTAGTACACATGGGGAGAGAATATACTTCAAAAAAAGATTATATTTCTTTGACAGAGAACAAAAGCAGGGGGAGCAGCAGGCAGAGAAAGAGGGAGAAGCTGGCTCCCCACTGAGCAGGGAGCCCCATGTGAGGCTTCATCCCAGGACCCTGGGATCATGACCTGAGGCGAAGGCAGATGCTTCACTGGCTGAGCTACCCAGGCGCCCCACAGGGAAAGAATATACTTGCCAATATTTATGACTTTAACATGAAAGGAAGTGTCAAAAATTCCAAATAAATAAATATATGAGGTAAATTTGGGGAGTGACCCCATAAAAACTAAGGAAAACTTAAGAGGTATACAACACTGAAAAGCAGGGTGGGTGGTTTTTTTTACCCCGCTTCACCTGAATCTTTGCCATGCAGGCCACGGCCATTAGCTCTTTCCATGTTGCAAGAGAATCCAGAAATCAGAATTTTAACTTCAAATCTTCTAACTGTTGAATTCCGGCCTTTTTTTCTTGCCATTCATAAATGTCTCAGGCAAAACCAAATGCGTCTGCCAGCCGGATTTTGCCACAGGACTGCCGTTTCTGACCTCCGGTTAAGCCAGTCAGTTTGAGCCATTTCTATTTGGTGTACTTGGATCCGTTTCTATCAATCTTTTTTTTTTTTTTAATTTTTTTTTATTATGTTCAGTTAGCCACTGTATAGTACATCATTGGTTTTTGATGTAGTGTTCAATGACTCATTGTTACGTAGAACACCCAGCATTCATCCCAGCACGTGCCCTCCCCAATACCCACCACCCTTTTACTCCCTCCCCTCACCCCCTCCTCTCCGAAATCCTCTGATTGTTTCTTGCTACAACGCAGCAAGAGGGTGATTTGGGGCTGGACAAGAGCTAAAAGATGTTTTCTGAACTCTGATATCCTGTAATACTATTTATTTTACATAAGTATTCATTCTTTAACACAAAAGAAACAATAAAATTTAATTGCAAGTAGCTACTATGATTAATCTAAAAAGAAAATCCCTACTGCTGTATTATGACTCCATATGAACATTTAAAATGACTATAGGAATAACGGAGTTTCAGATCCAGAAGAAATACTATAATCATGCCGTAGCCAATGAACCGATCAATTTTATTATTTAGCAGAAGGTAAGAAAGTAAATGTTTTTTCAAAGCAAGTAACTCAATGTGTGCCCATGCGTTCTTTACCTCATCTCTCAAGAAAACTCAGCGTTTGTAAACAAATCATTATCAAAATTTATTACGAGGAAGCAAATATATGACCAAATCTGTCAAGGTTATTCTTATGTTTCAAGTCCCCTCATATCCATTCATCATAATCACTAGTCCCATCGCAAATGACTCAACATTGAGAACAGCCTCTTTTGCTTGTTGCTAACCCTGCACTGGCTTTGGTACAGAACTGACAAAACAAATTAGTTCAACTGGTGATTGAAGCTCTTTGCCATAATAAATGGGCTTATATACATTTTTCAAATGGAAAATATTAGGACATTTAAAAGAAAACTGCTGGTGGCAACCATTACTTCTTAAAGGTATAGTGCTCCGTTTTGCTCTGCATATGATGGCTTCCCTCTTTCCTGCCAGGCCAGCTCCGGCTGATCCTTCAAGTTACTGATCGCCTCCTGTGCAAAGTCTTTCTTAACCCCCTGAGAGTAGCAGTGCTTTCCTCCTCAGTGAGATCACGATGCTGTGTGTGCATGTGCATACATACATACATACGCACATGTGCACATACGTATGCATGTTTTTGTGCATGCAGGTACGTACATTTGTATGTGTGTCTTTTATTCTTCTTCCACTAGTTTCATCTGGGCCTGGAAAAGCTGGTCTTTATGTAAGATTCCCAGCATTTGTAACAACATCTGGCTCACTAGAGTTATTAAATGAATATTTGTTGAATGAATGAATAAATAACAAGTACAACTTACACCCTTAATAAGCAAACTTTAAAAATTAAACAACCTATTTTACAGTGTATTTGGAAATATGGATTTTGTAATAAATTATTAAGTAAAAATGATGATATGGAAATTTATCTATTTCTATAGAGAGGAATGAGTGTCAGGTTTTGTATACTCCTATAACTGCAATCAAGATTTCAAGCAGTATACGAGCAAATGTAAGGCTATATTTTTTAAAGGGCAAGTATCTGGGCACCTGGGTGGCTCAGTTGGTCAAGTGTCTGCCTTGACACTTGTCCCAGAGTCCTGGGATCAAGACCCTCGTTGGACTCCCTGCTCAGTGGGGAGCCTGCTTCCCTCCCTCTCCCTATGCCCCTCCCCCGGCTCATGTTCTCTCTGTAGCATGCTGTCTCTCTGTCTCAAATAAATAGAATCTTTAAAAAAAAAAAACAAAGGGCAAGTATCTCAGCATTAAAAAAATACTGAAGGGAGGTGGGTTGGGGGATGGGTTAGATAGGTGAAGGGAATTAAGGAGGGCATTTGTGGTGAGCACTAGGTGTTGTATGTAAGTGTTGAATCCCTAAATTCTATACCTGACATTAATATTACACTGTATATTAACTAACTGGAATTTAAATAAAAGCTTGGAGAAAAAGCTATCACTTAGGTCTAAAAGAAAATAACTGAGCACTTTAATATGTACTTGGAAAAGAGGAGAAAAGTATTGAGAGCATTAATAAGTAAGATTTGTAATGCAAAACAGTAAAGATAGAATCCTTAGAATAGGGTAGTTCCCCGTATCTGGAGGAAGTACGTTCCAGGATCGCAGTGGATGCCTGATAGCTAAACTATGGCAAGAACCTAGGTGTCCATCAACAGATGAATGGATAAAGATGATATGGTATATACACACACACACACACACATGCACGCGCGCGCGCGCACACACACACACACACACACACTATGGAATACTTTGCAGCCATCAAGACCCCCCAAATCTTGCCATTTGCAACGATGTGGATGGAACTAGAGGGTATTATGCTACGTGAAATAAGTCAATCAGAGAAAAGACAATTATCATATGATCTCTCTGAGATGAGGAATTTGAGAGGCAGGGTGGGAGGTTGCGGGGGGTAGGGAGGGAGAAATGAAATAAGATGGGACCGGGAGGGAGACAAATCATAAGCGACTCTTAATCTCAGGAAACAAACTGAGGATTCCTGGGGGGTGGGGAGGAGGGAGAGGGTGGCTAGGTTGGCTGGGTTATGGACACTGGGGAAGGTATGCACTATGGTGAGTGCTGTGAAATGCATAAGACTGATGATTCACAGACCTGTACCCCTGAAACAAATAATGCATTATATGTTAATAAAAAAAAAAAAAGAAACTGCAAGTAGTACTGAATATGTGCTCTTTATCCTATAGGAACATACCGATAGTAATGTGCATAAGTTATGCACATTAAGAAATTTAAAACAAAACTAATGAAATAGAAAAAAAAACTTATAAGTATTTTCCATAGTAAAAGTTATATGAATGTGGTATTTCTCTCTCAAATATCTTCTTGGACTGCATTCACCCTTCTTCTTGTGATGATATGAGATGATAAAATGCCTACCTGATGAGATGAAGTGGGGTGAATGACACCGGCATTGTGACATTGCCTTACACTACTACTGATCTTCTGACCTTTCATCAGAAGGATCACAGATCTGCTTCCAGACCAGGGCTGATCCTGCAGAATGGAAACCACCAGAAAGCAAAACTGCAGACAAGGGGACACTACTGTGTAGAGAATCCTTGTATCCAATAGTCATTAGCTAATGAGAAAGACATTGAGAGCTGTGAGTGTAATTCTGTGATTATTTTATTTCTAGATTGTGCATAATCTATACCTACACGTTAAATTATAATACATCAAAGGTAGCACATACACAACTTAGTAGAAAAGCTCTTGTTATTTATTTTCAAGACCCGCAAGACAAACAGAGAAAGCAGATAAAATACATCTATTGAACTACAGCTGTTCAGGGGAAAGGACTCATGATTTAAACTAGGATTAATGTGGGAATAGGTAAGATTTCCTTATATTTTAACATTATACGCACTATCCTTTCATTTTGATCTGAATTTTGAATTGTTATCTCAGACAATATTCCAACTCACAAAAGTGATATATCAGACAACAGCTTATAAATACCAAATCTCTAATTAGGCGCTCTTTCCTAAAATAGATGCTAAGGCAATAGGTAAACACCAAGTTTCTGTGTTTAAAAAGCTAAAACTGTGCTACTGGATATGTTGTTTTGGAGTAGTAAAGCTTTGATTAGGCAAAATACGTGACATCTGTTTCAGGACTAATATGGAAGTTATAACAAATTCCTTAAAAGCAGCATATGTATTTGAAAATGAAAATGTACTTCTTTTGGGATGCCTAAGTGGCGGAGTCAGTTAAGTGGGGACTCTTGGTTTCAGCTCAGGTCCACGATCTCAGGATCGAGCCCCATGTCAGGCTCCGTGCTCAGAGTGGAGCCTGCTCAGGTTTCTCTACCCTCTCTCTCTCTCTCTGATCCTCCCATCCTCAAATAAATATATAAATCTTAAAAAATAATAAATAAGTAAATAAAATATATTTATTTTGTTGACATATTTTTTCCATTTCACTTATGTTATATCAGGTGACAGAAATACTTTCTAATCTTTTTTCCTCAAATTAGGATAAATTTAAAAATTCAATAAATGAGATGATTATGAAAAATAATGTAAGGCTAGAAAAAAGATTCTGTGGAACATATGGGAGTTTGCATTGTGATGTTCTAATTAATTGGACTTAATTTCCTTTTATTTAGTCAAGAATATTGTTAACAAATATCTTATACTGCTTTGCATTCTATTTAAATTGATAATAACTGGATCTGTCCAACTCTCCACCATTGAGAAGGAAGTTATTACAACCCTTCATTTATGTAGATGACTTTGTGCAGTTATGGGAGGAAGCAAACACCTTATTTTGTAGATGAGAAAACTTAGCCTTGGAAATATCCAAGAGGATGCTCATAGGAATATGGCTCAAGCCAATTTAGTTAAATAGCTTAAAGTATATTTTTATGTGTATGGTACTATTGTAGGCAACAGAATAAACATTAGTGTTTTTTATAACCATTCATTTGTCCATTATTTATTCAAGAAACACCGAACACTAAATATGTGTTTGACCCTGCACTAGAACTGGAATTCAAAAGTGAACAGGAGTGTTTTCCATGAGTTATTGGTCTAGAAGTAGAACAGACATATGAAGTCAGAAATTCAACAAAATGTGGTACTTGCTAAGATAAGATAATCACAGGGTGCTATGGGGAACACAGACACTTAGCACAACATATTTATTCAGGGAGAATATTCTGTGGGTGATGAAATCTTAACTAAGTTTTAAAGGTAGTATAAAGGTGAAGAAAAGAGAAAAGGACATTCAAGATAAAGAATACAGAATGAACAAGTTGTGTATGAGCACCAAAAATAGAACCCTCTTCTCTATCTATCCAATTATTCATTCAACCAAGATTTTTTCTTTGTACCAGTGACTGATCTAAGTGAATGAGACAGATAAGATGCTGCTCTCACAAAACCTTCATGGTGGGAAATAATAAGAACAATGTCCAGAAAGATGTGATGAGAGCCTGGATAAGAGACGTGACAGTAGCGGGAGATATGGAATGAATTTGAAAAATATTTAGAAGGAAACATGTTTAGACCTCTTGACTGATTGGGTATATGGGACAAGGGAGATTGAAAAGTCTACAAGTCATAGGCTTCTGTCTGGCAGAATTTGATGGATGTTTTACTATTAACTGAGATTTGGACTTAAGAAAGATGAGGCCAGTTTTAGACACACTGAGTATCGGCTGTGCCTCCAGAGGATATGAATAGCAGACAAGGGGATATATTAACTCATCTAGCAAGAGCAAGAACCATGGCTCAAACGCAGACCTTTTGCACTACGATCAATGGTCTTTCCATAATTTAAAACCATAGAGAACATCCCCGAGCAAAAGAAAATATGATAGCACTGAACAATGAAGAGTGGCCAACTAATAACTACAATTTCTACTTTAAAAGATTTCATTTGAGAGAGAGAGCAAGAGAGAGAGTGAACACTAGTGCCGGTGGGGGTCTGGGGGTGAGGGGCAGAGGGAGAAGACTCCCCACTGAGTGGAAGGACCCTGGAACCATGACCCGAACCAAAGTCAGATGCTAAATCGACTGAGCCACCCAGGTGACCCTACAATTTCAAAAAAATATAGTTATATACATGTGAGATAGTCCAGAATAATTGTAATATTTTAGCATTATTTCTAAAGGGAAATCCAAATATGGAAAGGAACGGGAATGATCTTATGAAAACTGGATTTTTAAAAAAAAACCGGAAGTTTTGAACCTGTGTCTATTAATACCTATATAAACTTGGTGCAATGTTTGAGTAAGTTCTGGGATAATTTTAAACAATTCATCATACCCAGTTAGCAGGTATATCCCTTAATCATCCCATCCATAATTCTCCTTTAGACTTTTTAAAGTCTGTATCCCTTAAACTGTCAAAAATCTGTACTATATTTTTTCATCCACTTCCAGCTCAGAATCCTGACAATACTGATTAAATGAAACACAGCCACAGCAACTTCTTTCAAGATATGTCTCCAAAGGCAAAGGAAACAAAAGCGAAAATGAACTTTTGGGACTTCATCAAGATCAAAAGCTTCTGCACAGCAAAGGAAACAGTCAACAAAACAAAGAGGCAACCCACGGAATGGGAGAAGATATTTGCAAATGATAGTACAGACAAAAGGTTGATATCCAGGATCTATAAAGAACTCTTTAAACTCAACACACACAAAACAGATAATCATATCAAAAAATGGGCAGAAGATATGAACAGACACTTCTCCAGTGAAGACATACAAATGGCTACCAGACACATGAAAAAATGTTCATCATCACTAGCCATCAGGGAGATTCAAATTAAAACCACATTGAGATGCCACCTTACGCCAGTTAGAATGGCCAAAATTAGCAAGACAGGAAACAACGTGTGTTGGAGAGGATGTGGAGAAAGGGGAACCCTCTTACACTGTTGGTGGGAATGCAAGTTGGTGCAGCCACTTTGGAGAACAGCGTGGAGATTCCTCAAGAAATTAAAAATAGAGCTTCCCTATGACCCTGCAATTGCACTACTGGGTATTTACCCCAAAGATACAGATGTAGTGAAAAGAAGGGCCATCTGTACCCCAATGTTTATAGCAGCAATGGCCACGGTCACCAAACTGTGGAAAGAACCAAGATGCCCTTCAACGGATGAATGGATAAGGAAGATGTGGTCCATAACCACTATGGAGTATTATGCCTCCATCAGAAAGGATGAATACCCAACTTTTGTAGCAACAGGGATGGGACTGGAAGAGATTATGCTGAGTGAAATAAGTCAAGCAGAGAGAGTCAATTATCATATGGTTTCACTTATTTGTGGAGCATAACAAATAACATGGAGGACATAGGGAGATGGAGAGGAGAAGGGAGTTGAGGGAAATTGGAAGGGGAGGTGAACCCTGAGAGACTGTGGACTCTGAAAAACAATCTGAGGGTTTTTAAGGGGCAGGGGGTGGGAGTTTGGGGGAGCCAGGTGGTGGGTACTATGGAGGGCATGTATTGCATGGAGCACTGGCTGTGGTGCATAAACAATGAATTCTGTTACGCTGAAAAGAAATTAAAAAAAAAAAAAAGAACATAATTCTTCTCTTATCCCAAGGTAAATGTCCTTTACAGCTCCAAAATTCTTACTCATTAAATAATTTTATAAAACAAAAATAAAATAAAATAAAATAAAATAAAATGAAATGAAACAACACAGTTCCGTATTTGTTACATGTTTTCAGGTCCGACCCAATTACTTTAGGGGTAAGGTGGAGATTTAGTTTTATAATTTAAGAAACTTTTACAACTATTCTTTTAGTCTCTTCCATATTTCCATTCAATCCGCAACTTCTGAGGAGACATTCTTCTCACTTTGAAAAAGAATGGGCATCTAGGAGGGTCCACATTTATCCATTCATTATGAGTTATTAACGAGGCTATGCTCTGAAGTTATCAAAGAGGCATTCTGCTCTGATGATGGTTTTTTTACGTGATATATCCACCAACACACACACACACACACACACACACACACGACGTCAAATTGGGAATAAGTATTTTTTTTGAATATAGCCAACTTGCTGCTCTAAACCTGTGAAGGCAATTTATTTTCCCATTTGTGATGAACTGAAGGCCTGAGATTAGTGGAAGAAGTATAAGAGTATAAATAAATGTTCAACATATGTTTCTATTTCTTCTTGGCATAAATAATCATTACTCTAAGGTTATATGATAATATAAAGTATTTCTTATTTATCTTTTATAGACCACAGGTGAAATACTGAGAAACTGTTCTTTATTATTTAAAAGAATCATTTTTAAAATAATAAATAAATGTTATTTAAAATAATTATATCTTTTTTTTAAAAAAATCCTTTTTTGTTCCAAGTTTTTATTTGAATTCTAGTTAGTTAACACAGTATAATATCGGTTTCAGGCATAGAATTTAGTGATCCATCACTAATATACAACACCCAGTGCACATCACAAGTGTCCTCCTTAATCCCCATCACTCATATAGCCCATCCCCCCATCTACCTCCCCTCTCTCAACCCTCAGTTGGTTCTCTGCAGTAAAGAGTCTCTTATGGTTTGCCTCTCTCTCTTTTTTCCCCCCTTCCCTATGTTTATCTGTTGTTTTTTTTTAATTCCACATATGAGTGAAATCACACAGTATTTGTCTTTCTCTGACTGCCCTGTTTTGCTTAGCATAATACACTCTAGCTCCATCCATGTCATTGTAAATGGCAAGATTTCATTCCCTTTTTTATGGCTGAGTAATATTCTTCTCTGTGTGTGTGTGTGTGTGTGTGTATTCCTATATATACTATATATATATATGGTATATATATATCACATCTTCTTTATCCATTCATCAGCTGTTGGATATTTGGGCTTTTTCCATAATTTGGCTATTGTTGATAAAGCTGCTATAAATATTGGTGTCCATGCGTCCCTTCTAGTAAAAAATACTTTGTAGTGTACAATATAAACCTGTGTCCCAATTTTGTTAAGTGTTCTAAAATAGTTACCCCATAAAGGTGAATTGAGAAAATAGTGGTAAGTTTTAAAAGTATAATTTTTACATAGAAAATATTAAAAATTGGTATAAAAATATTGCCAAGCCAAGTGAAAATTAACAAAGGCTAGGAAACAGTGTAGCTGTCCCTAGAAGAATTTCTATATTTGATTGAAGAGAGACTGTGTCTAAAACAAGTGCAAAACTACAGCTATTGATTAATCATCTAAGTTCATGAATCTTAACACGCAATAGAAATAAGGTGATAAAAAAGTGAAACTATGAAAAAGGGGAATAAAATACAACTTCTAAATTTAATTATTCAAAAAATTTAGAACAGGTGAAAAAACAAGGCCGAAAAAAGAATCTATTCACATATTTTACCATGTAAGTTTGTTTTATGTTATTCCCAATTTAAAAAAAAAATTTCTATGCTTACTTATATCTATAAAGCTGGTCTCATTAGTTCATTTGATTTTTAGATAATTACATTAGGTACTGTTGAATAACTGAACATACTGAAAATTATATTTTCACATTCCCTATGATTTATAAATCAACATGTTATTCAAAAGCATTTATTCAAAAGTCTATGTATGGCTAACTGATTAAAGGTAATATTTTAGCTATAAAAAAAACAGCAAGGGGGAGAAGAGTTATTAAATCTCACACTCACTTGACTTAAGATCTATAGCCCCCATGGAAGAACGTGAAATTGCAGAAAGCAAATCAACCTCTGCAGTGTTTTCCTTAACAAATTGTCTGCACCTGAGTATAATTGTAATTTCCCAAAGTATTACTAAATAGGCCAAAGGTTGTAGAGTTACTTCACAATGAATAGCCCTTTAAACTAAAAATACTAGTGTCTCATTATAATCATACACTCAACCTGTGCCTAAAATTAGCAATGCAAGGAATGTTATCTGGTCTGTCATGGTCCCGTCTTGTGTGGTACCCAGAGGCATAAAAGAAGTCTTGATCATGGGACCATTCAGGGAAACTGACCAGTACAAAAGGAAGCAGGGCCAAGGAAACATATCAAAGCCCCAGATTTTTCCTTAACCCTGCAGACGTTTTGTGCAATTCATCCTAAGGGAGAGGATACAGGAAATTGGGTAATATTTTGCAAAGACCATTATAGCCTTGTATGCCTCAATAACCTAACACATATAAAGTGGACAATTCTAAGAAGCCAGATAGTTTAAACTTAATATACCAGATCTTCAAGAGAAACAGGTAAATATGTTCAAACTTCATTATTCATAATAGTTACATAATAGAATATTCTATTATTCATAATAGATATTAATACTGGGAAATGTGGCTTCATGAAATTTAACAAAGTGATTAAGGACACAAAGGGGAAAGAAAAGATGAGACATGACGAAGAAATACGACAAAATGGGTGGATATATCCCCATTTCACTGCATTATCAGGGGATAATTCTGGCAAGTGAATTCAATGTCAGCTATTTATAAATTTGGAAGTCATTGATACTTTACTATAAAGGTGATGTCCCTAAAATATAAGCAAGAGAATCAAATGTGAATGTTGAATCAATAAACACTCCCCAGAATAAAATTTCCTTACTTCCCAGTGACACTTTCCTCCAAATGTCCAATCATTTTCTTCACTTTATTCATACTCTGAAGGAATAGTTCATGGAGATACAGTTAAACTCAATTCCACTAAACGATGTTAACTTTTCCCCCTATTAAATGCCACGCAGAAGCAGAGGAAAATAAGATACAACAACAAAAGACTGGAAACTTATTGATACTCCTAGGAAAACGCCTTGCACACTGATCTCAATTATTCATCTGAACGTACACTCCTATGTGTTTGTTCTGGAACTGTGGGGAAACAGGATAGAGGTATGAGAAAGGAATGGATTTTAAAATCGTGAGGGGCTTTCCAAAGGCTGCCTGAAGAAGGAGTGTGCCATCACAATGCACGCACACACACACATACATTATATATATTTGAATAAATATATATATTTATAGTGTAATTAGACTAATAATACCACAACTCATATGTAAACAGAAAATAATTAGAGTTGATCTTCCCTTTATAAATTCCAGATAAACAAAAGGACTTCATTATGCGCTGTATTATTTTTCAAATCCACATGGCTTTTAAAGATGGTTATAAACCACTTTATACTCTGCTACATAAAGTTCAATCACAATGAACATAAGACATAAGTCATTTTTCCAAACATTTCTCCATCATGTTTTGCATGCAAGTAGTGACATCACCATCCATATATGTCCCTTTGCATGCCAATTTCAGGAAGATTTCCAGAGCACGAGTCACTCAATCTCATAAAAATTCAGGATTATGACATCATGTAAACTGTAACACTAAATTCTTCAGTGTTGAAGAGGATATATATATATATATATATATATATATATATATATATATTAGACTAGTTCAACATCTGAATTAAATTATTTACATAAAAAATTCTAGGTTTGGAAGTATTTTGAACTCATGTAGTTTTGCTCTTCCTGGTTGCAGATGTATCCTCTGCCCTGTGTCTAGCATACTGACATTCAATCTGATAGCATAACCAATCAATCTCTCTGCTTTGGCGATTGCTTGGGTAACAAGAATAGTTTGAGTCACAGACGGCCCATGAAGCAAAGTCCCTAGTCATTCCCCGACATATGCATACTCTGCGATTCTCCTTTACTTCTGTCATGGCGTATGCCCATGTTGATGAAGATATTGAAAAATACTATCACAAATATATTGAAAGAACACAGCAGTCATTTGCATTTCCATCCACAAGTGTGTTTTGCAGGCTCTAGAGATATGAGAAACACAAAGACTAAAGAGTTAACCCTATCTTCCAGATGGTTCCTCTTCTTTAAATATCATGAAAGTGATACCACCAAAATTTCATGTTAAAATATCATATTCCAGGGTTTATGACCCATAATCCTGTTCATTTCTCTTTTTTACCTATTTCAGTCTTCTCTCACCTACCAGCCCTCACTAATTTTTATCCTGGCGCTCCTCACTTCATCGTATGTGCTAATTTCAAAAGTAAGGGAAAGTAAATTATACATAGTAAGATATAAATGTTTCTATTTTGTTGACTTCAGGGACAACTCCCAGGGTAGTGGCTTCTACACCTCTTTGCAGTTATTTTGTCTCTTCTGTAAGTCACCTTTTATACATATTGTTGATTTAAATTGAACTCAGATGGACATAAATGAGAACATCTCGGTCATTCAACATGAAACAAAGGAACACCCAATCGTTTATTTTGTGTGTGTGTCTAAGTAAGATGATATAACATAAACACTTATTTTTAAACATTCAGCTAACTCTGTATGACATATTAAATTAATTTGTTTTTAAGATTTCTAAGTATTTTTCATTGAAAGTAAAAAAGCTCTATCTTCCTCAATTTTCAAGTTTTGCACCTGATAATAATAGGAAAAAAGCACCATTTCCTTTTTCCTAGTAAAAAGTTTAAAAGTCCTAGAAGTATATTCCCCTGATACTTATAATTTACTATTATTATTACTCCACTTCTGAAATTAAGGAAATCCTTTGGAATGACCTCATTTTTTATTCTCTTCTGAATGACCCACTTTGATGGGGTGTCATAATTCCTAGTGGCAAGTTTAAAGACAATACTTACAATGTTAGAGCATAAGCCACAGTTACAGTGACTAGAGAAAACACACACAGACATATACACACACGTGCAACTCAACATTTAGCATACTTTCTTCAGAATACTTCAAACTTATAATTTCTTTTAATGTGTGTTTTTGCTGTGTGTTTGTGTTTTCCTAATTGCAAACTTGAGTGCAGAGTTTGCCCAGTTGCAATCTTGAATAACAATCTGGAAATGTTTGAAATCAAGGAGGCCAGATGCAGAAACACTGTTGAACAATCAATCTTCCCTTACTTTCAAAACCTCTGTTATTGGACCAGCTTCCTCTAGTATTCTACAGCTGCCCAGTAAAATGACCTTCACCCTTCTGTTCCAATATATATTGCTATTATTAACATCGAGTATTTTCTTTCTCCTCACCTGTTATAGTCTTTTTACATCCCCACATTTTTTTCCAATTTCTACTCATTTTAGATAGTACTTAAAGTGTGCAGAACCCCAGTAAAATGAATTTGTGTTATTCACATTTGTATGGCAGAACCATTTTTTTACACCAAAAGGAAATGGTTTATTAGGCTTTTTATACCCTTTTGGAAATGATATTAAATTTTGACAAGGACATCTGATGCTGCTGTAATCTAATAACAGACAACATTTGCCTTTCTATGAAATGCAAATTGGGACTCCCTAACTCTTAGTGGGTTTTGCTCCATGTGTAAGAGTCACAAAGATTTTACTTTGTTAGAAAAAGTTAGAAATGTCTAGAATATTTAATTTAAGCCCACATGAAATTATTTTTCTAGATAATCAAAAACTCCTTTGGAATGTAAGTGCCTCTTGTGTTAGAGTTACAAAGGAATATTAAAAATGCCCTTCCTTATTAAAATAGTAATAGAAAATGAAAATTCCAAACCCTTTGCTAATAGGATCACTTGTCTGCATGTCAAGACTACATTTGAGGATATAGTCTTGAAGAAGATCAACTTCATTTTTTAATGTTCTGGCCTGGAGTTACTGAAGACCATAATGATCAGCATTAAACCAGTAAAATAACACACTGCCAGCCAGATGATGTGGGGTGCGTGTGTATGTATGTATGTGCGTGTGTGAAAGAGAGAGACAGAGACAGAGAGACTGAGAGAGATGTTAAAAATCAGAGCTGTTTTGAGGGTTTCTTCAGTGGAGGAGGACAACTTCAAACCAATGGTCACCTCGTATTTTTCCCTTGGGTTAAAACGGTTGGCCACTTCTGCTGTTTCAGTCTTAACTTGCAGGCATGAGTGGAGCTCCTTCCTCCCAGGAAGATGTAAGCTTGGATTTGATTTGGCGTGTTGCTGTGTTGGTAAGGCAGATAATGCTCAATAGTTGAGCTGCCTGATTTACCTTTCTCTCACTTCTCTTTCTCAAAATAATATAAATTTTATGAAGGGAAGAAATAACATATAAGGAATAATTATTCTGACTGCAGGGAGATAACTTCCAGATCCACAGCTTATAGTAAAATTTACAATTATTTAGCATCAGCTCAGACTTTTCCTTTATGATATGTTAACCCAATAACATGTTTTGTTAGGGTAAAAAATGCTTCCGATTACCAAAGAACATTGTAATAAGCAGTCTGTCATTTACTTACAGGCTGACACTTCATTTTCCGCCAATGCCAGTCAGTGGGGAGAGATACAGTTTGAATAGGTAAATGGCCAACTGATCCCTAAAATCCTTAAGCCCCTCTCTCCTATTTCTTTAATCTTGGATCTGTTCATCTCGATAGCACTGTCTTTCTATATAACCCAGACTTTTCTCTTTAATATGTTTATTTCTGGGCCCTGCATCCTTATTCAGTCTTATAGTCCTTTGGTATTGTCCTCCAGACATCTCTCTCTACTAGGTAAACTCTCTACTAACACCTATCATCAGGCTTTTCTTAGAACGTTACCTCAGCCTTATCATTAACTGAAATCCTATTCTATTCAAAGAACACTCAATGCTGTAACTTTCTTTTTTTTTTTTTTTTAAAGATTATTTATTTATTTATTTGATAGAGAGATCACAAGTAGGCAGAGAGAGAGAGGGGGAAGCAGGCTTCCTGCTGAGCAGAGAGCTCGATGTGGGGCTTGATCCCAGGACCCTGAGATCATGACCTGAGCTGAAGGCAGAAGCCTAACCCACTGAGCCACCCAGGGGCCCCTCAATCCTGTAACTTTCTCAAAGAATACTTAATTTTCTATATTCTTTGGTTCTTGGGTCTTAGAGGTAGGGTCCACATTCTTTATGTTCCATGCCTTTTCTTCTACAACAGTACCTTTCCTCTTTTATGCAAAGATATTTTTCTTTTTCTGAGGAACATCCCATCGAATTAAATTATATTCTCTCTGTGCTGTCATCTGAGTCTCTCCAAGTCATTCCCCCACATTAACAAAAGATATTTTTGAGCTATTCTGTTTATTCCCTGCCATTATCCTGGGGGATTTCAACGTCCATGTGGAAAAGCTATCTATGACTCTGAGTTCCAAAAAATATGAGCCTAAACTAAATTTGAACTTTGTCATCAGACATAATTCCATCTTATCTAAATTCTGTGATCTCAATATATTGGTTTGTTACTCCGGAATTTTATTCCATTTTGTCCACAAGGAACACTGAGCTCCTAACTGTTCAAAATTCTCCCAGTTGCTTAGTTTCAAAATTTAACTGAACCACAGCACTGCTTAGCAATCCTTTGAATTTTTTCTCTTGTTGGTTCCTTTTGAGTTAAAACGCACATGATAAAAACTCACCATTATTGGCCCTCATAGGTACCTAATCATAGGATACTGGGGCTTTCACAATATAACACAAACCAAATTTCAGCTCCCTCTTGACAGTCCTCAGTGGTATTTTCCAGCTCACATACTATTCCTTAGTTATGCCCAACACTCTTCCCTTTCCACATCTGATAATTCCCAAACCCATCTTCCAAGATCTACCTTAAACCTATCCCCTTATTATGTTTTCTGTGTTTCTCCCCTAAATTTGGTATTTCTTCAACAAAATGCTGTAAGACTTTTCAGATATGGCAATTTCTCTAATTATATACTTTCCCAACCCCCCAGCCCTTAGGATCCCTTAGTGGGATGTAAGTCCTCAGTGACAAGAGCTGTTCTACATGTATACTTGAGTGTCCCACATAGTACCAGGCTTACTATAGGCTGTAAATATATTATTGTTAAATAAATGCTCATGAATTCTGGTCACCTTTAGATAGACTACTATAAACCTCTGGAAGGATTTTTTTGGGGTTAAAATCAACCAGATTTGATACGTATGTATACGTATGTATATATATTTGGGCTCACCCCAAATCACAGTGAGTTTGCCACATGGATGCAAGACATCTGATCACTTTCACCAAGCATTTAAAAGAAGGGCAGGATACTTATCCAATCTGCCAAGCTGATTTGGGGCAATTAAGAATAGTTGATTCTGAGTTATTTTCTTGGATTCAGAACAGTATATACAAAAAATTATGATCTCTTAATCTGAAATTCAAACTATGATGTGAGAAAATGGTTCAGATAATTTGGGGCTGAACATTCAGTATATCCCTGTGCTTTGAAAAGTGCTTATCACACAAAATGAGGATGAATGAATGAATAGCCAGTACCAGGGCTTTAAAAAAATGTGATTCACTTGAGGTTTGTATAGCTGCAGATATTTTAATTTTTATTGTCATAGTTATTCTTTACAGCCAGTAAGGTAGCAAATATGTCCACCTAATTCAGAAGAAAAAAGTAGGCAGTCTTTAAAGAGCTCTTTTAATGAAGTGGAATCCTTTCTGTCCCACTCTCTAAAAACAATAATAAAAAGAACAAAATATAGGAAATCTGAAGGTTATAGGTTTGGCGGATTTAGATAAAGGCGAAACTAAAATTTTGTGTGTCTGAATCTAAGTTCCATGTTTTAAAATCAAAATGATTCTGTTAACATATGCATGTAAAGAAGTGAAAAAAAAGGAAACAAGATTGACAAAATAGACACAAGTGAGTATGAAATCCAAACATGCAAATATAGCAGCTAGGACTGAACGTTAAACCCAGTTTGGGAAATCAAGTTGAAGAATGGAATCATATTTTCAAATCTATCCATGGGGGAAGGGGCAGAGGTCCCTCCTATCAAACTATGTCCAAAATTTCTTATGAGAAGCATTGCGTAAGGAACATAAGTGTTGACACCAATACATTTATTTATTACCTCATTTAAAAGTTAAAATGTAACTCAATGATGCATCAATAATCAATTTTCCTTAGATTAGAAAGTAGAATATATGGAAATGAACCATCTTTTACATAACTTCACATTTATAGTAGCAGAGTTGGGCCAATTACCACATACACAAGATGTAAATGACTAAAGGTAGCATTCTGTGTGTAGTCTTAGGAATAGAATTTCCATTTTAACATGCAATTTAGTTTCTAGAAGAAAAGGAACACTGAATTATTGGAATCACTTGATGCCCATCATTTGCTGAACCGAGACTTTATGTTTGAATCTCATTGCCCAATCCTGAACATATTCTGTGGGATTCTTAGGAAGCAGAAATTGCATGGATTTTCAAATGAAACGGATCTATCTTCTTTTAAGGCAAAATGAAGGAGACTAACATAGGTCCAGGCCAAACTTCCACGAGGAGTTTACGTTATATGAAAAGAGATGGTGGGCCATGCGGGGTCTGACCAGTCTCTTGAGAGAGGCTTTAAATTCCAAAAGGGGCTCAGATACCAATGTTACAGAATCACTGACTTTGAATCAGAACCATATCTTTTTGCTAGTTATCATTCCCCATCTTTTGTAGCTCCTCCAAAACGTGTTCAAAGTGTAAAACATTACATATTCCTTCTGGTACATTTAATTTTTGAAAACTAGCTTTTAATGCCACGTGTTTACAACAGAATTGAAATGTTGTCATCAGAGTCCTTTAAGGCAAATTTAATTCCTAAGACTCACAAAATCCCAAAGTCTAAGTCTCAGTTCTGTTTTGGCTTTAACAAGTTTGCTTTTGATTTCTTTATTTTCAAATAAAAGATGTGGTTGGCGTTCAGATGAAACTCTCGAATTTACTTCTCTCTCCTCTGGAAAACTAAGCAGATAGCCTAATTACACATTTTTTTGGAGCTGCATAAAGTATAAACATTCAAAATAAACTGCTGGAAATATTCACTTGAACTCAATTTCCTTTTAAGCAGTCTAGTTGAGCCCAGTGCTCTTCAATGGGTCATTTGTTATGTCAACCCACTGTAGAGTACATCAAAGGGGCTTGTCACTAATTGATTACATTTCTCTACCGCCATGATTCACAGTGCTATAGGGACAATTACATAACTGTTTGACTTTTGCAAAACTGTGAGTTTAAGTAAACACGGTGCTTTGTTATTATGGTCTCTAATGGGCATATGCACAGTACATATCATAGTACGTAACTAGATCTTGCTACATTGTCTATCTAACTTGTGACTCACACACACAAAAAAATCCTTCTTTTGTGGCAACTGGAGTTCTGGGGAACAGCTGCTGATCTCACACTGAAATTAAAAACATTTGAGTTGTTTTGATTTATGTTAGCTCCCATGGGAAGAGAGAAATGAAAAATGGATGCTTCATGTAAACAAAATACCATTTCTTCAAGCTGTAAAAAGAAATTGTTCTAAGTTTACTGACATATTTCGTTTACTGAAATATGGTGAGACCTTGTTACTATATTCTTAGAAGAGAGAATGACTAACAGTATTCTAATAAACCAACTGCTAAGATTTTCTTTTAATCAACAGTGTTCTCGAGGTACAACTTTAGCATCCCGCCTCTGAAATCCAAGTCTGCATAATGTCAGTACGACGTTGTAATGGAAGGTAACCAGCAATGCAGATCATTAAAGTGATGCACTCTTAGAAAAGCCTGAAAAGAATAAATTTCTCTTTTCTATAGGAGTTCTCAGAAGAGAAAGTCTAACGTCTTGGACTTCCATATTTTACCATATGTGAAATCATTTGTATAGGGATTAGTGAAATAGAGAAATATTGTTCGGATACTAATAATTGTTTAAATTAAGTTCACTACAATTGACTTCTGTTGTATGTATATATATTTTAAAATATATCAGTTTACTTTCCATACGTCTTGCGGGGAGGAGGAGGTCCTTTTACGATCAGAATTCTCTTAGGATCTCGTGAAAACAGATCATCCAGAGCAACCTATAACCACAGCAGCTGGCGTGATTGATTGGCAACACAGGAACAAAAAGCCTTTGGGTTTAAAGGTACATTTCCCTCCTCCCCCCACCTAGTTCATTCTATATTCTTTATTTGACTTTTTTTTTTTTTTTTTTTTTTTTTTTTGCCTAAAGTGGTCCCTGACCCTGGTGAGATTGTGAAGGATCAAGCACATTATAAATGATAATATGCCTCCCCTCAGGAAGCAGGGTTTAAGAGTCAGAATTTTTCAGTAGTCTAGGCTGTCTATTTCTCTATTTTATGGTCCCTTTGAAAAGACTGAACGGTTCTTTTTATCAAATAGTAATGAAATATTACTTCAGCATAGAGCAGAATTTCTTTGTTTAATTTCGGGATGTTCTGAAAGAGAATGCCAGCTTATCCTTAAGCTTCCTTCAAAATAGTTTTAAAATCACCAGCCAAAAAGTTGTTTTTTGTTTCTTTTAATGGGTTAAAAGTATGTAAAACAAGTCTTAAATTATTTAAAATTCATAGATTAATGAGTGAAAGCTCTTCATTAAAAATTTTTCAGAAAAAGTAGTCAGCAGGAAGATAACTTGGGTTTTAATAATACTACTGAAAGAATTCCACTAATTGAGTACTCTATGAAGAATTGTACTTGAAAATTTTCATTTTTAGTTCTTGAATAAGGACATTATGTTACTACCCAAGTATGAGTACTACAAAGATTTCAAGGATATAAATCGAATATGAACAATTCCTTTGAATTCATTGTATTAAAAATACACCTTCATGTGTGTTCAAACAGATTTAATAAACCCACACAAAGAAGCTAGATACCTTCTTTGGGCACAATCGAACTTTCCATTCCTGTGCATTAGGACAACAGAGTATGTTGTCTAAGGTTACACAGCTGTATTTTTTTTTAAATTACCAAATGTATATTATACGTATAATGAAGTTTAGGTCACATGAGCAGAGCTCAGTCTCCATGCTCTAAATAAATTTCTTTAGATATAAGGGAATTTAGAGAAAAGAGCCTGAGCTTTGGAATTATAGAGACCCAGTTTAAATTCTGACCATAAAATTGACTAGTCTGATGTTCACTAAATTATTTAATTCTCTGGGTCCCAAATTCCTCAGCAAGAAAGGGGATTAATACGTGGCTTATTGGGAACTGTGAAGATATGTAAAGCACTTGCCTGAATTCCTAACACATGGTGAAGGTGAGGTCATTAACATTTCTTATAGAAATAAGTCATGCAGGGGTGCCTGGGTGGCTCAGTGGGTTAGGCCTCTGCCTTCAGCTCAGGTCATGGTCTCAGGGTCCTGGAATGGATCCCTGCATAGGGCTCTCTGCTCAGCGGGAAGCCTGCTTCCCCCTCTCCCTCTGCCTGCCTCTCTGCCTACTTGTGATGTCTCTCTCTCTGTCAAATAAATAAATAAAATCTCAAAAAAAAAAAAAAGAAATCATGCATGTTATTATATATGTGCTTCCAAATTTTTAAGTTTAAAAAAATTTAAAATTAGTATTGTTACATATTGCTTGCTTGATATGATTTTGAAAATTAAGTAATTAAAACTATAAAGTGCTTGCTCATGAATGTACTCATCTGAAGGTAAATATTATACCTGAGGTAAAATAATATTTTTTAATTGGAAGAAATTAAAGTGAGAAAACAAGAGATTTTATTTTTTACATATTTACATGAATTCTTGCCAATTCAATGGAATCCATCTGTCAGTTTTAGGAAAGTTTAGAATTGTAAATAAAAGTCGCAAGGTGCATTACAAATTAATTACTTCCTTCCAGAAGGCTTGTGCTTACACTTTTCTTCAAGCAAATCCTTTGTGCTAGGGAACACCCCTTGTTTGTAATAACTTAAAATTCTAGGCCTAAAGGTAAATACCTATTTGTAGTTTTCCACCCCCTGTAGGAACTTTATGCTGCAAGCTGATATTCACCCTGGGCATGCTTCATTAGTTCGCTTAAAACAATCGTATGCATTCCAACAAATGGAAACATCTAATAAAATTTCCAAACCAAAGGATTATTCCAATGAGTGGAAACATATAATAAATGTTCTAAAACAACAATAAAAAAGAAGGATTTTTTTCCTTTCATCTTCAAAAGCTGATAGCTGTTCTTTAATCATTTTAAATCAAGGCATATACTAAAGAAACTAAGAAATGGGCGATACTCGGCTCTGGAGCTGACCCTGGAAACAAATCTATAAGACGAAAAGACTTCCAGCTTCATTAAACTAATATAACAGAATCCCAGGGTACAACTGTGATATTTTAGAACAGGTACATAAAATGTTATCTCTGTTGATTTTATGAGTTCTGCCCACTCACCCACCAGCTACAATATTGTCTTACAAAGTTACATTCCACAATACTCCAGTCAGGAGATAAGTAAAATGGTTAATGAGAACAGATACACCACCCAGGGTTTATTTTTGTCCAGAGTAAAACGAAGGGGCCAGACAAAATTCCAGGAACTGAATGTCAGTAGAGGAACTATATACGCCATACCCAAGTCTGTGTAATCTAATCAACCTCTGCTCTCCTTTGCATACACAACTCTGCTTCCTTCGGAGTATTTCCACATTTACACTGCTCACCACCCGATATGGGTCATGAAGTCAAAATAAAGTGATGGGAGTTGAGCATGGTATTCGCTCCAATTTACACTTTGCTTTTGAGCACAATCCTGAAATAAGTGAAGATGCTTTAGAATACTGAGCTATAGTACATATTCCTACTTAGTTCATGCTGCTTTTAAGAGCTGGCTATATAATGAGTACAATCTAAAAAAATTGTTTCACTGCAGTATAAAATAGCTCCCTAGTTCTCTCATTTGGGACTGTATTATTTCATACTTTCTGGGTAGCGCTAGCCCCTGTGACCAAATTGTAATCAGTGGCGCCAAAGACTCAATTAAATTTCCCTTTAAACCCATTTGTCTGAATTGATAGAACAAACCAAATGCTATAGATTAAGAAGAAAACATTATTTTAAAACCAGTTATATTGGAAGAAGAGAAACTAGAGTTTCCCTGTGTTCTTCGAGGTGTAATTTTTATCTACAACATTGTGCAATCTTGTGTAGTGGAAGTTACCATAATTTATCACAAAGAGAGAGAGAATATTTCATCCATATCACCTGTTGCATCTAAGTTGTCATCACATGAAGGAATTCCAGGCAACTTGGGAAATGAGTATGGGCAATTACATGTGGCATTGAATTTAATTTGCAATTCTCTTTTTATAGTAACTAAAGAGAAACTGTGAGCCCAATCATGAGGATGCTTTCCTTTACCCATAAATATGGAGACTATAATCCCTTTTCACTAAGTGTGAAAGAACTACCCAGGAAAGTTCATAGTTCAGTTTAACTCTGCAAGTTGGGAGCAGGGCAGGAAAGGAAAAATAAAGCTTCTCTCCTATGATCTGATGAGAACCACACAATGCTTCTAAAAGGATGGTGGACAAAGACTTCTTGGTAGAACTCAGTTTTCACTTTTTACAATGTCTTATTTGTCTTAAATAATAAAGTGAAACTTTAGTTGTAAATTCCATTTGATAATGTAAAGCATGATATGGATTCAAGGGGTTATCAGTTAATTAAAACAAAAGAAGCTAGAATCAGTAATCCAAATAACTTTTTTCTTTGATGACTATATTCTGTCCTGAAAGTGGATTAATATTCAATAAGAAACTAACTGGTTAGTGACTGAATTAATTATGGATGACACTGTATTTAATTTAGAAGGGATGATAAAGATATGTGTGCATCATAGAAAACGGGCAAGAACCATATAGCAATCCTGGGGCACCGGGGTGCCTCAGTGGGTTAAAGCCTCTGCCTTCGGCTCAGGTCATGATCCCAGGGCCATGGGATCGAGCCCCACATTGGGCTCTCTGCTCAGCAGGGCGCCTGCTTCTTCCTCTCTCTCTGCCTGCCTCTCTGCCTACTTGTGACCTCTCTCTCTGTCAAATAAATAAATAAAATCTTAAAAAAAAAAAAAAAGAACCATGTAGCAATCCTACCTTTCATTAAACACACACACAAATACCCAGGTTTCTTGATGTATAGTTGACATACTATAAAGTGTATATATTTAAAATGTATAATCTGATAAATTTTGACATATGTATCCACCTGTGATGTGCTCACCATCATCAAGATAATTAACATTTACATTACCTCCAAACATTTCTCTGTGATTCTTTGTATCCCTTTTCTATCTCTTGTCCCTTCCCCTCCCAAGCAACCACCCATCTGCTTTGTGTTACATTAGATGGCAATTGTTAGAATTTTATGTAAATTATAGAATATATAATTATACATATATAATTATTTTCCTAGCTTCTTTTAAAAAAAATTATTTATTTATTTTAGAGGGTGAGAGAGAGACAGAGACGGAGGTAGAGGGAGAGAGAAACCAAAGCAGACCCTGCTAAGCACGGAGCTGGACAAGCGGCTCCACACACGGCTCTATCTTATGTCCCGGAGATCATGAGAGCTGAAACCAAGACTTGGATGCTTGACAGACTACGCCACCCAGGCGCTCTCTTTCCTAGCCTCTTTTACTCATCATAATAATTTTGCGAAATTCATCTATAATTTGGTGTGTATGAAGATGTCATTCCTTTTAGTCACTGAGTACTATTCCATTGTTTGAATATACCGCATTCGATCCCTTCTTATGTTGATATACGTCTGAAATGTTTCCAGATTGGGATTTTTTTTTTTTTAAAGATTTTGTTTATTTATTTGACAGACGGAGATCACAAGCAGGCAGAGAAGCAGGCAGAGAGAGGGGAGAAAGCAGGCTCCCTGCTGAGCAGAGAGCCCAATGCGGGGCTCGATCCCAGGATCCCGGGATCATGACCTGAGCTGAAGGCAGAGGCTTTAACCCACTGAGCCACCCAGGCGCCCCACCAGATTGGGATTATTAAAATTAGAGCTGTTACAAACACCCAAGGACATGTCTTTTTGTGGACATATGTTTTAGTTTCTGTTGGATAAGTACATACGTGTGGAATGACTGGACCCATGTAGTCGTGAATATCTCATTTTATTGTTTCAAAATTCAGAGGCTTCCAATGCGCTCATTCCTTTCAATATATATAATTTTGTGAGATGAAGATGATGTTATTGGAAGACCGTATGGAATTTGCAACTGAGAAGGGTTAAACTTGCCCCAAGTTTCAGCAGTAATGAAAGAATAGTATAAAGAAACTGTCCTGTTAATGTTGATATGAAAATAGCATGCTCATGCTAATATTAGGGGAAAAAAGGATTATGTACTATTACTTCATAAGAAATAGAAATAATTACTTTGTACGTTAAATTTTAAATCTATGTAGATGAAGTTTGAGAAAATGGAAAACCCTAGGCTAGCAGCTGGAAGCCAGTGTTAAAATCAGAATCAATTTTGCAGAGTATTTAATCTCCAAAAGGCTACTGAAACAGATATGCAGATGCTTAAAATTAGTAACAGGATATAAATCTGAGATAGTTTTTCTCAGAGGGATAAGCAAGTTGATACTGCATAGACTTTTTAAAATAGCAAAATACATAAACATAATACAAGATGTATTTGTAATGCGTTTACTCATTTTTTTTTTTTTTTAGTTTCTTTTATCAATCCAGCCTTTTTAAACTTATGGTTTTAAAATGACTCTTTCATGACAGTTGTAAAAATTCTGTTACACCTTCTTGGCAGAATGTGGTGTTGGGAGGGGAAGAGTATAGGTAGTAATAAGAAAAATAAATAAAACTGACCTTAAAATTCAGAAGCTCAGATTTCTATCTGGCAAGCCACATTTTTTGAGCTCTTTCCTTCTCAAGATATCAATATACGGTATTTTTTCATTCCCAGGACAATCACAGCATTCAGTGACATACTTTGTTTATGTGATAAGGTAGTTTTGAAATTCTTGAAACAGGTCCCCAGAAGGGATGGAAAAATTGGTTAAATAGTGAAGCAATTTTCATTTACTAGAATCAATTAAATGGTAAAATGGAACCTTTATTGCAAACATCATTTTCAATTACTTACAACACCCCATAAAAATGTAAAAGGAATATTTGCACATTTGCCTGTACTGCTGGGACAGATAGCTCAATATTTATTATGAAAGATTATTCAATGTAAATATATCGTATGGGTTCAGTCAGTTTTTTTTTTTTTTCTCCTCTGATGGAGAAATGTATAGAAAACAAAAACTGGGAAGAGTTTTGCAAAGCAAAGGAAAGAGAATCGTTATTCCCCTAGTTCCTAATTCTTCAGGAAAAGGAGAGAGTGGGGTCAGGGAAGCTCAGAATTTGAAGAAGGGCTTGCAAAAGTCATTCCCCTGCCTCCCCAAGACATTTCCTGCTGGAGAGATGGGAAGCATCGATCAGCCAGTGTTATCTGAGCCAATCTGTTTACCTCGGATTGTAAATCACCTCAGTGTATCTGAGCTCTGGACCCTTCTGAGATGTCCAAATCAACCTATAGACATTATCCATTTACAGGCTTTTTTTTTTTTTTTTTTCCAAGTGAAATAGAAACCCTTTGCATTTTGGGGAAAAAATGTGTTTACACAACCAAATGATTTCACATCTGGTGAAATTTAAGCTGCCATTCTGTAAAAACAACTTTAAAGTACACTGCTCAGAAAATAGTGCAATAACTTTTAAAATATCACTGGAATATACACTGAAACAAACTCTACATTTCAGGATTTTAATGGGTGATCTAATTTCTTAACACTGCTTTTAATTTATTTCTCTGATACATTCAAAATTGTTAGAATTATTTTTTATTAGGTAAAATCACAGAATTACTGTAAAATAATCTATTAAATGTTATGGTTCTTATATTTTTTGATAATCACTTCAATGATGTATTCACAAAGGAAGGGAATCTGTTGGTAATATGTCAGGTGGAGAGCTGGGAAGCCAGTGAACAGTAGAAATAAAATAGATTTGTTTGCTGGTTTGGGTTAATTGCATTAGGAAAAATCCATTTAGTGAATTGATCCACTTTGGAAGTAATGTCTATGTTGATCTGAATAACATCACAGTAACAAAAAACAGAAAAAAAATAGAAACTTTGTTAAGTAACCCATGTTCAGATGTACTAGAAACAAACATAGTCTTATATTTGAAAGCAATAAGCCTGATTTAAATTAACTTTTTAAAATCCTCCTAATAACAATGAGTGTCATTTTTATAGGTAAAATATTTCTAGAATCTGTGCCTAATTTCACACCTACAAATTCCCACAAGCTTACAGCTACATGGAGGACACCATCTCTGTATCAGGTTACAAGATCAACAAATGTTCTGTCTCCTTAAACATATTACATTATTTTATTATAAGTAATTGTAACAAGGTTTTTTTTTCACTGAAAAATGCATGCACTAATTAATTGGTAATGTAGAAAATGCATAATTTTGGTTTGCAGTATAAGGAGTACAGTTATAGGAAAAATTAAATCCAAAGGATAAATAAAACCAACACATCAAATCACTCCACACTTTGAAGAATTTAGGTTAGAACCTACAGCTGGGACAAAAATGAAATTATTTAGGCATGGAAAACCTGCACATTTATTTGTGTTGAAAACATAAAATTCTCCACCTGCAAGCTCAAATTTAATTTTCAGGATGAATCACCAAAGGCAAGCACTGACTGCTTTTGTTTCATTCATTCATTCATTCAACAAATGTTTGTCTATTCTGTGCCCAGTGCTGTGGGAGTTAGTATGGAAATGACAGTGAGGAAAATGAAGTTCCTTTGCTAATGGAGAGAAACAGACACTAGGACGATAAACTATTAGCATACTTGTCATCTGGTGAAAGTTTTATGAAAAGGAAGGAAGTAGGATCAGGCAAGGGACTGAAGCGGTATTTTATATACTCTGGTTTGAGAAGTTTCCTCTGATGACATGAGATGTGAACGGAGCCCGGAATGCAGGGAGAAGGCAAGCATTGTATTTGCCCCTGAATCTCGTACTTGGCATTTGGGGTTGATCCTCTGTGAGATTAAACTGCAAACTGATAAGAAGGCAAATCAACAAAATGACATTTCATAGTCAGTTGATGTGATCTTGAATTTTTCACTAGGACTGCTGTGTAACACCCAGATCCTCTACCAACCCTAACATGGAAGAGGAACTGGAAAACATTCAAGGTTAGCTGTTAGTACTGCATTTAGAGAACACATTTGAAATCCGAAGAGATATCTTTAGGAAATATTTCCTGATGGGTAAGCAGCTAAAACATGTCCATGGCGGGGAGAGGGGGGGTGGCGTTGGAGGGACACTGTCCCGACTCTAAGCTGGAGATTCATGCTTAAAAACAAACAAACAACACAAAACAAAACAACCATAATATTATTAGGTAATTATAATATTATTATTATTAATATAATGGTCTAGAAGTGGTCTAGAAGAGTGGCCTAGAAGACGACCTGGAAGTTTGTGAGAGGGAACACCCAGATCCGCTTAGGTTTGTGAAGGGTCATCGGCTTGTGGGGCAGCAAGCCAAAGGGGGTAACATGGAGCTAAAGTGACAATAATGAACTTAAATCTAAGTCACACTCCAAACATATGAAATATATCTTTAATTAAGCAACTTGTGTAAGGAAAAGGCCTCAAGTTGTGGCCGTCTGTATTGGACAAAAATAATTTTAAAATGTTAGATGAGATTGTAAAATAGGACTCTCTTTTACATAGTTGTTAGAAGATATTTTGAATGAACATCTCTCTCCAAATAATCAGGAGCATTTAATGAAACTTATTGTACCTAGGAAATTGCTCAAATATATTCTTTTGGCCATGCATAATGGACACAACACAATAGTGTATATAAAGTAAGGTATATATACTTTATATATACAAGAGCATACATAAAATAATAGTATATATGAAGTGGAGACAAATTGTAAATATGAAATTCAGGTACAACCCTGAATCATATCTAAACAGATGTGAATTTAAATTTTGCTCCTTTGAACCACATCTAGCTGTTTTCCTACTTGCTTAATTTTTGTACATAACTGTCTAATTGAGCATTCACAATCTAATAAGGTGCACACTAGGACCCAAACAGACCTCCTCTTAGCCCCTGAAGGGTAAAGGTTTTGTATCACTTCCAGATTTTCAATTAGATCCTAATTACAACATGCCTCATTTAAAGCTACAGGAATCCCAACCCTGTCAACACTACTGGACCATAACATGTCTGTCTTAATTAGATCTGATTAGTTCTGGGCCCGGCTTGCATTGTGTACCCCAACTCCGTTAAGGCTGCTCATCTGTTTGGCAGCTGCTGGTATGGAAGAACCTTATTCATCATGCTGCAAGAGAGTGTGTCCCCTCACCTTCCTCTCCTGGGATCCTGGGCCTTTTGATGTTCCATAGTTCCATAGGATCAGCCAAATAACGCACCTCACTTATCACTGGCGGTATGGCAAAGCTGGGACCGGAAGCCTCAGTTGCTCATGGGGCTACTACTGGAAACACTATAAGCTTGTCTTGCTCTCCCAGTCAACGTAATTTTATACAACTAGTTCAAGTTTTAACTTTTTCAGAGATTGATTTATTCATGCCATGTATTCTGTTAAGTTTGTATTACAAGTAAGACTTATGAAATAATCATTGTCATCCATGTTCTGAAACCCATTTTCAAACGTAACTAACATGTGTTATCAATGGTATTGGTATGAAAAAAAAAAGAAGAATTTATACTCTTGACCAGAGTGTGTGGTGACAGCCATTGGGTTTTTTTCTCTTTGGCATTTTTAATTTGTTTCCAGAAGCCACTAGATGAAAATGTCTGTATTGATTTTTTTTTTTTTTTCTTTTTGGATACACCAAGCTTGTTTCATGACTAATGGCTCACAGCTATCAGGACATCCTCATTTACTCTGCTTTGTATCTGGGCAACATTTTGATAATGATTGAATTAATACTGGGCATTGACATCTTTATCTATTGTTAATGTGATTTCTCATTTAGTTGTGAGTAATAGCTGAGGGATATCAGATTTACTTGTCTTTAATAATAATAATACTAACACAAAATGTGGACTTGAACTATGCTAGATTCAGATTAAGTGTTTTTACCCATTTAGTTTAATCCCAATAGCAACTCTATTAGGTATATATACCTAATAAAGTTATATGTGTGTGTATACACACACACACACACACACACACACACATATGTATATATATGTGACTATTTAACTCTATGGAGTACATAGCATAATTTCAATATAAAATGACCTAATAAAATAGAATTTATGATTAAATTAATTGCTCAAACACCCAGTTATGGAATAGCTGAGATAGGATTTGAAACTCTTTCTACCACAATGAGCTGGCCTTATTCATGCAAGATTTGTTTAGCTTGGATCTTAGAATTCTAAGGATAGAAAAATGATTTTTTTCTCACTTGTATTGGGATTAACTTGTTAAATAGAGAGTGTAAGTACATCGTTGGCCTTGTTTTATAACCACCACCTCCTTGCTCATTAAGTTTTTATCAGCCTTTTGATTTCTAACACATACCAAGTTCATGTCAACCTAAGAACTGTGGCCCTAGCTGTTCCCTCTGCATGCAGAGCTAGAACCCCAAATATTTATAGGGTTCTACCCTTCTCTGTTACCTCTTATTAAGAATCTGTTTATATCTCACTTCTTCAGAAAGACTTTCTCTAACCTCCTTGCCCAAAATAACATCTCCCCAGCCATTAATCTCACATTTTTCTCTACATTTTCTCTTCACCATAGCTAATACTATCTCTAATTATCCCCTTTATTCCTTTTATGGAGTCTGATAAGGCCCACGGAAACAAAGAGTTATTGATTTTGCTCATGGTTGTATCCTCTGAACTTAGGCTCAATAAATACTTGGTATATGCAGAATCAGATGAAACATTAAAGGCTGACAATATTATCCAAGAGGAAATCTGAAGAATTGTAACCAAGAAGTCATTTATCCAGACTCAAAGAATACATACCATAAGGCTGGCTTATTCATTGAACACCAGTAACCTCACAATGAGGAAAAGTAGTGAGCAGGTCTCTAACTTTTCTGCTTTATTTTTGAGGTGTAGTCCCCAGCTAGCAACCCAAGCTGGGAATATGGTTTCTAGTCTCATTTCTCTGAGCCTGGGACCTAGCCTGGAAAAGTTTCTTAGTACACCAACTTATTTACGGCAAGTACGTAACTTATTTCTATACCCCAGCTCCCCAGTGCCCCCCCCAACCCTCCACCAACCCCCTTAATGGCATATTTAAGTTCACTCCTAAGCATCAACACCAGATTAGGACCTAGATATTTTTGCTTCTCATTTTGATGATGACTGGTAATCAGACTGCCCGAATTTCACATACTCCTTATTCTTCCTCCCCTACCTGATATTTAGTTATTCCTAGACTTCAGGACTCCATGGTTGATCCAGATCCAGTGTCCTTTATATAAACTATCTCAGTAGATAACTTCTCCCAATCATGCATATTTAGAAACCATCCATGAATGTCTCCAAATCCCTATATTACTATATACTGGCTAATTGAACATAATAATGATTTTTAAAAAAATCCCTATGTCCATCCCAAACTCATCCTCTTAACTTCAGATCCACTTATGAAATCCCCACTCATTTTCACAAAGAAAAATTAAATTTCAGACATAATTTTGTCCCCCCAGACCTTTACCAATATCCTTCTCCATAATCCCAGAACTGCCAAGCCTAATGTAGGAAAGATTAGCCTATGTCCTATAAACTCTATTTCCAAAATATCTGTCAAATTCAACCACTGCTTACTATTTCCATTCATACAACCAAGGTTTGAATAATCATTATTGCCCATTTGGACTAATAGAACAATCTTCCCTATATTCTCCTCTCAAATCAATTGTGATCTCTAGAATGAGGTTTTCCCTGACCTTTATATTTAGATGTAGACCCATTTAAAATTTCATTTCTCGGCTTTATTTATTTCAATGAAACAATCTCCACCAGGAATTATATATTTTGTTTATTAGTTTATTGTATATATTCCCAATGGGATATGAGTTCCTTGAGGTCAATTCCAGTGCCCAGAGCAGCTACTGACCAATAACAATTGTTCAAATATTGTTTGCTGAATAAATATATAAATGAAAGACAGTATACTCAATATTGTAACTCTTCTTCAAAGCTCACATAGTATACCCAGTCCAATCTACTTCATGTAAATAGACCTATACTATGACATTCAGACCAAACCATCAATCATCCTTTGTGCATATTCAGGCCTTTCTGAAATTGGAATAGGAGTAATTTAGATTCATGTTGAAACACTGATAGCACAACCTGTCCCCAGCTTCACCACATACATATTTGTAAAAGTGTATCCATGAATTCATTCATTCATTAACATTCATTTTTAACTGTGCTAACTGGAATCTAAAAAAAAAAAAAAAAAGAAAATGAAAAAAGAATCACATAGAATACCCACCCTTAAGTATCACAATAATTTGAGTGTGATCATCTTTATTTAATTTTAGCAGATTTCATATGACATACATACATACACAATAAAGATAAAAGGAAAGCCACTCAATAAGACCAAAGTTGTCATTTATATCCCCAAGAATACTGTTTAATTTTCAAAATAAAATGGATCATGAAAAATGTTTGTGTATTCCAAATGCAGTAGTTGAAAAAATGTCATGTAATTAAAGTGTTAATAATATTCCAAGGAGATTAAAAAATACTGGCAGAAAATAAACTCTACATACTGTTTATGCCTTTTCACTAGACAATCTGACAAGGGCCCAGACTTAAAAGCACCATTCTATTTCACAAACTTTATCCCTACTTTTAGTGTGCAACCTTCCTTGCGATTAAGGCCAATGGATTGTCTGCTGAAAAGGGATTTACTGTATGAAGCCAAGAAAATTGTATTCTTTCTTTTAGTGCTTTTGGGAGCTTTCTTCCAAAACTTTATAAATCCCTTTCTACGTAGTTCAAATAGAAAAGACTGCCAGATTCTAGTATTTCTTAATGTCTGATCTCCCCATAAACAGAATGAGTGCATATGGTTAATCTTTCTAAGATTGTACATTATATGCAGAGAGATAGAAAGAATCCTATGGTCATTATGTAGAAGAAACAATCCTCTCTTAGCCCCATTTCACTAAATTCTGACAACACAATTCATACATAGGTGGGAAATAGGCCCCTGAGAAAACTCTTTCCACATGTTGCTAGGTTACTAACTAGTTAGTGAAAACTAGATAAATAAGAAAGAAAAAATGGTTTTGCTGTGTAGTGTCTGCAGTATGCATTTTTGAGTCCTATAGCTGCTATTTAAAGTTATTCAGGAAACTAGACCCTTGAAGACAAGAAATAAAGATCCATGAAAGAAGATGTAAGGCTACAGAAGTGTGTTACATTTGGCAGCTTAAATTCACAGACATTGTGTGTAAAGGTCTTAATTCCTTTTGTCTCTATCTAAAATTAGAATAAGATACAGCCCAAACCTCAGGTTTTAGGCTGATGCCATAGATAGCTAAGAAGCTTTGATATTTTGTGTACATTTAAATTTGTGGGTTGCCTTTCTGTGACTTCCTGATCCTACAAAGTCTCATCCTCTCCCATAAAAGCTTAAAGTGAAGGCCATATTATCTATACTTGGATTGGTGTGTGTGTGTGTGTGTGTGTGTGTTTCTCTTAAGATGTACATTTTCTATTTTTATTTTGAATTTGGATGATGGGCTTCCAGTGAGGAAAAAAACTGATACAGGCCTTCTGAAGATTCTGCTTATTTATTCCAAAAAATACTAATGGTGCAACATGAGTCACTAATTGTGACAAAGAAGAGTGCAGTCGTACATTCTTCTTTGCACACACTCTTCTAGGTGCTATAATAGAGCAGAAAACACAGAGAAAATCCCTGACCTCACAGAGCTTACATTTTAGTGGAGGCAATAGTCAGGCAACAAGATAAACAAACAAACAAACAAAATGTATTGTAGGTTAGATAGTGATGAATGTTACAGAGAAAAGTCAAATCCAACCAGGCAGAAGAATAGGAAATAACAAGGTTGGCAAATACAATTTTAGAGAGGATGGCTAAGGATGTCCTCAGTGAGAAGGGGTCTTTGAATAAAGATGAGAACAGAGAGGTAATAAGGGACAGATCATAGAGGACCGTATGGGTCGCCGTACAGATTTTATTATTTAATCTGGGGAAAAGGAAGGCTATGGTGGTTTTGAACAGAATAATGACATGAAATGACACCATTTGAGAAAGAGATGCCAGACTATATTGAAAAATATATTAAAAGAAAGGATGGAAGCAGGAGACCGGTTTGGTAGTGGGAATAAACCAGGTTAAGAGATTATGGTGACCCCAGTCAGAATAGCAGATCCCAATCTGGGTAAGTTTTGAAAGTTGAGCAGATGCAATTTGCTGACAGATAGGATGTGTAGCATGAGAAAAAGGGAGGGAAGCGACAGAAGAGGAGAGTAACCAAGGCTGGCTCTGATTTTTTGCCTCAGTGGCAAAGAGAATGGCATTTCAGGTTCTGAGATAGAGAGGTTAAAAGGAACTCCATTTGGAATACATTAGACCTTAAAATCCGCCTCTGAGTGCAGGGGTGAAGCGGATGGTTAGACATAGAAGTCTGAAGGTATGAGGAGATGTTCAGGCTGGAGACACACTTTTATCAAATGCAATGATTGTATTTATAATTCTGAGTCTGGATTAGATTTTTTAAAAGAGTGATGATAGAGTGAGAAAAGAACCATAGAATGAGCCTGAAGGACTCGAAATTTTAAAGGCTTGGGGGCGGGGGGTGGGGGTGGGAAGAAGAGTTAACAGAGACAGAAAAAGTTGTGAAAGACGGTGGAGGAAAACCAGAAGGCAAGTGAAGGAAGTGTTTAAAAGGAACAGTCATCAACTATTTCAAATAAGACGATGACTGAGAAAAGCTTTACATTAAATCTAAGATGAGATTTGATTTAGCAATAGTGAGATTTTTGGTGTTCCTGATGGGAGCAAATGTGTTAGAGTGGTATGGTGAAAAGTCTGGTTGGAATATGGGTTCCAGAAAGAATGAAAATACAGAATCTGGAAACAATCGTACACCACTCTTTCAAGGAGTTTGGCTGAAAATGACAATGGCTTGAGTGAGATGCGGGGACAAAACAAGGTTTTCTTGTTTGTTTAAGATAGGGGGAAAAACACTATGTGGGAAGCATGTTTTCATATTAAGATTTTTGAGAAGAAAATTTTGATGATGCAGGTGATAGAGTGGGAGAATTGTCGGAGTCCTCCCAGAGAGGAAATGGGATGTGGTGAGAAAGTGAGGAACATGGAAAATCCATCCTTGGTCATGGGAGAGACATATTTGTTAAAATGTATCCATTCATTCATCATTCATTTATTTCACATGCTTTTTTGTAACTGTGCTAACAGGCATCTATTTTAAAAAAAAAAGGGGAAGAAAGAAGAATCACACAGAATAGCCACCCTTAAGTATTCTATAATCTTTGGAGTGTGATCTTCCTCTTTTAATTTCACATTAATATCAAGATACATGCATATACACAGACATATATAATACAGGTGGAAAAAAATCATTCAATAAGACCAAAGTTGACATTTATATTCCTCAAACTGAGAGTGTATGCAGGCCCTAAGGACAAGATTTTACCTCCTTGATTAAACTGTATAAAAAATATACCCTGGTCTTTCCCGTTATTTGTGTCCATGGTTAATGGTGGATGGGACTTGTGTTTCCTGTCCTCATTTAACTAAGTTTGAGTGGGGTTCCACCATTTCCAAGAAACACTGTTCTAATGTCTTATCCAGTTAATTCCTAATGAGTTGACATATCTAATCAAATTACAAATCCCATAATAAGTAGTTAACTTCTGGCATGATGAGTTTTGCAATAGAATTCTCATTCATATAGATGAATATATATGCATATGTATGTGTTTTTTCCTACCTTGCTAGTAGCATGCATTATTGTTTTATCTATAGTCGTTATACATGCACCTCCCCACACATGCAGTCATAAGGCTCCTTCCTAATTTAAGGGAATCTTTTTGACCGATTTTCTTTGTAGAATTCTAAGCCAGGGAGCCACATATGTGAACCACATATATATTTTAAATTTTTCTAGCAGCCATGTTTTAAAGAGAAAAAAAGGTGGTGAATTTAATTTTAATGATATACATACACACAGAATATTATCATTTCAACCTAAAAACAATATAAAATTGTTAATGGAGTATTTTCCGTCTTTGAAAACCAATGTGCATTTTACGTGCACTGCAGTTCTGAAATGGCTCAGCAGACTCGGGGAGCCGGTGGTACCACATGGCACAGCCCGGGTTGGAACTAACACATGGCTTCCTTCTCCTCTGCTCAACAATATTGATCAACCTATCTTCCAAATGGAAATAAAGGAAAGAGCTGTGCTGAAAACAGCTTTGGAATACATCTGAAAATCTCAATTATTCAACTGAAAATACTGGCTTAGCAGAATATCTGGGCTGAACGGTAGGGTCCACATTCACTAAGTCATGTGTGATACTGCTGAGAAATACTTGGATATAATTAATGAATTAAAAGTTTAAGGGCTTAAGGGCAGAAGAAATCTTCCCCTAATGTTCATTTTTATTTAGAAACAAAGGAAAACTGGGCGCCTGGGTGGCTCAGTGGGTTAAAGCCTCTGCCTTTGGCTCAGGTCATGATCTCAGGGTCCTGGGATCGAGCCCCAAATCGGGCTCTCTGCTCAGCTAGGAGCCTGCTTCCTCCCCTCTCTCTCTCTGCCTGCCTCTCTGCCTACTTGTGCTCTCTCTCTCTGTCAAATAAATACATAAAATCTTAACAAAAAAAAAAAAAAGAAATAAAGGAAAACTGTGCCTAAGAGTGGATAGGGAAATAGATACAGCAATGGAGCTGCTTCTTTACATGAAAATATTAAAAACCACTTAACGCCTTAAAATGCTGAAGTTCTAATATTAAGAGCTGAGATTTCCCTTTTAGGTTATCGGAATTACGGCAGACATAAAATCCAGAGTATAGTCAAAAGAAAACCAGATGCCTACCCTAAATTTTTGTCTGTAAGTATTTACATAAAGGGTTAATAAGAATTTTCACTGATTGAACTCTTAGGTTTGCTAAGTGCTCTCCAGACAGTAGTTTTAATCCTTCCAGCAACTCCCTAAGGTTGCTATTGGTATCCTTTGTGCCTAGGACAAACTGAGTCTCAGAGATGTTAAATGACTTGTTCAAAGTCAAGAGCTGGTAAAGTCAAAGATACATAGTCAAAGTCAAGATATGTAACCAAGGTAGACCCTTAATATATTTTCTGATTTTGGAATAGCTCATCAATTTCATGGAGAGACAAATGTACTATTCTAAGGGATATATTCATATGTACTGAATATAAATATTTATTTTAAAATTCTAATTTGTTTCATTACCATCTGTCACCATACATAGTGACAGCTTTTTTTCCTTGTGATGATGTGATCTTTGAAGATCTCCTCTTTCAGCAACTTCAAATATATAATAATTATTAACCATAGTCACCATGCTACCCATTACATCTCTATGACTTCTTTATTTTACAAGTAAATTTATTTCATAAATAAGTAAATGTATTTTATAGTAATTATATTTTTATTATATAGTAAATATATTTACATTATATATTGTACTGTAATATGTTGTTATATATAAATATATTATAAATACATTTTGCAAAAAAGTAAATTTATTTTATAAATAAGTAAATACTTATTTTAAATAAATTAAATACTTATTTATTTGTAAATATTTCCTTATAAATTTGTACCATATGACTTCCTTCACTTAATATTAAAGGTACTTTTCTTATCTCAGATTCATTTAAACTTTCCTTACATCCTCTGTGAGTTTAAGACAGAAACAATGACTTAAGCTTCTAATATAGGCTTAACCAAAGTAGAACCTTCTATTATTTTAGAACCTATTATTATTAACCTATTATTATTATTATTTTAGAACCTATATTATTTTTATACACATTGTATTAAATTATATTATTATATTATATAAATAAGACTACACTTAATATTGATGCTTTCGTACTTGCTTCTATTTAACCTTTTTGAAAATAACAGAGCAAGATTCTCATTACCATTCCTACTTTACAGATGAGGACACAGGCTTACAACGACTCCTGCTTATAGCAGGAAACTAAGATTTTACCATTTTTTCCTTGGTTACATATCTGTGTTCTTTTTATGACCTCAGTACCCTAGGTTGAGGAAAGTTTTAAATTTAAGACATAAAAGGAAATGTATGTAATGGAGGGAAAGGTGAGGCAATGTATTATTTCGTTTTCTAAAAAAAAAATAAAATGATATTTTTAATCTTCTTCGAGATCATAATAGCATGCTTCCAAAAATATAAAAGTAGATATGTGGTATGGTTTTTTTTTTTAATTTTAGGTGTTTTAAAAATTACAATACCCTGGACTACAAAGTATAAACAACGTATCCTTAAAATTAAGAAAAAAAAAAAGAACTTTAAATGTTTACTCTGGCATAACAATAACAGGGGTTCACACAAATTCTTTCATCGATGAATGAATTATTTATCAAATATTTTTGAAGTCTGTTATGTGTCTGACACTTTTCTAGGTACTGGAGACATGACGGATATCACAAAATAAAGTACTACCCCTAAAGGACTCATGTTCTATAGACAAGACGCAATACGATTTTGAGGACTGTGAGCTTTGTGCAAAGTTGTGCGCATGACCATCCTTATAAAATTTAAGCTCCATTATTTAAGTTGCTTATATCTGCTACCGCACAGATATTTGGGATTTCAAAGCTGAGAACTGAAATTCTCTGTGTAAAAACTATTACAGGAATTAAGGTAGATCAAATGTTGATTAAGCTACACTTAAGGATTGCTCTCCTATCAAATATGTGACTACTTGTTAAATTTTAGCCTCCAAAACAGGAATGTTTAGAAGCTTTCATTTTGCCACTCGCAAATGCAAAATAAGTAATGCCCATTCCCATCCTTCCGTTACAGGTCAATTTGTAAGGTTACCTGAAGTGAGAACAGAATAAAGACAGCCTTTCTTTTCTTTCTTTCTTTTTTTCCTGCTTTCCTCTTTTCAGATCTGAAGTGACTAAAAATGGTTAAATATTGCTAATATATTTTTCTAGAAGGGTATTTATTTTGGATTTTATCCACAGTTCTTCCTATGAGTTTACATTCTCTTCTAAATAGCGAGATGATCTGTAATAATTGTAGCTAATATGTATTGAACACTTACTCTGTACCAGACAGTATTCCAAGTATTTTACACATACTATCTTTTGTGTTCCAATTGAATTTCTATTTGTGTGTGTAATAGACCAGTCTTTTGCTTAGAGAATTATTTTGCTTATATGTGCAATCAGACACCATTAATTTGTATACCATTGTATCATGCAATGGGCGCTCCAGACACTTGGGTTCCTTTTCTCTTCACTCCTTACCTCAAAGTTGGAGACTACAGTTCAGCAAGAACTTCAAGAGGAGGAGGTTTGAGGTTTCCTCCTTTGAAAGCAAAACACTGTTATTAGAGCCTAGACTGGTATGAACCCCACGGTAAGCAAGTTTGGAGACAAGGAAAATTCTATTTCAGCTTGAACTGTAATTTTGTTTCCTCAAGTAGTACAGCTTCCTGTTTTTTTTTCCAAAAGATTTTATTTATTTATATGACAGAGAGAGAGATCACGAGTAGGCAGAGGTGCAGGGGAGCAGGCTCCCTGCTCAGCAGAGAGCCCGATGCGGGGCTTGATCCCAGGACCCTGAGATCATGCCCTGAGCCGAAGGCAGAGGCTTAGCCCACTGAGCCACCCAGATGCCCCAGCTTCCCATTTTTTATGTGGATCAAAGCAGAGAAAGAAGGGCTGGGTATTCGGGGATGATCTCCTTAATAGGTAAGGGTCACACGCATAAGTAAATGCAAACCAAACCCACAGGTGGGCATAGTCTGGTCTAGTGACTATATATAACGTTAGTCATTCTGATTAGCTTAGGCTGGTGGTTTCAAACTTCAGGAGACAACAGAATCATCTGATTTTTGAGTCCAATCTCCAGAGTTTTAGATTCAGGATGATGGGTTTGGGGTCCAAGTATTTGCATTATTAAAAAGTTCCAAGATGCTACTACTCCTGCTGGTCCAGGAAACACAATCTGAGAACCACTGATTTAGAAAATGTGCATCAAATTTGGATTAATAGCTGTTGGGGCTGTGGTTTACTTGAACAAAATATGCTATCAATCTAACTTAACCCAGGTACTCGGGCATTTCTGCCTAGGCCCCATGAATACAAAGTATTCTATGAGGGACTAGGGAAAAGCAAATGACATGGACATAGTCCTCTTCCTGAAAAAAATCCCTCAGATTAAAGAAGGCCAGAAATCTCTTGTTGAGAATTAGATGGGGGAATAAACATAACCCAAACTGGAAACTAACAAGTGCAAAGTGGCTTGTTAAAATCCCATGAATATGCTGAGCTCTTTGGAGGCATACGTGGCAGACAACGAGCCCACTCTGGGAGGTCCAGGAATATGTCAAGAACGACAGGATGCTGGAAATGAATCTTGGGGAATTGTAGGATAAGAAAGCATCACATAGACTAGAAAAAAGGCCGTGTGCCGAAACACCATTGCTGACAAATGCCCACATTTGCTGGCAAAGAAAATTAGGTCCGAGATTATAAATGGGATCATCAGAAAAGCCATTCCCATCACTAAAAAATACAGCTCAAAGCGTATTCCCTATTTACTGACAGCGGGATAGTAATAGTGACCATTAGCCCTATATGGGTCCATTTGCCTGTCAGATTTTTCCCAGCACTGTGTATCTTTTTAATCACATGCCTGCAGATGGGCGTTGACATATAGGTACTCATGCAATCTCTCATGAATAAAGAAATGGAAGTAAGGACATGAAAAATACACTATTTAAGATAATTCTTGTTTTATAACAATTCCCAAAGCAAAAACAAAACAAGCAAGGGTACTTATGTATGCATTTCAAATTGGCATCAATTTCTTTTTATTTTAAATATATTCAAACTGGGGTAAACGAGACAAGGAGGAAAAAATTTGGTCACTCTGCTTTCAGATGTCCTTCAATTATAATTTTAGACGTCTGTGTCTGTCCGATTTCTAATGTCCTACCCATATGTCTGCATGCTTTAAATTCTAGTGATTTTAAAGTTGGTATAGCTTGTCATTTTTGAGGTGGTATTTCTGTACTAATTTCCAATTAAAATGATGAATTAAACATATCATTAGTTTATTAAGCATTCATTTCCACAGAACACTATCTATGCATGCATCTGTCCATGCATATATTTACTAATTATATCATCAATTCTAAAGTCAAAGCACAAATGAGACTGTTAAATACCATTTGTAGAGTGGTACCGCATGAAATGTAAGGTTTAGATTATTCTTATGTCAGTCAGTATAGAACGGACCGTCATTTGTGTGAGTTTATAAATGGCCATGTATTTTGATATAGAAAGAGCAATCCCTTCTTAATAACTGTTTTTAGGATAAGCTTGTAGGAAATTCAAGCTCTTCTATTAAGAAAGCCCAGATACATGTGCAACAGCCAGCTACCAGGGAGAGTTAGTTCAAGTTCCAAAGTACGCATTTTTCTGAAGCAGGTACTACAGATGTGTGTTCCCACAGCAGTGTTAATCTGCTTATTGCTTTGGTAAATTCCCCGGCATTCGCCCAACCACCATAACTCTTCTGAGAAGACAAGTTCCTATAAAAACTGCACAAGTTTGAAACATCCAGCACTAGAAAATAAATTATTATTTTCTTAACTATGAAATTCAAACAGATGCTGCCTAAATAATCAAACCAATAAACACACACACACACACACACACACACACACAGGCTATGTACATGGAAACAAAACAAAACAAAACAAAACTGACTACAACCAGTCTTGTCCTCTTCTCAGCCTGGTCTCACACGGGCCACCAAGCTTTAGGTAAAAGAACAATTTTGACATTTCCCCACTCTGATAATGCCTGTCCTGCAACTTTACAGAAGTTTATGTGGAGGCTTTTGAAATGGAGAAGATTCAACGGTTCAGTTCATTCAATAGTTATTCAGCACCTACTTTCTGCTGGGCACTGGAAACGTCAACAACCAACCAGAGAGCACATTTCCAGTCTAATAGAGGTAGATAGAAAACTCTTATAGAATGGAATGACCATTCCCCCACCCCCCAACATCATCCAAAGCCTCAATATGTAAAGAAAAGGTCTTCAGAAAGTAATTAACACTCTTAAGATCTCAAAATCCTAGGATGTCTGAGTGGGCAAGTGGGAGAAAGAACAGCTATTTTTTTTTTTAAGATTTTATTTATTTATTTGAGAGAGAGAGAGAAAGCATACACAAGCTGGGGGAAGGGCAGAGGGAGAGGCTTAGAAGTAGGCTACTTGCTGAGCAGGGAGCCCGAGCGATGGGGGATCGATCCCAGGACCCTGAGATCAGGACCTGAGCCAAAGGCAGCCCCTTAACCAACTGAGCAACCCAGGTGTCCCAAGAATGCTATTTTAGATGCTGGAGGGCGAAGGAGCCTCCCTCAGTGGTGATACTGAATTCGAAACCTGAAAGATGAGAGGTCCAGGGGACGAGTTCCCATGGGGGGGAACAAACGCAGAAGCCTCAGGGTAAGTTCTGAGTGTTGGAAAGAGACAGATGGCCACAGAGCCAGGGCGCAGTGAACCCGAGAGAGAACAGTACCAGGTAAAACCAGGCTGAAGTCAGGATCATGTTGCAGGTAGTGCCTTAACTTGTCCAAGTTAAAACCTGTAAATTTCCATTTTTGTTCAATGGGGAATTCCAGAGGGGTTGAAGCAATGAGTTAGGTATTCTGATTTATGCTTTTGAAAAGATAATGCTGGCTTCCACGCAGGAAGTGGCTTTCAGGGAGAGAGAAGTACGTAAAGGGAGATCAGACAGGAAAGTTATCAGGGACATGAGATTTGGTGGTGTGGGTACGTGTGGTGGCAGTGGGGAGAGGAAAAGTGGACAGACAGAGCACCAACTTATGAGGCAGAACCGTTGAGACCACTGTTCCTGATTACTCCTCAGAACACTTGTGTGAATCCAATGAGAACGTCTGTAGATTCCAGAAATTCTACACACTCAATAATTATCATTACTTTGATTGGTTCAAAGGTAATTTGTAATTGGATGTACAAAGTTGGGCATTACAATATTTTAATCTTTCCCTCGGCCTATGGGCCCTAAATTCAAATTTTTAAAATGCGGCTAAATAGCCAGGTTTGATAAATCCAATAGGATGCCTCAAGTAATCTCAGGCAGTATCCCCACACATGACCTTATTTCATCTTCCACCCTTCCAGAAAAGATGAGTAGCACATAGTGCTTTGGAGAACATACAATGAGCCACATTAATGAATCATGATAATAGATAAAACTCTTTCTAATCAGGTAAAACAATACCCTCTCATTGTCAAACAGTATCTTCTTGTTTAAGAAATTATATAAATACTGGCATAATGAGAGGCAATTTGAAGGAGTTTCAAATGTTTGAAATTTTAAGAAAAAAAATTAAGAAATAACTGTGAGAGGAACCTAAAGAGGAAAATCATTTTGAAGTGTGAGATAAGTTGAGTGTTTCCCCTATAGGTGACTATGGGTCATTTTTCTCCTTCATGGAGAACAAAGATTATTTATTTTAAGTTCTTTAGAGCTAAGTTTTACTTATCTGTTTTGCATTATTGCTTGATTTTGTGATAAAAGGAAATTATATGAGACAATGCTTCCCAAAGACAATTCAACAAAACGATTCCAGTATGGCTTAGGGGTGAAGAGTGTTGAGTTTGGGGCCAAGCTTCTTTGGTTCAAGTCCCAGTTCTGCCCTTTACTCTCTGTGTGATTATTAGCAAGTCACTTAACCTCTCTGAGCCTCCCATTCTGCTTTAGTAAAGAGGGTCATTGTGTTGCTCAAACAAGTTCATTTATGTACAATACTTAATACATTATTAGCATTAAGAAGCTAGAAACAGGGAAGCCTGCGTGGCTCAGTTGGTTGAGCATCTGACTCTTGATTTCCACTCAGGTCATGATCACAGGGTCATGGGACCTAGACCCGAGTGGGGCTCCGTGCTCAGCTTGGAATCTGCTGGAGATTTTTCTCTCTCTCCTGCTGCCCCTCCCCACCCAAATATATAAGTAAATACATAAATAAAATCTTTTAAAAAAAGAAGATAGAAACTTTATTTACATTACATATAAAGGATAGACAAAGGTATGCAGCAAGTAGGAATTTTTAAGAAAGACAATCTTGTCACCGTAATGTATCAAATACATGAAATGGATTTGAGGGCTACTTTGAGGACTTTCTTTCAGAAAGACTCGTATTTGCTTTCTTTGAAAAATTGCCATTTACTTCATTCTGCTTTTAATTAATTTATTAATTAATTTTTATTATGTTCAATTAGCCAGCATAGAGGACATCATTAGTTTTTTTTTTAAATTTGTATTTTGTTACGTTAGTCATCATACAATACATTATTAGTTTTTGATGTAGTTTTCAAAGATCCATTACACTTATTTCATTCTCAGAGAAATATCATAAATAGGCTCAAATAAAATAGAAGTGACCAACAAGGTTATCATTAAATATAAAATATATAAATATATATTTTATACATATATATAAATGTAAATATATAAACAGGAACATTAGTTTTGGCAAAGTATAAATTTCTTTCGTTCAAAATATACTTTTAATATGGCATACATTTTGAAGAAAACATACCAAGCATTCATTACAAAGTAGCTAATGTACTTGGACTGTCTCATTTCATTTTAAACATAAAGGGAGCTCCTGAGTTTCTCAGCTTTGTCATCATCCTCAAATAACACAAACATGTACCGTTGCCATTAATCAGTATTTTACAACTAAAGATGGATTTCTCAAAATAAATTTAAAAAATATGGCTGGAGAACAGGAAAATATGTAATATCCTCTATCCTGTGGAAATAAATCACCATTTGCTACTTTTCTGTGTGGCAAGCAATAAATTTCACAGTGAAAATGTAAAGAAGAAAGCAGAGTCCCCAGGATCCACTCTCTAGTCCTCACCAATCCTTTGCTAAGGGCTCATTCTTTGGGAATGATTCATATGACAGCCAAAAACCAACAGACAAAATGTGCTTCTTTTCAGTTCCTGCCAGCAACGCACCAATGAAAATAACACAACCCTGCGTGAAACAGAGTATCATAGATCTGCTCACATTTTCATTTGCATCGGTAGGCTAGAATGATGTAATATAATAAATCCATCAAGTAAATGTAGACCTAATGAGAAAGCCAAGGCTTATTGTTCTGTTAGATCATTTGTACAATTAAGAGCCTTTACAGAATGCATTTAATCCAAATTGCACAAACATTTAAAATAGGGTGTATTAGTTAAATGTGTTGCCATATTTTGTATCAAAAAGTGGTGGGTTAATTATCACAATCTCCCTTTTACAAAGCGAAAGCTACATTACAAATTATTTGAGATCAAAGCAGTTAGACCTGGCACAGGCTTTATTTTAAGTGCAAATGTCTCATAAGAGTAGCATCACCTGTATGAATATGCATGGGCTCCTTCTGTGATATGCCCCAATTTATATCACCATCTCTCGAAAAATGTTATTTTAAAAGGACATTTGGCATCTCCAGTCAGAAAATTCATAAGAAAACAATCTTATTTTGCCTACTTGTCAGTCTTAAGCACAGGAACAATTTAAAAGTTTAAAGTGAAAGACGTTTTAAATCTGTTTACCATGATTTGTTCAAAGAGACTGGCAGGGTTTTTGAGTCAGAGTAAAACTGAGGAGTTATATTGAGCCAGAATTTTAAAGTAAAACATTTGAAAATCATAATAATATAATATGTATATAAATTCAGTGTCTAAATAAGAGAGTTTTCTAATCCATGATTGTAAAAATATGCAGGATTATTATTAGTAGTAGTTTTTATTTTTATTCTTTAAGGGATAGACAGGGCCATTATAAAACCCCAGTACAACTTCACTTCTTTCATGAGAATCGCCTCTTTAACTGGTGTTTACACGTTCTAGAAAAACTCATTCCATCAAGGATTGAGAATTCCAGTTATATGATTCCAACATTACAAATCCTTCTTTGCATTTTGTCTAAAGCTGTTTCCTTTTGGTTCCAGTTCTCTCTTCAGGGTAATAAAATAATCTGTCTATATGCTCTCCTCCATGTGGCAAATCTTGAAAAATTTTTAGAATCATCCCCTCTACACAAAAACTTTGCTTTTCTAGGTCAAACTTCCTTAGGTCCCTTAACCCTTTCTAAAGTTATTAAGTAACAGAGAACTCACTCTCCTGTCTGTGCTCAGGCTCTCAATATTCTCATTCTGAGTGGTGGACAAGCCAAAAGTATAACTGTGGTTTATCATTTCCCTTCGCCAGTGGAAGTTAGAAGACCGAATTTCCAATAAATACAACTGGTAGTGCTTTGAAAATTATAAAGCATTGTAAAAGTGTGGAGTAAATGTGTTATTATTTTTCAGTGTTCTCTTAGAGGTTAATTCAGTCTTTTTTTTTTTTATGTCTGGCTGAGTAGCTACTTTTTACTCATGAACTGTTGTCACATGAAAGAACACTAATTATTGTTTAGTATCTAGTTAAGTCCCAAGTCCATATTGGCGCTTGACCTCTAACACTTTAACTGACACAACTTTGTGGAAGCAGTACAATTAACTATATTTTATATATCAGAGAATTCCCATCCTGTACTCATGCAATATTATATGTGCATATTCTTATTAAATTTCCCTTGGTAGTTTCAGATTACTGTTATCTGGACCAGATAATCTGGTATTAGTTTCAGGGGTACAATATAGTGGTTCAACACTTTCATACATCACCCAGTGCTCCTCACGAGTGCCCTCCTTAATCTGCATCCCTCCACCCACCTCTCATCTGGTAACCATCAGTTTGTTCTCTATAGTTAGGAGTCTGTTTCTTGACTTGCCTTTCTTGCTCTCTCTTTTTTTCCCTTTGTTTATTTGTTTTGTGTTGGATCAGTGGATTTTAAATGTTTTTTATTGCAACTCCTTATGTGTTAAAAATAATTGAGCAAACTTTTAATAAATGTGTATATTTTGTTTATAAATTAAATTTATAGTTACCAACATATTAACATGTACATTAGAAAAATTAGCAATTTAAAAGGATGATCTAAATTTAAATGGAAATTAAAAATTTTCTAAGTGGACATCTTGTCTGTCTACAGATTATAGGCAACATGCTTTAAAACATCCCTCCCCAATGGACTACTACTCATCCATCAAATGAAATCTTGCCATTTGCAATGATATGGATGGAGATAAAGAGCATTGTGCTAAGAGAAATAGGTCAGCCGGGGAAGACAAGTACCATATGCTTTCACTCATATGTGGAATTTAAGAAAGAAAACAAATGAACAAAGATTGTATGAGAGAGAGAGAGAGGCAAACCAAGAAACAGACTCTTTACTATGGAGAATTAACAGAGGGTTAATGGTGAAGATGGGGAGATGGTGAAGAGATGAGTTAAATGGGTGATGGGTATTGAGGAGAGCACTTGTGATGAACACTGGAGGTTAAAGCATTGTGAAAGCGATGAATCACTAAATTCTACAGCTGAAACTAATACTACACTGTATGTTAACTAACTGGAATTTAAATAAACACTCGAAACTACAAAAAAAAATAAATAAAATAAAACATCCTTACCTTTGCTCTGTATGAGGGGTTTGTAAACTAAGGTCCAAGGACCAAATCTGGCCCATGGCTTATCTTTGCATAGTCTACGAACTCATAATAGTTTCTGTATTGTCAAATAGTTGAGATAACTCAAATTTAGAATACTCTTTTGTAATACATGAACATTATATGAAATTCTAACTTTATTTTTTAACTTTTTTAATAGAACCAGCCTTTGTTGTTGTAAAGATTCTTTATTTGTTTGTTTGTTTGTTTGTTTGTCAGAGAGAGGACAAGCAGGGGGAGCTGCAGGCAGAGGGAGAAGCAAGTTCCCCGCTGAGCAAGGAGCCTGATGCAGGACTTGATCTGAGGACCCTGGGATTATGACCTGAGCTAAAGTCAGATGCTTCACGGACTGAGCCATTGGGGAGTCCTTCAAATTTTATTTTTTTTCATAGTTTTTTTTAATAATTATTTTTATTAACATATAATGTATTTCTTTGCCCCAGGGGTACAGGTCTGTGAATCGTCAGGCTTACACACTTCACAGCACTCACCATTTCACATACCCTCCCCAATGTCCATAACCCAACCACCCTCTTCATACCCGCCCTCCCTCAACAATCCTGTTTGTTTTGTGAGATTAAGAGTCTCTTATGGTTTGTCTCCCTCCCAATCCCATCTTGTTTCATTTTTTCCTTCCTTACCCCCCAAACCCCCCACTCTGCCTCTCAAATTCCTCATATCAGGGAGATCATATGATAATTGTCTTTCTCTGATTGACTTATTTAGCTCAGCATAATACCCTCTAGTTCCATCCACATCGTTGCAAATGGCAAGATTTTGGGGGTTTTGATGGCTGCATAGTATTCTGGTGTATATATACCACTTCTTCTTTATCCATTCATCTGTTGATGGACATCTAGGTTCTTTCTATAGTTTGGCTATTGTGGACATTGCTGCTATAAACATTCAGGTGCACATGCTCGAAGTTTATTTTTTATAAAGTTGTACTGGAACACAGCCCTACTCATTTCTTTGTGTGTAGCTCGTCTACAGCTGCTTTCGTGCTACAACTACAGAAATGAATGCTTGTGACAAAGACTGTATGGTCCACAAGCTTAAAATATTTAGTATCTGGCATTTAACTTGCGGCCCCTGCTATAGACCAGGGAAATAAGCATCAGAAGGGTGGCGACACTGGAAATACACAACCTTGTGTACTCAGGGCACAGGCTTTAGAGTTCCAGACTTAGGATATACACCTACGTCTCACTAGCTACATGCCCCTTGGCAATGATCTCCAGTTTCTGGTCTTTTGATTCTGCATTTGGAAAATAATGACATTGCATTGAATGAGCCCTTTATGTTCCAAAGTTCTTCAGGTTTATAACTCCTGTGATGTGCCATGAATATACAAATACATCTGAAGTACATGCATCACAATAAGAACCAGACCTGTATGGCTCAAAGAATCTTTCTAGACTTGATGGAATAACTAACTATAGTAATAATAAAAATAAATCTTAGCACTGATAAAACAGTTGGCCTCATTTAGTGTAGGGCTAAGAAGTGCATTTTTAAATTGTTATGCTTGAAAGAACAGAAGTGCAATTTAGGAAAACGAACACTTCAGCATAAATAAATTATGACCTCCAAGACCATAAATATGTAAATCCAAATTTAATGAGGAATTAAATACCCTAGGATTTACCATTAAGTCAACATTTTGATCCTGATATTATAACGTTTATTTCACCTTTTAGAGAGTCTTACAAGTTCTCTCCCCCAAAGCTCTCTAGTTTACTATCTGCTTCACTTACTCAGTTTAGTTTTTACTCTGAAAAATAATTAAGACTAAAGCAGTTGTATAAGCAAGTGCAGTATGAGACACATTTTTAAAAGCAAGCCACTTAGAAAGAGAGCTGCATTTTTCTTTTAATCAATAGGAATAATTCCCTTGTCTTTTTAGTAAGTAGGTATGCTAATTTCAACTTTCTGAATTATTTCTCTCGATTATTTTACGAACAGTGGCAACGAATATTGTAGACCTTCTAGTAGAAAGCATGTAATGGTGATTAAGAAATTTTTTCACCCGGAGCAGTTACAGCTTGTAAAAGTATTACAGGAAAAGTATGCCAAATAACAGAGGTAGATTTTCCAGATGCCTAGGAAATCCCCCCTCTGTGTGAAAAGCATTTGGAATCCAAATAAATTCTTTGAAGACAATGGGTGAGCAGTTTCTCTCCTGCCTGAGAGTCATTGTCCGACCAAAGTTTGTTGGTGATAATGAAGGAGCATGACATTCTCAGACATTGAGATTGTGATTCTATTTGTGTAGTGACCTAATTTCAGAAGAAAAAAACTAGTGTGCAGGTTCTAACAAGTACTGACATATTTAAGAACACAAGGAGACAGTTACTTAGTGCCAGGCGTGTCCCAGAACATCTAAGATGTGCAATGGCAACATCTATAGGAAGTAGAAAAAAATGAACCTTAAAAATGAGCCTATCAACGCAGTAATGAGCTTATATCACCAAGGAATATTCTAGGGCTTGCTGTTGAACCATTCATTTCTTGCCATCAAACACCAAAATAAGGAGACTGCGAGAGCTGACACAAGTTCCAACTTCTAGAGTGAGAGCTAATCTACTAGCATACTAACACACAACCCCCGGGTGCATCTTTACCGTTTTCCACTTCTGTGTCCTCAAAGCCTGACTGGCTTGCAGCAGGCACTCAGTCTTGCAGGATTTCTTTTCCTTTAGTGCCCACGGTTCTTGGTCGCACCGCTTCCCAGAATGAAGAGGTGGACCGGACCAAGAGGGGTGGGCAGCAAAGCAAAGTCCATTGCTTATAAAGCAAAGTTTATTCAGCCATAGGACAAAGCTCCCAAAGAGGGAGGAGACCAGAGAGGGTTGTCGATTTGGTTGCCGATTTGGTGTTTAAATCTAGGGGATTTTGTGGGCTCTTTGTTGTGGGCTGTTTCAATCTGATTAACCCTCCATGTGCCTGTCACCCAATAAGTTTTTGTCTGCAGTGCTTATCTACCTATCAGCCTATCTACCTATCAGGCGGTTGTTCCCGTGGGAAAGGATGGAGAGCTCCTCCCAGGGTGGCGTTTCCAAGCCTCGGGGATCAGAGACCGCGGAGGCCACCACTATTTGAAGGCACCTGGCCAGCCACCTGCCACCCACCATCAGATCACACGTTCTGTTTAAATACCCTACTGGCTGGGAGCTGGGAGCTGGCCCCAGTGCCTGAGTTAGGATGCCCAAGGTCATTCCCATCCTTTCTGTCACATACAAGTTGTGAGTCCCTCCAGTAGAAAGACTTAAAGCCGGGGCATTGAGTAAAGCCTGGAATAACAGAATGGGGTCTTTTTCCTTAGGATGGGGGCCCCTTTTCCCCACCTGCCTTTCTTCCAACTATCCTTCATTATCAGTAAACAGTTACTGAATAAACACGGGGTGCAGTAGGGATCGCTGCAACATTAGACTCAACTAGCCTCAAAAATCTACATGTCAGTGTTTTGAAAATGGCCACATTTGCGAGGTTGCCTTAAGTGATCTTTCCTGGTAACAAAGGTCCTGTTTGAATTAAGAAATTAATTCCTCAATAATTTTTGAGTATCAATTACTTGAGAAGCGATTTTCCAGGCACTGCAGATAAGGCAGTGAACCAGATGTACTCTGGTCAGGAGATAAAGAATAAAATAGCACCCTAATATAAACTGTCCACATAGGTTAACAACCATGTGTCCATCAGGTTAATCAGTTGTAACTAATGTATCTGATGGTGTGGAGGATATTAACAGTGGTGCAGGCTATGTCTATGGGGGGGGGTACATAGGAACTCTATGTATTTTCCATTCAATTTTGCTGTGAGCCTAAAACTGTTTTAAAAATAAAATCTAACGAAAAATTGAAAACATATTGTTACATTAGACAGCATGAGTACACTGGAGAAAAAAATAACAGAATAAGGAGAATAGGATGTATTGAAGTGATATTTAAAAAGTACAGTATGGCGGTGCCTGGGTGGCTCAGTGGGTTAAAGCCTCTGCCTTCAGCTCAGGTCATGATCCCAGGGTCCTGGGATTGAGCCCAGCATCAGTCTCTTTGCTCAGCAGGGAGCCTGCTACCCGCCCCCCACTCTGTCTGCCTCTCTGCCTACTTGTGATCTCTCTCTCTGTCAAATAAACAAATAAAATCTTTAAAAAAAAGGTACATTATGATTGCAAAAATTAGCCTGAGAGTTTTTAATATATTTTCCTTTCCCTCTCTCTCTCTCTCTTTCTCTCTCTCTTAGTAAGGCTTATTTATTTATTTGAGAGAGAGAGGGGGGGGTGGGGAGGGAGGTGAGGGGCAGAGGGAGAGAGAGAATCCTCAAGCAGACTCCACACCGAGAACGGAGCCCGACTCGGGGCTCAATCCCAGGGCCCTGAGATCTTGACCTGATCCGAAATCAAGAGCCAGCCACTTAACCAACTAGGCCACCCAGGCTCCTCCTCTCCTTTCTTTCTGATTATTATTGTTTTCTTGCCATTTTTTCCCTGCCCTAAGAAATGTCTTTGATTGGAAGCACACACATTAGCCAAGTTCATAGCAGAAATCCTTATTAATTATCAAGCCTTAAATGACTGCCTCTCACATAGTCCTCATATCCAGGAGGTCCCATATGACCTGCATCTCAGCCACCTCCCACTACAGTCTCACCCCTCCTTCCTCTACCCTGCCAACTCCACCCACCCACGCTGTCCACAGGGCGGCTTTACCAACACACCAAACACCTGCACATCTCAGACAGTTGCCCTTGTGGTTTCCCATACCTGGCATGTTCTGGTCTTGTTTAAACACAGAACCTGGAAATAGCTGCCTGGGTTTAATCTTGCTAATAGTCTATTACCTTGAGCAAACAGCAGTCCTCTCTGTGCCTTAGTTTCCCCATCTGTAAAATGGAGTTATTACCTAGCTCACAGCTGACTGTGAGAATTAAATGTGTTAATGGATGCAAAGCATTATATAGTGCCTGGTAAATGATAACATGTATTTAAGTGTTTCCAGACTGGCACATAACTCTCCTTCTTTTGCCTTCTTTTTTACACAGAGAGGCCAAATGTGACCTTCTCATTTAATATTTCAACTTCCCCACCACTTCCTATCCCCATTTATATCATTTATGGTGTTTTATAAGACCTGCTCTCATCTAATATATTACCTGTTCTTTTTTCTTCTTTAGTGTAACTGCTCTCTATAACTAAAATATCAGCTCCGTGACAGTAGGACTTCTACCTGGATGACTGTTATGTCCCAGTGACCTGGCCAATAGTTGGTGCTCAATAAATCTATGTTTAATAATGAAAAAAAATGGATATAAGAATGAGCACCCTTAGCAGACAGGACCTGAAAATGTTTACACATACCCAAATATATACTGGAAAACACTAGTAGGTTAAAAGGTTTATGCCATCCAAACAATACTTTCAACTTTGAAATAGATCTTTCATTGACTTATTTTCTGCTACATAAAGAAAAAAAAAAGCAAAATTGTTCTCTCCTCTATCTTACTAAAGTTTACGGGCCTGCTTTTATAAATTAAATATTTTAAAAAAAGTTGAAGAAACCATTTTAGAAGTACCAGAATTCAAAAGATATTTAAGATCTCCAGTACCAATTCACCAAGTATGGTAATTTTATAATCATGTTCTATATTTATGTCATACTACAGAAAAAAATGTTTACTCAAGAAACTCATACAAGGAAATGCTGGAATCATACTGATATAGAGATGATCTAGAAATTGCTTTCTTATACGATACTGTATCAAAATGTATATGGAATATTTTTTTAACCAAATTAAATATAAGCCAAATAATATGATGTTATAGCCACATGATATGTTAAAATATTTGCTGCAACTTTTAAATCATAAAACAATAAAGGGACGTTATATAGGGAAAATAATGTAAACTTTACGCTTATTTCAATATACTATTATATTAAAAAGATTTTAATACAATCAAGAAACATTACAAGTTTCTTTCTACCCTAGTAAAGATGATCTTTTATTAGTTAATAGTTTGAATAAATAGCTTATAAAATATAAAGAAATAGTAGGCTATGATATTAGAAAAATAATAAAAAATTCATTGAGCTCTACATGTAAAATGGTCAAAATCAATTATGATTAATTTGGATTATTTTCAGTGTTTTACAATTTAAAATTCATTGAATTTCTAACAATTAACAAAACAAAAAGACAACTGACTCAATGACTGATATTTACAAATGATATATCTGATCAGAGGTTAATATCCAAAATATATAAAGAACTTATAGAATTCACCAGAAAACCAAGTAATCCAGTTAAATTATGGGCAGACGACATAAACAGACATTTCTCCAAAGAAGACATTTGTATGGCCAATAGACACATGAAAAGATGCTCAATATCACTAATCATCAAGGAAATGGAAATAAAATTTTAAAAAAAACAATGAAATATCATCTCATACCTGTCAGAATGACTAAAATCAAAAACACAAAAAAACCCCAGCAAGTCTTGGCAAGGATATGGAGAAAAAGGAACCCTCATGCACACTGTTAGTAGGAATGCAGACTGGTGCAGCCACTGTAGAAAACAGTATGGAGTTTCCTCAAAAAAATAAAAATAGAATTACCATATGATCTAGCAATTCCACTATTTACCCCCCAAAATGGGAAAATCTAATTGGAGAGGATATGGGCACCCCTATATTTATTGTAACATTATTTACGATAGCCAAAATATGGAAGCAACCCAGGTGTCCATTGATAGATGAATGGATAAAGATGATGTGGTGTATAAACACAAAGGAATATGACTCAGCCATAAAAAAGAATGAAATCTTGCCATTTGCAAGAGCATGGATGGATCAAGAGGATATAACGGTAAGTGAAATAAGTCAGTCAGAGAAAGGCAAGTACCATATGATTTAATACATATGTAGAATTTAAGATACAAAACAAAGAAAAAAGAGAAAAAATAGACAAACTGGTGGTTATGGGGGGATGGTGAAATAGGCAAAGGGGTTTAAGAGTACACTTATTGTGATGAGCCCTGAGTAACGCATGAAATTACTGAATCACTATTTTGTAAACTAATATAACACTGCACATTAATTATATTGGAGTTTTTTAAAAAGTTTATAAAAAATAAAATTCACTGAATTTGTAATTTTATCTAATTAAAAATGCCAGTAATTCTTGATGCATTTATTATCTGTTGATTTTGAATTTTGATTACGTCATTTTAAACCAACATAGCAGGAAATTTACTTATGAAATTCAGGCATAAATTATACAGATGACTACCTTTAAAGATTGCATTCAATATTCTTTTGCCTCTGTCAAACAGAACCAGTCATGTTTTCAAAACAGATTTTACTCTTGCGAATAATTCACAGAAAACTGCCAACTTCATTCCTGAAACTGCTTACTTGCTTTCTGTTATATCACTCCATCACACATCATATGATCACTTTGCACAAAATAGTTGTCTAATTCTAATTTTTCTTGCCAGAATATATGTCACCTAATTACCAGATCTGGAGTTAACTACATGGTTTCAAAGTAGGCTTTAGCTTTAGTTTAATGTAATCAATAAACACGCTGAGGACCTTTGGTGAGTGAACTATTAAGGCAAATGTTATGTGAATAAAAATTATAAAGTCCGTCTTTGTTCCAAGAGAACTTACTCTCCTCCTTTATTGCATTAGTTTAATACCAGCTTCACACAGAACACTGTTACCCAGAAGAGTCTAGATCAGTTTTACCCTTGAAAATGATGATGATAATACCTCTGATGAGCTATAAATTACAGAATCCATGTAAAATTCTTGGCTCGTGGTGGGATTCAATAAGTAAGAGCCATTTTTAATGACCTTATGGAGGAACTAAAAATATACTAGTCAAGATTAAACATTACAGAAGGTTCTACAAAATAGTGAGATAAAACTTAAATATTATATCTTAAGTTGATTATATTAGGAGGTAGTAAATAATTTTAATAACATTACTATTTTTTAATGTAATTTGAACAGTTACTCTTTGAGGATTATCACCTTAGGATAAGCACAACAAAAACAAAATCAGTATAATCTCTATAAGCACACCTTATGTTTGCCCACACATGGTGTTATATTGTTTGTTCAACTGATTTACAATGTGTATCACTAATATCACTGAATATTTCCTGCATTTGGGCAAAACCTATGTTCAGTAAAAAAACAAAACTGAACTAAGGTCACAAGTAATCTCCATGTTGGTAAATTCACTGTTTAATTTTGTCCTCAGATCCTTCCCACCCCTTGTAACGTCTCTTCACTTGGATACTGGGACATTAGTTTCTCCTGGTTTTCTCCCTCCATTGCTGTCTGCTCTTTTTCAGTCTCACTTCATTTGCTGGTACCTTCTCAACTTCTAAACAGACATTTAAGGGCACCTGGGTGGCTCAGTGGGTTAAGCCTCTGCCTTGGGCTCGGGTCATGATCTCAGGGTCCTGGGATTGAGCCCCACATCGGGCTCTTTGCTCAGCGGGGGGCATGCTTCCCCACCCCCCCCACCCCCCCGCATGCCTCTCTGCCTTCTTGTGATCTCCCTGTCAAATAAATAAATAAAATCTTAAAAAAAAAAAAGAAAATAAAGAAAAAAAAAAAAACAGGCCTTGAACTTCCTCTTACCATTTCTAAACCCATTGCCTTAATGATTTCCTCTGGTTTCATGAATTTAAATACCAAGTAAATGTTCTCAAATTTACGCGCACGCGCGCACACACACACACACATATATATTTTTTAGAGAGCAGGAGAGCATTCAGGTGGCAGAGTTGGGTAAGGGGGAGAGAGAGAGGGGCAGAGGCAGAGGGAGAGAGAGAATGTCCAGCAGACTCCCTGCCCAGTGCAGAAGCTGGTCATGGGGCTCGATCTCACCACTCAAGCCGGAATCAAGAGTCAGATGCTTAACTGACTGAGCCAGGCAGGTGTCCCTCAAATTTATATTTCTATTCAGTTTTCTCACCTGAACTCCACACTGTGGTGTGCAACTAACAATATGACATATCCATCTGCGCAGCTAATAATCATCTCAATTTCATGGTATTCAAAAATAGCCCTGATTTTACATCCTGCAGCCTTTCTCTTTTGGATAATAGGTGACTCGATTCTTCTTTCCATCCAGCCCTAAATTCTGAAGCCTCGCCTCATCTCTCTCACCATTCATACAATTCACCAATTCCAACGAGTATTATTGATGATATCTCCAAAAGGTGCCTAGATCCTTCCCAGCTCTATCTACGACTACTCCCACGATCGGAGCCACTCTCTCACAGCTGGTTTGGGACAATAGCTCCTGGACAGTTCTCTCTGCTTCCATCCTTGTTCCTCTTCCCTCTGTTGTGAACACGGCACAAACAGGGATCATCTTTAAATGCAAGCCAGCTCTTCATACTCTGCTCCAAGTGTGTTCCACTGGTAAGTAGAAACCAAAATGCTGGGGGTAGACCATAAGGCCCTACTTGAACTTCCACAGTCCTCTTTACATCTTTTAGTTCGTGTGCCTTTTCTTCCCCTGACTCATTCTTCTCCAGCCACCCAGGCCTCCTTGCTTTGCCACAAAAACGCCAGCAATGCACCTGTGTGCCACAGTCTTCCCACTCGCTGGTGAACACGCAGCTCACTCTCTCTCCCGCTGCATGTGTGTGCCCACTTAGTCAACAAATACGGAATCACAACCTAATCCTACCCTGCCTGGGGACACCCCCATTTCTCTTTTCTGCTTTATTTTTCTCTTTGGCACTTATCAACATCTGACTACATGTCACTTTTTTACTTTTGTACTGTCCCTATTTGCCCACTCAAATGTTAAGCTTTTTGAGGGGCACCTGGGTGGCTCAGTCAGTTAAGTGTCTGCCTTCAGCTCAGGTCATGATCCGGGGGTTCTGGGATTGAGTCCTGCATTGGGCTCCCTGCTCAGTGTGGAGTCTGCTGCTCCCTCCCCCTCTGCTGCTCTTTCTCTGTGCCAAATAAATAAATAACAACTTAAAAAATAATAATAAAATGTTAAGCCTTTTGAGGGTCAAAATTCTCGTCTGTTTAATGCTATACCCTTGATCAATGTCCATGTTGAACCTCTAGAAGGCACTCAGAACTATCTGTTATATAAGTGAATAAATAAAGTTTACAACTTGTATAGTTATTTAAGGAACATATCTTGATCCCTGTTTTGTGTCTTTACCACTATAGTTTCTCTAGTTCTAGAATTTATCTTGTTCTTGGCAAACTCTAAATTCTCTCCAATGACTTTGATCTTATAATTTAATGAGAGGCCCATCCAACTCCAAATCTATACACTCTAGTTTCTTGAGTCTCAGGATCTTGGGCCCACCTACGTGTCAGGTAGGACAGATTGTCTGCTCTCCTGGTCTTGCATGAAGTCATGTGCTGTCCCACTACCCAATGTCTATTACTTGAGTTTCTTGACACCAGTTTACACGAGTCTGGCTGGACTTTTCACCATCACCTTAATGGACTTCTCTATCTTGCATCTGGATGCACCCCAAAAGATAGTACCTGCCTCACCCCCAAAGGCATGTCTGATTCCACTTCTCTGCTCTTTCCAGCCTGCTTCATACTGTTGCAATCTTCCCCAGCTATGTTGTAAGATCCAAGCTTGCCTGTTTCCTGTTTTTGTGATCTTTCTTTCACTTCCTCAGGTACAAGCCAGTTCAGGTGAACTTGGATCTTGGCCTGAATGAAGGAAGAGAGGACTTCTGGAGCCCAAAAATTCATGTTACCAGGAAAAGGCAAATGTGAGACCTTTGGGTTCAGGGTAGATGTGGCTGGGGGTTGTAGTTCTAAGAATCTGACAGACCCCCTTAAGTGTGCACCTTGTGGTGCTTTGTCTTGCCTCTCTTCACCTTAAGAGAGAGGAAATCTCTCCTCTTAGGATGTTAAGAAGACAATTTCAGTCAGATGTGTACGTTTGCACCACCTTTCACTATGTACTTCCTACTTCTTAGAAGCTAGGAAAGCAAAGTTTTTCCTTTTTTTCTCTTCTTTTTTTAAAGGCCAGTTCTTGTGGGGAAATATAGATACAAATGCTTTTCGTGAAATCTGCAAAGTGTTATAATTGAAGTGTGAACAGGAAGTATATGGGAGTTTGGCAGGAAAATTTTTAAAAAAATGTGCAAACCTAAGAGTAGTAGCAAAATCCTAGTATTTCTGGGTGTCTTCTGGAGTTCAACATGGCTGATACAGAGGGAATACAGGGAAGTTATTAGACATAATATGAAAGAGTTAGGCAGATTTGATTAGACAGGTTCTAAGATAGAGAAGCCGAAATAGCTCTGAAGTATCTTAGAGGAAGCGTTGATTCCTTAGTAATTATATAAATGCAAGTAAAATCACAATGTGATATCATAATGTACCTATTCAATTAAAAAATTTGGAGATAGGTAAACCCAAGTATTGGTGAGGGCATGGAAAACCAGTAATTCTCATGAATTCCTAACACATAGAACCATCTGGAAATAAATCTGGGTGTACTGAATGAATTAGGTATGCATCAGCATGTCATTGGAATGGAATCTCTGGTAAAAGTGTTTTTGCTCCATAGGCTCAAGAAATGACTGCTTTGAAGAGGCCAATAGTTGGTTGGGTATAGCAGCTTTTCTTATAAAATAATAAAACTAATGTCCATGTGCTACCAAAACTGCTTCTGGGAAGGATTTAGATTAATTTGGAGAGGCAACTGAAGCTTTGTTTTCCTGCTGCATTTCTACTGTGCTTTGTCCACACATTCATTTCATATCTTAGGAGTTACTACCTTATTTTTCTCCATTCATTCATTTCCTACTGGCTCTCTCTGTCTTCTTGTCTCACTGGAGCCTTTACTCCAACTACTGCACTCATATTCAACGTGCAATCCATTCATTTTTTTTTTTAAGATTTTATTTATTTATTTGACAGACAGAGATCACAAGTAGGCAGAGAGGCAGGCAGAGAGAGAGAGAGGGAGAAGCAGGCTCCCCACCAAGCAGAGAGCCCGATGTGGGGCTCAATTCCAGGACCCTGGGATCATGACCTGAGCCAAAGGCAGAGGCTTTAACCCACTGAGCCACCCAGGCACCCCATAATCCATGTATTTTTAATACTTTGTTGCACCTAGTTTTCCATGAAAATTCTGATTGATACTTTTTTGCAGTAATACTTTGTTTTTATAACTGGAAAGGTAACATACCATTCCCCCTTTAGAATATTAGAGGCTTCTTCTTTTATTTCTACTCATTGAAACGATAGTCCAGTTTGCTAACTTTTATTCAGTCAGCATAACAATTAGGTGGAAAAATTTAATCAGGGAAATGTTCCTGAAGTAGGTGAGTTGGGAGCAAATGTTTATTCCATGTTGGGGAAAATGAACAGGAGAGCGTTCCAACTGATGGGAAACTCAAAGGCACACAAATAAGCAGCATGGAAGAATGGAAAGTTGGCTAGATTTAGCTAGAGGGGAGAGTCAGTCTGTAGTGGGAAAAGATAAAATTAGAGAGGTACAAAAGTGCCAGTTGACAGGAGACCTTGAATTAAAAGCCAAGAGTTTGGACTTGATATAGTAGCAGTAGCTGATTCTTGAGCAGGAAGGTGGCATGATAAAAATGGTATTTGCAGAAGATTATTTCAGCAGCTTACAAAGGCATAATTGTAGCAAAAGGAGACAGGAATTAGGGTCACCAGCAAAGAAGTTATTGTAACCCTTGTTTGAACAGAATCGACCTGAAGTCACAGAAAAAAAGGCCAAAATGATGACTATGTCAGATGTTCTAAAGCAAGAGGTTTCAAATCTTGGGTCTTGGCTCATCTATACCAGAATCATCTGGAATGTTTGCTAGTTTTCATATTTCTATACTACATGCCCACACTCTCTTTTTTTTTTTTTAATTTTATTTATTTGACAGAGATCACAAGTAGGCAGAGAGGCAGGCAGAGGGGGCGGTGGGCGGTGGGGAAGCAGGCTCCCTGCTGAGCAGAAAGCCTGATGCAAGGCTCGATCCCAGGACCCTGAGATCATGACCTGAGCCGAGGGCAGAGGCTTAACCCACTGAGCCACCCAGGCGCCTCAATGCCCAAACTCTTTAAGGTCATTCTTTCCAGAGGAGGAATGGGAATGAGCATTTTAACAATTGCCTATGTGATTCTTTCTTTTCTTTTCTTTCTTTTTTTCCCCCCACGTGGCAGTTTGAGAAGTTCTGCACTAAAGGAAGAATTCAGGGAACATGGTAACTATACTTGGGAGTGTAGAGGGGGAAAGAGTCCGTTGATTACATGGTAGCTGGTCTAGGACTCAGGAAAACATGATTGAGCAGTTAAGAGGAAAAAGAAAACTAATAGATCTTATTTTTTAGAGGAGTTTTAGGTTTACAACAAAAGTGAGCAGAAGGTACACAGAGTTCACACATACTCCCTGCCCCTACACACCTACAGCCTCCCCCCATGAATGCCCACAGAGTGGTACACTTGTTCCAATGGGTGAGCCTACCTGGATACATGCTTATCACCCAAGCCCCATAGGTGACATGGGCTTCACTCTTCGTGTTGTACATAATAAGGGTTTGGAAAAAGTTATACTGACCCATGTCCACCACTACAGTAACATACAGAGCCGGTGCTTTGCTTATTCACTCCTTCCTCCTCCTGAACTCCTAGCAACCACTGAGAATGTCACTGTTCCCAAAGTTTTGCGCTTTCCAGAATGTTATATAGTTGGAATCATACAGTATGCAGCCTTTTCAGATTAGCTTGTTGCACTTAGTAATATTCACTAAAGGATGGATATCTCATTTCTTTTAGGTGCTGAAAATATTCTATTGTCTGGATGGATTATAGTTTATTTATTACTCACTTACAGAAGGGACATCTTGGTTGCTTCCAAATGTTGGCAGTTTTGAATAAAGCTGTTATAAACATCCATGTACAGGTTTTGTTTGGATATATGATTTCAACTCCTTTGGGTAATTACTAAGGAGCATGACTTCTGATTACATGGTAAGAATGTTTAGCTTTTTAAGAAACCACCAAGCTGTCCTCCACAGCAAATGTATCATTTTTCATTCCCACTAGCAATGAATGACAAGAGAAATTTAAAATAAACTTCTATCCAAAAAAAATAATAACCTTCTATCATAATAGAAATCATGGTAGGAAAGCATTCATGGTAGAAAGGATGCTAACTTGTGTTGTCCACATGTTAGAATCAAAATGAACAAAAATCCTCACAGAAATAGACTTGAGACAATGAGAGAACTAGTGGGATTTCAATATTAAACACAAACATTTTGAAAATACTGCACTATTGATGACGTCTGACACTATTAAATACTTGATGTTGCTTTACACAAAAATATAGGATCTAAGATATAGGTTTCCCCACATTAAGTGGAAAGAAGTATCAGAAGACAGTTGTTTCCCCCGCCCCCTGCCCCCAGCCCCGCCAAACTTGAACTGTGACAGAGAAAACTTGGAGGGTTAAAAAAAAAAAACCCTCAGATTTCCAGGTCCCAATCCAGAACTGAGTCAAAATATCTGGGGGAAAAATGTAGGAATTGGTATTTGGCAAGTTTCTCAGGTAGTGTTTTTTTTTTTTTTTTTAAGATTTTATTTATTTGACAGAGAGAGACACAGTGAGAAAGGAAACACAATTAGGAGTGGGAGAGGCAGAGGCAGGCTTCCCGCTGAGCAGGGAACACGGTGCGGGGCTGGATCCTATGACCCTAGGATCATGAAGGCAGACACTTAATGACTGAGCCGCCCAGGTACCCCATCAGGTGATTTTTATGATTGCTCAGATGCTAATTGTCTCCTATTGAGATCCATAATTCTAAAACAGTCCACAGAGGGATGAGTGTGATGTATGTTGAGATAACATAGGTATAATATAACACAGGTGTATTATATAATACAGGTGTAATATACAGACCTGTTTCTAGGCGTGGCTAAATGACATGGCATAAGGCAGACAGAAGTACTCTTCTGGACTAAAAGAACAGTGATTCTCAGTCTGGGGTGATTTTGTTCCCCAGAGGACAGATGGTAACATCAGGAGACAATTTGATTGTTACAAATTGGGGTGGGAGGAAGTACTACTAGCATCTAGTGGTATAAAACATTCCACAAGGCAAAGGATGGCCCTCACCTTTCCACAGCAAAGAATTACTGGCCCAATATATTGACAGTAATAAGACAGAATCCATAAAATAAAAAGGAATAATAGTTAAATGCAATATGTGAATCTAGTTGGGATTATAACTTAAAATTAAAAGTAACATTGGCAGCAGCTACAAAAGACCTTCTCAGGACACTTTTGGGCAATGTGTCCATGGGCTAGCCATTATATAACAGAATCATTATTTTTTTCTAAGGTGTGATCTTATTATGGTTAGAAAAATGAATGCCTTTTAAAAGATATGAATGTTGAAGTCTGAACCTAGTTTCAAATGATAGAACAAAAAAGAATGTACACATACATGCATATATATCATTAAAGAGAGATGACATAATTGTGGTAAAATGTTAACAAATTTTAATATGGGAAGAGGAATATAAATGATCATTTATTATTCTATCAATTTTTTGCTATGTTTGAAATTTGTTCATTAAAAGAGTGTGGAAAATGCCATGCTAAGTATTTTAACGATGTATATTTGGGATTTGGGCCAATTGGTTCCTTATGATTTGTTTGGTCCCGAAGTCATTTTTGACCGCCATCTTTCTACTGCATGAAACCACTTCCACTACTTCCTGTTCTTATTCATTTAAAGTCCCTGAGAGGCGTTTTGCTGACTGAAACAGAGGTTTAAGCAGCTGACATGTGACTCAATGAAGAATCTGACAGAGAGGGCCAGTCCTCTCTCATTTCAGTTCTCTTCCCTCTTTGTTTCATCTAGATGACTTTTGCTCTCTGGGGGCAAGGATTCCAGACTGCCTCACTAGAGCCAAGTCGTTCACTTCTGCTGTTGGGTCCAATTACCTGTGTAGTACCTGCAAATGGGGGGGCTACTCATTGGCTTTCAAAACCTGTCCCTTCAGCACACAAAATAGAAAAAGAGATAAAGACCCACACCGTTTTGCTTTCACTGGAATTATCTACACCCTACCACAGCCACTTCCTAATCGTGAGATGATAACTCGAGTGACCACATTCCGACTGTGGCGAGGCAGTTACATCTCTGGCTGTCTCCTTGCCCTGCCATACATTCCAGGGCCATCAGCAATTACACTGAAACAGGTCGTCCCTTTTTGGCCAGTTTATAAGCTGTTGCCATTTTTATTAAAGTTACTGTTGCTTTTTCACTGTTGTTAAACCTCTACCAATATTTTTCAGTGCTTCATCATGCCTTGCATACTGGGGCGCTTTGTAGATACTTGATGATTTAATACAGCACAAGTTTGAAATATGGTAGCTTCTACAACTGGCCAGAATATTCAAATATTAATGAGAAGTTAAGATGGTGGGGATTCATTTGGAATTAGGTCAAGAATAACTTTTGAGAAGAGCCTAACTGAAGTCAGTTTCAAATTCCCCAAATCCTAGATAAATAGATGCAATGATATAAATTTGTTGAGTTTACTTTCTTATCTTTGATGTAAATGGCTATATGTTGGCTACTATTTATATTCATAAAGAAATACAGTCATCTGATTTTTGAATTACAATTATAATACAAAATAGGGCTGATGATGGCTTAATGAAAGTGGCTTCTGATGATGACAAAACTATGGATATATCTTTCTGACCAGAACGAAGGACTCTCTAAATGCTCCTTTTTCATAGTTTCAATTTCTCAGAGGTCTGAAACCTCAGTGGGATGAACAGAATATGCTGGGATTGCTTTTAAATTCTACTGTCATCCTGAGGTAGAAACTTACGTCCTAAACAGGCAGGCTGGCTCTCAGTTTCATTTTATATGACTTTTTATCAAAACCTGAAACACTTTTTTAACTCTTCAAAAAGTCCTATTTCTTTCTCTTATGTCTGAACACATATGCTTTGAACAGTGGTCTACATAAATGCTCAGCATCTAAGTGAGTATTTTTAGGCTTTATTTTGTGTGTGTGTGAGATCAAATCATTTCTTAGAAGTTATGTGAGCATCAACTTTCCAAATGAGGTCTGACTTTTTAAATAAAATTTCCTAAATTAAAAAGTTTCAGTGTAAAGCCTTATATCCTAAAAAGAGCTGCACAGATATGTTCACCATCTTAGATCAGAGGCATATCATCTAAAAATTATCATTTTGCAAAGTAAAATGTATTCTAGAATCATATGTGTATTTATTGTATTGATGATTCTTTTATAATTATTCAGAAAGAAAAACTGGGCTATACTTTACAGTTAGAGCTGAAGCAGTTTTCTAATAGATACTTTAGCTATGGCTATAATAATTATGAAACTTGAATTGTAGACAGTCAAAATATTCACTTTAATTTAATGTTTTCTTGGAACTAATAATATGGTGATGAGTAAAAAAAAATTCCACAAAATATTATGTCTTTTTTTTTGCAGCAAAAGTATGTGTAGATACATATAATTTTATAGATAAATAGATACAGACAGATAAACCCATAGCAGTCTAGAAAGGACCATACCCCAAATTTTAACAATATTTTTATTCAAGGATTGATAATACAGAAGGGATAGATGGGTGTTATAATTCCTCCTTTGTTTTTAGTTTTATTTTCTAAATATTTCAATGAACATACATTAAGTAATAATGTGCGTGTGTGCCTTAAAAGACACTGATCACTTATACTGTTTGACAATAGGATTCTATGGAAAACCGAAACTTCTTTAATATGTCAGCATGTTTGTTGGCCTTAAAATATTTCTGATGACAGTCAAGGTCAAGTAATAGCTTATAAGCAGCACAGCCTAAATTATCCTTTCAACAAACTGTACTAAATAATGACGTGATAGGTAAGGAATACATTTTAGTCACTAAATTAATAAAGGATTTAACTTCTAAGTGACATCTGGCATGTCAAATAATTTCAATATATTCAACTACAGACAATAAATGACAACATAGGGGCACCTGGGTGACTCAGTGGGTTAAGCCTCTGTGTTGGCTCAGGTCATGATCTCAAGGTCCTGGGATCAAGCCCCGCATCAGGCTCTCTGCTCAGCAGGGAGCCTGCTTCCTCCTCTCTCTCTGCCTGCCTCTGTCCACTTCTGATCTCTGTCTGTCAAATAAATAAATAAAATCTTAAAAAAAATAAAAAAAATATGGCAACATAGTAAAATGTTTCTTGGCAAAAACATTTTAGAAACCTTGTGGAGGAGACAAGAGGGGAAGACCCTGCCCACAGGTGATCCACCAGGAGCCACCACAAACAGGAGCAGACAATGGCTACAGAGTCTTGCTAAAGTGTAACAACAAATGTAGCGTATAACATTCCCATGACAAGGAAGAAAAGTAGTTGGCTCACTCATGAGGGTACACCAATAAGAATTTTCAACAAAGGTACTGAGTAAACCATGAGTTTAAACCAAATGTAGTAGATTGTGAATGGAGGGCTCAGGCAGGAAAGAGTGCAGACTATATTATTTTTGTTATGTGGAGATATGCATAGATAATAACACAAATAGCAGAAACAGCTTCTATCATGGCCATAATGACAACCAACTGTGTTAAAATGAAAATGTATGCATTTATTTGCACTCGTTATCTGTGAGGTAAAGTTTTCTTTCCTAACATTCAGCTCCCCCCCCTCTTTTTTTTTTTTTAAGGTGGGGAAGGCAGATAGGAAACACCCGTGGAAAAAGTGTCATATTATATAAGTGTGCACAAAGGAATTTGGAGGCAGAGGACTAATACAGTAATTCTTGGGATTTGGAGAAGGCATCCCACTGGAGGTCATGTTCGTTCTGGATTTTAAATTAAAAACAGTTTTGTATGACAACCATCTCTAGCAGGCATTTGGCTGATGCTGTATGGTATGTTTGTCAGCAAATTTACCAGTGAGTTGTATATTGCATGTTTTCGAAAGGGGAAAAGAGACAACTACCTTAGAAACTTCATGTGCATATGGCAAAGCTAATGTTTGTATGTTTCCTCCCATTTCCAAAGGGACGCAACACAGGAGACTTAAAATCAAAATTCCAAGTTTCTTCTCCAAAAAAAGGCCTGGTTATGACTGAATAATAATTCAGTTTAAAACCCCAAAGTCTCATTGGAAAAATAATATCAATTCAGTCTAAATAGTAACATTCTACTGCTTTCGTAACATCCAAAAAACATACTATATAGCACAAGAGTTGGCCAACAACCTAGCCAAGGCTCTGTCTTGATTTCTTAAGGTTTCAGATTCTGACTCTACTTGAGAAGGTAACACTGAAAAAGCTTTGTGGAAGAAAATAAACATCTGTGATATTTTAGCATAAGAATTCATGAGTTATGAATTTATGACCTAGGTCTAATAAAAGTGATAGAGTCACAAAGTAGTAAGAAGCCAATGAAGAAAAACTGGAAGTAAATGCTTGTTCATATTTGTAAGGATACTGAAGCCCAGAGAGAATTTCAGTAACTTCTTCACCAGATAAGCATTAGCCAAATGTTCATTAGGATCCAAAACTTCAATAATAGCTGGAAATTTAATACCTTACTTTCAATAATAGGCAGTCAACTAGTAAGAAAATTAACAATAAAATAGGAGACTTAGGGGCACCTGGGTGGCTCAGTTGTTTAAGTGTCTGATTTCAGCTTAGCTCATAATCTCAAGGTTCTGGGATCCAGCCCCACATTGGGTTCCTTAATCAGCAGGGGGTCTGGTTGTCCCTCTCCTGCCCCTCCCCCTCCTTATGCCCTCTCTGTCTCTCTCTCAACGAAATAAAGAAAATCTTTTTTAAAAAAGAAAAAAATAAGATAGGAGACATGAATAGCACTGCAAACCAACTGGAACTAATAGACATCTATGAGATACTCAACAACAGCAAAATTATATATATTCTTTTCAAGTGTGAATGGAACTTTTTTTTTAGGATAGACCATATGCTAGGCATAAAACAAACCTCATTAAATGTAAAAGAATTATAATAATAACATGAGGTATGCTTTCCAATCACAATGGAATAAAAGTAGAAAACATGAACAAAAAGAAATCTGGGAGATGCATAATTATGTGGAAATTATACAACACATTCCTAAATTACCAGTGGACCAAAGAAGAAATCACAATAGAAAACAGAAAATACATTGAGAGGAATAAAAATAAAGATACACATGATACACATTATACTAAAACTTATGGAATTCAACTAAAGTAATGTTCAGAGGGAAATTTCAGTTACAAATGCATATATATATATGTATAATAAATACTATGCACACACACACAGAAGCAGAAAGATTTCAAATTAATAAGCCAATCTTCTACCTAAGATAGAGGAAAAAGAAGAGCAAAGTAAACCCAAAGCAAACAGAAGGAAATAAATAATAAAGATAGGAAATAAATAATGAAGAAGGAAATAAATAATAAAGTGGAAATTATTGAACTAGAGGAGAGAAAAAAATAAAGAAAATCAATGAGACCAAAAGCTGATTCTTTGGAAAATTTAAGACTATTGACATACCTTGAGCTAGACTGACCAAAAAGAGAGATGAGATGGGAGTAGGGAGGGAAGAAGAGAGAGAGAAGACTCCAATTAGTAGAACCAGAAGTATAAGAGAGAACAGTACTACCAATCTTTCAAAAAAATTAAAATTGTAGGATATATGCCAGTATATTAAATAACTTAGATGAAATGTACACAGTCCCAAAAAGACACACTATTACAACTGACTCAAGAAGAAACAGATAATTTTACAGACCTATAACATGCAAAGAGATTGAATTAGGAATTTTAACATATCCCCCCAAAAGTCCAAGCCCAGATAGCTTCATAGGCAAATTCCACCAAACATTTAAAGAAAAATTAATACATTTAAAAAAAACTTGTTTAAAAAAAAAACAAAAACAAACAAAAACAGAAAAAAACAGAAAGGGAGGAGAACTCCCTAACTCATTCTATGACGTTAGCATAACTCTGAGACCTAAAACCAGACTATCAGACTAAGACATAAGAAAAGAAAATCACAAATGAACATCTCTTATAAAAGTAGATGTGAAAATCTTCAACAAAATGCTAGCAAACTGAATCCAGCAATATACCAAGAAAGGAGGAGGGGGAGGAAGAGAGGGAGTGAGGTGGAGGGGGAAGAAGGAGGAGAAGGAGTGAGCAGCAGCAGAAGTAGCACCGTTGCTAAATGGGATTATCTCAGGAATGCAAGGTTGGTTTAACATTAAAAAAAAAAAAACACAACACCAAAAACAAAGTAATACAACATATAAATGGGACAAAACAAGCAAAAACCAACCATGATCACCTATATAGACACATAAAAAGCATTTGAAAAAATTCAACACTCTTTTCATGATAAAAAAAAAAATGAAAACAATAGGAGTAGAAAAGAGTTTATTCAAACTGATGAAGGACATCTATAAAAAATCCACACCATGATTAACACTGAAGGGCTGAGTGCTTTCCTCCTACAGAAAAACAAAAACAAAAACAAAAACATGTCTGGTCTCTTCACTTCTATTCAACACTGCACTGGAGTTTCTAGCCAGGACATCTAGGTGAGAAAAAGAAATCAAAGGCATCCAGATTGAAAAGGAAGACACAAAGTTATCCTATTTGTAGTTGATATGATCTTGTATATAGAAAATCCTAAGCAATCCACTAAAAAATGATTAGAACTAAGTGAGTTCAGTAAGGTTGTGGTGTACAAGAACAATACACAAAACCCAATTCTGTTCCTATACCATTACAATAAGCAATGGAAAAATGAAATTAAGAAAATATTCCACTTACATTAAAAAATAAATTTAGAAATACATTAACAAAAGGAGTGTAAAACTTACACTCTGAAAACTACAAAACACTGTTAAAAAGAAATGAAAGAATATTTAAATAAGTGGAAAAAACATTTCATATTCATGGGTCTAAAGATCTAATATCTAAAGATAACATTACTCCCCAAACTGATCTACAGATTCAATGCAATCCTTATTAGAATCCCAGCTGGCTGCTTTGTAGAAACAGACAAGCTAACTTAAAAATTTATGTGGATTATAAGGAACCAAGAAGACACAAAATAACCTTGTAGAAGAACAAAATTGGAAGCCTCATACTGCCCAATTTTAAAACTTTTGCCAATGCAACAATAATCAAGATTGTGTAGGAGTAAGTAAGGGACAGGTAGGGCAAGACAGGTAGGAGGTGAAGTGTGGTCATGCAGGAGGCTATGTAACCAAGCTCGCAGAAATCCCAGATGTGAAGAAATAGACATGATATTTATAAGAACACCTTGTTGGTACTCATGATAGTTACAAGTCCACCAGGTTCCTTCTAAATATAGACATGATATTAACAAATCCACTATGATATTGACAAGAAATCTACCAAGTTCCCTGGTCAATTTCCCATAAATGACGCACCATAAAAACCCTTGGTGGTAACCCATTCTGAACCCCTCTTACCCTAGACAGCTCTTTCCTTTCTGTTCTTATCTTTACTTAATAAACTTTCACTTCACTTCACCCTTTTTTCTGGAAGATTCATTTCTTGGGCTGTGAGATAAAAACTCTGAAGCCCTGTGACAGTAGTGACGCAAGATAGAAGATAAACTGATAAATAGAACAGAAGAGTTCAAAAACAAATCTGTGTGTCTATGGCCAAATGATATTCAACAAGGGTACCAAGACCACTGAACAGGGAAAGAAGTCTTTTGAACAGATAGTGCTGGGAATTTTGTGTATTAACAGGCAAGAGAATTCTCTCACAGTATGTATATAAATTAACTAGAAATAAATCAAAGACCCAAATATAAAAGCTAAACCATACAACTGCTCCAACTACCTGCTCCCCTACCAGCACAAACCACCACGCTTGCTCTCTCTAAAATAAATAAATCTTAAAAAATAAAAGGAATAAAGTACAGATACACACTACAATATGGATGAACTTTGAAACCATTACGCTCAGAGAAAGACACACACCACACACACAAAAAATCCCTATATTATAAGATTGCATTGATATGAAATAACCCAGAATAGGAAATTCTATGGAGACAGAAAGTAGATCGGTGATTGTGTAGGGCTGGTGAGATTGGAAAACAGATGTGCAATAGCTAAAGGACCTAGGAATTTTTTTTGAAGTGATAAAAATGTTCTAACTTGACTGAAGTAGAAGTTGTACATGAGTATCCTAAAAACCACTGAAGTGGCTTTTAGGCGAAATGTAAGGTATGTGAATTACATCTCAAAAAACCTCTTAAAAAATGCTATTTGAGGCCTCTCCCAAACAAACAGAAATTGTGGTTAAGTAAAATAATTTTGCTTTACAGTTTTATATTGCCTCACACATTTCAAATGACATCAAATCACATGATCTCAAGTGATCTCAGAGACAACTATGAGAAATAAAATTAAACTAGATGAAGTAGTTTTGAGAGTCACCAATGATCACTCAACTCTGTGGAGTGGTTTACTTTAAAAGATCAACTGTAAAGGGAGGGCTCAGCCAACTGCTGCGGGGACAACAGGCCGAGACAGTGGCACCTGGGCCTGGTGCAGAGCCTGAGTCCGAGGGACTGGAGGGGGACCAGCCCCTGGCCTGACCTCAGCCCCAGCTCCTAGGGCCAGCCAGACTTGCGAACCAAGACCAGAGCTTGGCCAAGGACGACATCAAGAAGCTGATGTCCACCATCAAGGAGGTCGGAGGATGGAAGAAGGGCTGGGAGACTGTGGGCAACACCTCCCTTCATATATGTTCCAATGGGTGCCAGTGGTGGACCCTCCACGAGGAGGAGCGACGAAGGTGAGGTGGCAGGGCAGAGAGACCCTGAGGCCCGGAGAGGCGGGGCAGTGGTGCCAGGCCCCAAAGGGGTGGCCTCATTCTGCTGGATCTCAATGATGAGAATAGTAACCAGAGATTCCTTTTGGAAGGCTCCTGCAGATGTGCACTGAGCCCAGCCCTGGGGGCACCCCCCTACTCAGCCACCCCATGTCAATGGTGGGACCACTGGCAGAGGTCCCACAGGGTTCTCAGCCCCTGAGGCTGGGCCAAGAGAGAGATCCTGGGGGCATAACTGCAGGCAGGAGTGATGAACTCCCCATGTTGACCAAGGAGGAGCCTGTCCCAGAACTCCTGGAGGTCGAGGCCCCTGAAGCTTACTCCATCTTGGATCCGGTGCCACCTGTCCCGGAAACAGCCCAGGCTGACCCAGAGGACTCATCGCATCTGCCCAAATGTCCCTGAGACCTGAGAAGCTGGTCTGCCTGTTCTGTCACCCCAGAGGCCCCTTTGGCTTTTCTCATATAGAGACCCTTTTGTTAAAGAAAAAATAAAAAAAAATTAAAAAAAATCTTCAACTGTGTAAATTGATATTCTTTTAAATGTCAAAATCTCATTCAGATTTAAATCACCTATAAAATGGACAGTAATTAAGCGGCCCATAGATTTCTGGCTATGCTCCTGACATTAAGCAAAATCTTTTTGTTGTTGTTGTTGCTTTTAATTTGTTTGTTTGATTTTGAATAATAGTAAAGTGAAAGCCAAAAAAGAAATTTTACTTTTACAAAATCAAAGTTTTGGTTCCTTTAAGTTCCTAATTATTTTAGGACAACATTTCTCATGTTCTTTCCATATACAATTTTTGGTAAGCATTCATTTCATTCCTGTTCAGTTCAGCTGTTTGAATACAAGTTCTATTTTTATGACATCTTGACTTTTTTTTTTTCAATGAAAGACAAAGCTATATAAAAGCTCACTAACTATCCAGTGATTATTTCTAATTAAAGGGATCTGATTTAAAAAAAAAAAAGCTGTGGGAAATTAAAAGGAAAGTATGGTGTGCCCTTTGCATACATGTCTGTACTAGTTCCCATTGCTGGGAAAATGATTTAAAGTACAGTATGTGCAACCCGTTCTTCTGGTAATTACAAATCAAGACATATGTCTTTGCAACAACAAGAAGCTAGCTCCCATTTTAAGCATTCCTCGGCTCTTGCTGAGTTAACTGCGTTTCCCCAAATCCCGACGAAGGTAATTTTGAAGAGAGTATCTTCCTGCTACATCATCCTTTTGCTGCATTTCTGCCTTTTGAATTGCAGGACTGCTAACTAAAAGTGGAAGTATCCCATTAAACTGTTAGGTTTACTTTCCTTTAATACTCTAATCACGCCAGAACGTCATAGAGGGGAAAAAAAAAGATGCACAATGTCTAGACAAATTATATTTCCCTTTTCTGTTCTCTTGCCTTTACCATGTAATTCATCAACTAAAAAGATTTAAGGATGCTCATTGCTTATAAATTTGACAGATTAACTTCACATTTATACAAGTTTTAAATTCGAACACACAGAACATAACGATCACGCAGATTGAAGAGAACTGAAGCTATTTCTAAATTAGGCAAGCTACAGATATATTGTACTATGTAGGAAGAGTTAAGAATCCATATTAACTTTTCAACTTGTACCACTGAATAACGTAAGTAGGCAGTTTGTTTTACTGACAAACTATTTTCCTAAGTGTCTATCTATAACAAAAGTATGAAAAAAAAAGTATGAGACCAGAGCAAAAGTACATTGAGACAATCTAATTAATGGAATGTGTTATTTTCTTTTTGTTCAGACTCTAGCCTTCACTATTCTCCAAATATTGAGCTAGTTGATATTAGATATGACGTACTGTTCTTGAGTCCATGAGATAAATTGTTAAGGATTGAAATGCTATAGTAGATACGTGATGAAAGTAGACATAAAGGGGAAGGAAAATTAATTCTAACTAGTTGAATCAGAGAGAATTAGTTTCACAGACAAGAACATGCAAGCAGACACACCACACATAAACACACATAGGCACACAAAATAATTTCTAAAGTGAGAAACCACACTTGGGGCAGTCATGCGATTACGTACTCTATGAAAGTGATGGGAAGCACAATATGGTTCTCTCTGATGATCTTTTACCTGCTTAATCCCTCAATTCAGTGTGCGGGCATAGAAGTGCTAGGGTAAAGGCAGAGGGTTCTTTTATACTCGATTCAATACTTCTGATTTATTCAGTCAACAGGAAGTCAATAGGTAGCTCAGAAAGGTTTTAGGGAGAGGGTTACGGTGGCAGTGTGGGGATGTACCAGAAGTTAGGTTCCAGAGGAAGAAAACGTAAGTTATTGCCGGTCTAGGAAAGGCGCCACAACTCCACTGTTGCCACGTCTACCTCCACTTACTACTCTGGCTCCTTCTACAACCACCACCGCTATGGGGTAGAATTGACTGAGTACTTACCATTTGCCAGGGATGCGTCTAAGCTTTTCACAGCTACAGTCAGACTTGACTCTCCCCACAGTTTATATGGCAAGGAGAGTGATAGGGAACAGTTAGAACTTCTTATTTCCCCTATTCTTTTCTGCACCCTGTACTGCTGCTCCTCTTCCTTCCAAGGGCCTGATCTACCATCTGGGCAGCTCTCATATCAGTATCCTTGATGACTCGCCATCTCTGTCATTCCACGGGAGCTGCCTAGTAGCATCCCAACGTTAGATCGGGGCTGTATCCCCCGTCTCTGCTCTGCAATTCTACAGCTGAGCCTGCTGGCTTCTACCACTTAAATATGGTGACTGACACAGTAACAATTCAAGGTTTCCAGTCAAAGCCGGGTTTTCAGCACCACTGACCACCCTTTATACCTTTGTCATCTGCTCCTCCTCCTACTTCCTGGCCTAGTTTGATGCATTTGCCACAGCTCATGAGTCATCTGCTCCAGCAGGTAATGGACACCACTACACCCCAGTGAATTTTGGAGTCACTGGCATATAGATCCCTTTGGAAAGCATGTGAGTGATCCCTGAGGAAAGCATATAGATCCCTGTGGAAACCATTTTCATGAGTGTATTTCATTTTTGAAAACACTACCCACAAACACTACCCATCAGAGGAGTATTACACAGCTCCAGTTCTATCTTCCAGTCTAAGAACTCAGAAAACCCATTTCCCATTCATACAACATCTACAGTACTTAAATTTTTACTTAATGGGGAGAAGATGTTGTTTATCATCTCAGAAGAAAGGCTCACAAACTTAATCTTTTGATCTCAGATTTAAACCATTGTTGGGCATGATTCATTAATAGAATAGGTCTTCATGCAAAGACCTAACATCTTTTCAAAAAGCATTAGATGCTTTTATGAAAGTGCAAACATCCCCCTCTTACTACTCACCTTAATTTTAGCATGGGCTTTTCAACCATAAATGTATTCTCCTTGGGGTTCAGTCCTTCTTAGGAATGTAAAAGACTCATAAGATAACAGAAGGTTGACAGGACAGAATTCACCCAAGGAAAATACTGTATTTTCCACTATAGATGTCTAGAGAAGCTCGTGATTCAGTATCACCCAACTTTTTAATCTCTCATGTCACTGTTTCTACTCTGTCATTGGTGTCCTTGTGTACACTAATATCTGAATTTGTCTTTATTTTTCTAATTCTGACATTTCCTAGTCAATGTGCTAGTCTGCAGGTCTCTCTCTCCATCTGTAAAGGAAATCAATGACCGGAAGAGAGTTTCAGGGATTGAGGGCACTTGCCTCAGACCAACCAGAAAACTAGAATTTCTCTGAGTAATAGAATTTTTCAAGACTCCATCCTCCATTTGCACTCTGGCTTCAGGCCATTTTTTTTTTTTTTTTCCCCTGGATTAATACAAAGGGTTCTTTGTTCCTAGGTACTTTCCATTTTGGCCAAAAGGAACTGATTTCTTTTCTTATGTATTCACGGGAGCTGGGCAATCAGGAAGCCATGATCTGGTGGGGGAATCTGTTAAACGTCTAGATTCATTAATTTTCCCTTTTATACCTGCTTCTGGAGGAGTGTGTCTAGGATCAGCACCCTACATGGAACGAATGAGGAATTTTGCCTTCAAAGCTTAAGAAAATTCTTTAACCTATAGAATAACCTTCAAATGTGTGTTCTACTATCTGTCTTCTTTTCTTGTCTCTAACAGATAGCGAAAGTACACACTTAAATGATGGTACTTTGGGCTTATAAAGGGATGACAATAACCTTTCAGAACCCACCAGTTTGTAAGTCAAGTGTATCTACTTAAGGGGCAAACAAGTCTGTTGGACTTACACCCCAGGAGCAATTGTAATATTCATGGCAGAGACTGAATGGAAATGCCTCAGGTATTAAGCTAAAAAGCGAACCATTATGTCAATTAAAAACATTAATTGAGGTAATTACAAGGAGATTATAGTTTATACAGAATTTAGTTATAATTTATATAATTATCCTCAGTTATACAGAAAAAATAATGAAGCTGTTTATCTGAAGTATTTACCTAACTGAAAACTGCAGCTACCGAGAGGCTGCGTTTACACAGTCAAAATTCCAATTTGAACTTGACCTGCCACAAGCCTGCTTGTCAGGTAATGAATTCCCTGAGGACAAGGTGGTTTGGAGAGAACACAAGACTTCTAAAAATGCGACACTTTGCCAAATCAGATTCCTTAATTTTGACTTTGTTTGAAACGAGTCTCATTTAAGCATAATTGCTAACATCTAGCACTGACCTCCTCTAGCTGTGGAGCCAGAAGGCATTTCTGTACATACAAAATATGAGCTCTGGTTCCTGAGTTTCTGAAGCTGAATAAATGGGCTCAAATTTCATTTCTAGATCAATGCAAACAAGGAATAAAACATGAAATTAAAAGGAAGAGGTAGCGTTTTGCACACACACATTTTTGGTTTCTTCTTTGCATTCACAAAACAAATATAAGTAAGATTAGGATCTGCTTGCGGGTGTGTTTTGGTGGTTTCAAATATTGGTTTTGAGCAGTCTCTAGAACAGACCTCCTTTGTTTGAATTCTGGCTTTACCACTTATACAGCTGTATGATCTTCGTCACATTGGTGATTCTCTTTGCCTCAGTTTATCTATCTGCAAAATGTGATTGTGAAAATACTGCCATCCATGTGGACATTATAAAGTTAAATGTTCTAGTAGCTGCAAAACACTAAGAATAGTGTTTGGCACAAACCAAGATCTGTGTAAGTGCCAACTATCATTATTGGTACAGGAAAATGAAGTATAATTCAGGAGTAGGCATTAGTCATCAGGGGTCCAAAGGAATAAGCAAAGGTCAGAGAAAAGATTCTATCCGACCACAATCTCTCTCCACTGTGCATCTGGGTTCGGAAGACTGACACCACAATGGGGTTATAATTGGTCATCCTAGGAGAATTTGATGCCAGGAGTGTCTTGTGACTGGGGAAGCTCCCCTTAATTTGCTGATTCTCCAGATAATATTTTTTGTTTCTGTAAATCTGTCTCAAGATTTCAACACATAAATTGGAATCCAAGGTGTGTCTGGGTGTGCTTTACTCAGAATTTCCCATGATAGAGGTCTCACTTTACATTTAACAGTAAGTGCCTATTTGAGACTTAGTTTCCACATCAAAAAAGGAGGCAAACTTCAGAAATGTAGGAATTTAAATGAAATATCGTCTTTTCTCAAACCTGATCTATAATTTTTAGGATGGAATCGGTCTTCCTGCATATGGAAAGGCACAAATGATTATATAATTTTATACCCATTCACACATTTTGCCATTATAAATCAGTAATATATTGCACTATTTAACATGTATTTTATTGCCTTCAACCTTTTTCAGCCATGTAAATTGAAAAATACTGCAAGTTTTGACATGTCATCGTTAAACATCAAGCTAGAGCCCTTTCTTCCCCCTACAAATATCCATTTTTATATATCAACGAATTGCTATTTAAAATGTATTTCCTCAGACACCAGTCATATCATGTCCTCTGTGTTACTATAAGATTACCTCTTTATTTATCTGTGCTGCTAAGTTAATTATAAAAATGCTTGCAGTGAGCAAACATTTTGCTTGCCTAGTCAGCATCTTAAACTAGATTAATCTTCTAGCAACACTTAATGGAAACTAAATCACACATCAACGTGCTATAACAATATAATGATGAAACAGCAAATGAATCACTCAATTAACTCCTTGATAAATATCAAAAGCATACTTTGCTCCTATAATTTATAAAGTCAAAATAAGCCTCTCTACTTTCTTTCTGCATTTTAAAAATGGCAAAGTTCTGGAAAATAAACATCAAGAAATATATCTGGTTGTACACAGTTTTAAAAAAGCTACTTATTTCAATAATTGGTTAGGGGAGCCTGGCGGGCTCAGTCGGTGAAGCGTACTGCTCCTGATTTCAGCTCCGGTCATGATCTTAGGGTTATGAGATCAAGCCCCATGTCGGGCTTCTTGCTCAGCTGGGAGTCTGCATGAGATTCTCTCTCTCCCTCTCCCTCTACACCTTCCCCACAGCTTGCTATCACTCTCTCTCGAATAATTAAATAAGTCTTTTAAAAAATTCAATAATTGGTTAAACTCCCAAACAAAGAGGGAACCATATTTGATATATGACATCATATCACACGTACAGTCCACATTCACAGAAAACATACAGTCAACCATTAAAATTATATACCTACAAACACATATACATACATAAACTGAAGTTGGTTCATTTTCAGTCTGCATGTAAATTTTTTCCAAAATAGTCTTTGTTATTACTAGATTGGTGGTTAATGTTGACCTTATTTCAAGGGTTTCAATCAAATATTCATGATCCTGATGGTTCAAATTTTGTTTTATTCTAAATGCCAGATTTGCTCACTTTTTGCCCAACGTATCAAGTAAACGATGAAAATTATTATCTTTGCCTCAGTTATTTTAATAATCTAGAATTTGTCAGTTTTATTAATATAAACACATCTAGGGTTATAAGAAGATCCTAAAATATTCTTCCATATATGCGTGTGTGTGTGTGTGTGTGTGTGTGTGTGAATTTTTACTTACATTGTAGTTAGTTAACATATAGTAAAATATTAGTTTCAGGAGTAGACTTTAGTGATTCATCACTTATATACAACACCCAGTGCTCATCACACCAAGTGCCCTCCTTAATACCCATCCCCACTTAGCCTAAAAAATTCCTATCAACACGGTAATTTTTTATCGAAAAGCTCTATACTGGCTTTTGTTCTTAATACGTGTACAATCCAACTGGGATGTGACAGCTTTATACAATGATCTTAAATAGCAGTATAAAGTAGGATACCCTAAGAGACCTACAAATGGTGGGAGTGATGGCCTTCAGAGTAAATGAACTGGGAGCCCACTGAGGACTTCTGGAGTTGGTGATACTTGAGCTGAGCCTGAAGGAAGAGAGAAACTTTAATCACCAGACTGAAAAAAGAAAGATAATTTCAGGTAAATTGTGGAATACTCTTTGGCTTCCATTTATGGTAGTGAAACCCAAGGCAATAGTATGAGATATTGTAATATACATGCTCTGCAAAACTTTGGGATGGAATCCAAACATTCCCACCATCAGGTTTCAGTAAGTTTCAATTCCTAAATCCTTTTTTTAGGAAGAATTTAGTTATATCTTAATTACATGATATTGGCCTAATGTCTTGATGATCATATGAGAATATAAATCCTTTACACATGAAATACATTTACTTTTTTAAAGCTTTTATAAATGGGAGTTCTGAGCAAATCTTAAAGGACGATGGAAAAAAAAAGAAAAAGACATGAAATCAAATCTTGACAATCCATAAACAAATTTTCTGTGGCCAATTTTCTATTGACTCCAGAAGCACGTGAAATAATTTATAAAGATTTTGTGTGTTTTTAAAGTTGTTACCTCATCTTCCCCAACTTTTTTTTTAAAAAACTTTAATCCATGTGATTCTCACCTAAAGTACAAATAAAAATAGAGCAGAAATAAATAAAATAAAATTAAATGTAGCAAAAGTAAATTTATACAAACTTATAGCTTATCAACAGAGCAGCTATATGTCTGCAACAGTGCTAATTATGATGATGATAGTGATGATAATAATAATAATAATAACTTTCCCCTATTGAGGACTAAGTTGTCATCATTTTACATGGATTAGGTCTATTATTCCTCAGAATGACCTCATAAAACATGGAGACTCTTATTGTCACCATTACGATCGTCAAGAAACCTGACGCATAGCACCGTAAGTAACTTGCTTTAGGTCACAGAGATATTGAGCAGAAATGCTGGGAGCAAGCAAGATCCCAGAGAGTAAGCCATGGTGCAGGATATTTAAATAAGATAATACTCTTGAATCAAACCTCTTTTTTTATTTTTTTTATTCTTTTTTATTTTTTAATTTTTAGTTCTTTTTTATTTTTTATTCTTTTTTTATTTATTTTTTATTTTTTTTATTTCTTCTTATTTTTTTTTAGTTCTTTTTTATTTTTTAATTTTTAAATTTTTTTATAAACATATAATGTATTATTAGCCCCAGGGGTACAGGTCTGTGAATCACCAGGTTTACACACTTCACAGCACTCACCATATCACATACCCTCCCCAATGTCCGTAATCCCACCACCCTCTCTCTACGCCCCTTCCCTGGAAGACCAGTAGTTCTTATCTCTAGTTGCATCCCAGAGCAGTCTTTAAAGCCTTTTAGCACTATAACAACCAACAGTTTCTGATTCAATAAATAGTTCTGTGGAGGAGATTGTGGTTTCTATCCTTTTAAGAAGCTCCACAGGTATTTTAATGCACCCTTCCAGGGTTTAGAACCTTGATGTAGATTCTTTCTTTAGTCTGAAACGTTGTGGTATCTAATGGACATGTCATACCCTAAGCTAATTTGCTATGTCGTATTTGCCACCCTTCATTACTCCACATGAGGGCAAATTCAGGTTGAATGGAGACAAATATCTCTAATATTTCTTTTGATATATTTTACAGTGAATCTTAATTCAAAGGGGATAAAATAACAGCATTCTCTTGTTATGCATCCTCGTGTTAGATAAAAATTATCTTCCTAAAAAATAATCCCAATTGAACCAAGAATTCAGGCAAACAGAACAGAAGCAAACAATCATATGAGATTTGTTAGAGGTAGTTAAAGGAGAAAAAACAAGCAAATATCTTCCCTAAACAGAAGTTGATAGTTACACTTGCATAACTACAGTCTATTAAATAACTTAAAAATTTAACTTTGGATCAATAGTTACTTTAAACCAGGAGAAAGGAATGGGTAACTTTTTAGAAGATACTAATGAAGACTGTCAAGGCTGAAAATGTTTAAATTCTATGTTGAACTCAGCTTTTTCTGCATATACGAAAAAGTTGGAGGAATTAAAAATAATAACATAGAAAAGAGCAGTACTCACTTGTTGTTTGATCTTTTAACTGTTTATGTTTGCTCTAAGAAATATGAGATATTTGCAAACACTAAAACTCATTGCAAACTTAAAAGTTTATCGATTAAGAAGGGTGTTACAGCTCTTGATTAAAAAAATAATTGTTCTCAATTAGGCAGATGTCTTTAGCCCCTTCCAAAGGCAGGTCAGTGCCATCTAGTGGCAAAACCAGTGCACAGATTACATTCCCCCCCCCCCCCTCAGTTAACAGATTATCCTTTCTGATCAAGTTCAGTAGAGTGCAGAGGGTGCCAATGATACAAATCTGTATCATACACGCACACACACACATCATGTGTATATGTCTGTATACCATACACACACATATATGTATGAATTTTAAAATGTAAATTTACTTCAAGAGATTTAGTTCAATGTATGATAATGAGACAGACATGTAATAATTGCACCAAAGTTTAGTATATAACGATTTAGTAAGAAATGAGGGGTTATGGGTGCCTGGGTGGCTCAGAAGGTTAAGCCTCTGCCTTTGGCTGCCTTTGGCTCAGGTCATGATCCCAGGGTCCTGGGATCGAGCCCTGCATCGGGCTCTCTGCTCAGCGGGAGCCTGCTTCCCCCTCTCTCTCTGCCTGCCTCTCTGCCTACTTGTGATCTCTCTCTCTCTGTCAAATAAATAAATAAAATCCTTTAAAAAAAAAAGAAAGGAGGAGTTATGTGTACCTAAGACACAGACAATCAATATATGAAATATATGAGAAGGTAGCCTTAATGGATAAACAAGACCTTTTATGGAGAAAGGGTTATCAGTTTTTAAAAACAGTAGAATAAAGTATGCTTTCAGTGTCAAGAGTGTGCTTAAGGTTATCATAAATAGGATGGTTAATAATTCACAATAAAAATGACAATTTGTTTTTTTGTGTGGGAGAGGCCAGACAAAAATTTGATAGAATTTTAAATATGATATTTAAGCTGGAGAAGAGAAGTCACCAAGCAAAATACTTGAAACCATGAGACTTCATGAAAAGCTATATAATTTCTCTCACTGTAGATCCTGAGTAATCGATAAAAATGTATCCCTCTAGAAATGTTCATGAACTCTCTTACCATGAGGAAAAAAAAAAGAATGGACTAGATGAAATTAAGTTTCCTTTCAGGCTTTAATTGTGTTAAAAGCCAAGTATCCTCCCTTCTAATTCATCTTTTTGGTTTTGAGGTAATATGCCTGTTTGACCCCACTGAAGTTCTGCCTTTTGTTAGTTCTCTTCCTGAGACTCCAATTAACTTTACAAAATTTCTCTTCAGTGAAGAAAGTCTAGGCAAAAGGATTAATTTAGCTAACAATGCTATAATATAAAAATCTCCATAGGAGCTTTTTCTGACCTATTCCAGGGACTCAGCTAACTCAAATGCCATGATGATGAAAGAGCTCTTCATAGCCCGGGAGATAAGGGGAAAAAACCCATTGCATCAGAGCCGATTGCTCTTAGAGGAATTCAAAGGAATCCAAAATAGTCTTAACGTCTAAAAATGCCACATTTTCTATCTAGAGACTAGGATCCAAAAGGGTACAGAAGGTTGACTTATCAGTGATGTAATTTTCTCAACCTGATGAGGAAGGCTTTTATATGTTCCAAATGAGCTATCAGAAAAGGGGAGAGCCATTCTTTTTCTCAGCCACTCAGAGGAAACAATACGGTTATGTGGAACGCAGAGCCATGAATAAGACCTCTCAGGCCGCTTCTCTTGCCCTAATCTTAACTGTGGTGACTTTCCTTGTCTGTCTCTGAAACACAGAAGGGGCTGCAATTTCTTTCCTTTTCAAAAAACACTCTCTCTTCGGTTAGACCTTTTCTTCCTTTCTTGCCTTGTATTCAATGTGACCATGACATGTGAAGAAAGAAAGAAATGTGGGGAACTGTGGTAATGTTGTCATTTTAAGTTAAAATAATTGTACATGTCCTCATGGCTGACACCAGTGATTTTATAACCTTCTTGAAACTACTTCTATGTGGACAGTCTTCAGATTACACATCATGATTCAGGCACAAATGAGAGTTATATGGCTATGGTCAGTCAACAAATTTTACCTGGAAGATCATCTAAGTAAAATGTGTATAATTAATTCATGCCTACAAATAGACACGTGCACACACGTACACAAGGCATACACACGTGTTCCTGCTCATGCCCACGCGTGCATATCTATGCATGTATAAGCACACAGATGTATTTCCCTGCATATTCCCTTCTTCCTTCTGACTTATAAGTTGAAAGCCGAAATACCAAGTTCACAATAAAAATAAAAATCATCATTTGAGTGATCATCGGCCAAGAAGCAATTTTCACCATATGGACCATGGTTCAAATTCTGAAGGATTAGAATATAATGAAAGTAAAAAAATAGAGTTTATGTTCACTTTAAATATGGTGAATTATTAAATTCTCGAAAACATAAATCTTAAGTCACTGATAATTATGTCCTCTGTCATAACTTAAATTACATGGTCACAATTTGCATGGATTAATTGATTCAGTTTTTGTATTGTTTTGGCTCTTAACCATACTTGTTTTTCATTTTACATAAAATACTTGCATTATCAAGAACTTATTGACACCGAAAACTCACGTAAAACTTTTTTAAAAAGATTTTATTTATTTATTTATCAGAGAATGAGAGAAGGGGAGAGAGAGAGAGCGCGTGCGCACAAGCAGGGGAGCGGCAAAGGCAGAGGGAGAAGCGGGCACCCCACTGAGCAAGGAGCCCCACTCGGGACTGGATCCAAAGACCCCGGGATCATGACCTGAGCCGAGCGCAGACACTTCACCAACTGAGTCACCCAGGTGCCCCCCAAAACAAAACATTTTTTACAGCTACTCATGTTAAGCGTCTGTCAGAAAACTTAACTTTTAATATTTAATAAGCATGGATATCTCCTGCATGTATATTCCTCTTCTAAGGAATTGGCTATGGATACACTGTGAGACTGATGTCATTCTGACGCCATGAGAGTAAATATTCTTAGAAATAGTACCCTGTAGGGGCTATCATATCTCCTCTAATAGGTGGGGGCAATTTCCATCCTGGCTGAGTTCTGAAATAGTAAGTTCAGTCAGTCTTCACTGTAACTATAGACTCCAATGTTTCAGTTCTCTCACTCACTTCCTAAACAGATCTAAATATGGGCTGAATAAGAAATCCCAGTCCTTAGAATCTTCTACTTCCATCTTATTTATCGGCTCTCTCCTTGCTTCACTTCCTTTCCTCTCCGGATTAAAGTCTAAGGTTCACCTATGACCATAGCCGCACTGTCCCAGTATTCTTGCTCTCTGAGTGCCATGAATCTCCTTTGTCACTGGCTTGGCGAAGCCGCAATTGTGTATCCATCCAACTCTTGACTTTCACATCTGCACATCTGTACTATACTCATTGCGAATAACCCGTACTTGGTCTTGAAGGAGAACAGGCAAACGCAATTTTGTAGTAGCTCCCTCTTTTCTCTCCAATGGTTGAGCCTATGCATCATTTTCCATTCAGTCTGAAATCTTGGCTCCTTCATCTCTCTGCTCTATCATCAGAGGAACTTTGACTTAGGAAGAAATAGAAACCATCACATAAAAGTACCACTGACTTCCTCCACTGAGTCTATCAACTTGTATCTAAACTTCTACTTTGAACTCTCCCTTGTATTAAAATGGTACCGCTTTGCTTTGGGTGACTGAGTCTTCTCTCTCCACTTCTCCATTGGATTTCATCTACTCCAGACTTCTGGGGACTTGGAGCTTTTGATAATAAGCTCTCATCCTTTTATGTTTAATTCTACCTATAGAAAAGCTGCTTATGCGGACTCTGAGTCAGACAGACCTGGTGCAATAAGTTAGTCTTATTGCTTACTAGCTAGCAGTCCAGGGGAAGATATTTAACTTCTTCAACCTCGGTTTCTTCACCTGTACAATGGGAATAATAGTAGCAAATCTCTCACGGGATTGGAGTGATGAAAAAATGAAAATAATGGATCAGATAAAAATCTGGCATGAATGCTTTTGATAAAATCTTGCCATCCCTGTTCCTCCCAACTGGATTCGAATAAACCAGTCCCATTGGGGGTGTGGGAGGACAGTAGTCTCCCTTAAGCTCTGTACCTCTTTTCAATTATTATCTGAGGCCACTCTTCTACTTCACTATGAAACTTCTGAAAATGATGGGTCTCTCCATCTCACCTCTAACTTGCCTCGCAAGTGACTCCCCGCTTTGACATTCACCACACTATTGCAAAGCCTCATAAAAGTCACCAACATCAGTTCTCTGTTGAAAGACCCTGATCTTCGTTGCCCTCTTGATAAGATAATGTGGGGCATGTCTTATTTGCTCATCCTCTTTTTTTTCTTGGCTCCCTTAGACGCCGTTCTCTATAGGATGTCCTGCACTCAGCTGGCACAACGCATGACTCATAATAGCCCCCGATAAATGTGTGTTGTATGACTTAACAATTCACACACGAATGAGAGCTCCAGGGTCAAAGTCACCATTTATTTCCGCAGAGTTTTCTGACGTTGGAATGGTCATTTTACTCAAGAAACAGCTGGAGTTCTGAATTCCTTCCGAGGCACTTTATTTCATATTAGATTTCCAGAAATAGGCTAAAACCACATTAGTCTCTTAAGAATTCTCTATACTAAGGATGTCCTAGAAAGAACGAAGCCCTTAAGTTTATATTATGTAGCTTTCAAAGCTGTTGCACTTGGTCAGAAATAGGAAACCAAAATGGTGAGATATTTTCGTGAAGGTTCAAATTATACTATTTTGCAAAGTTTAAAATTTGCCCATCATTATCCATAAATTGCAGCTATACGTTATAATTATTTAATCTACATTTCTTGTTAAACACTTAAATTATGTCACTTCACCAATTTACAGAAATTATGTGATTAGGTATAATTATACTAAATAGCTGAACACAATTAAAAAATCTTAGACGCAGGAAGTGTCATCTATAGTAATTTTTTTTTTTTTTTTACCCCCTCTCCACTCACTGTCCTTGGTCTCTATCACAAGAAGAGAAAGGCTGGCCCAGAATAAGTGGGATAAGAGAATTTCCAGCTTTCAGGTGACTTCTGGCTCAGGGGCCACCTACAGTGGGTCCTTCCTTCTGGGGAGCGTATTTTCAGACAATGTGTACCCTTACCGTCCCTGACCTTATAACCAATAGTATCACCCGTGGGGATGCTGACGCTGGTACTTTGTACAGCTTGGAGGTCAACCCGACCTATGGGAGACTGAAAGGAGGAAGCTGATCTCCAGATTTCTCTGCTTTGGAGACTGGTCAGAGCGCTGCGTGTGCCTCTGGAGCCTGCAGGCAGCAGTGGGCGGTTCAGCGAGCATTGGGAAGCTGGGATACCTGGTTCAGAGCGTGGCTAACTGCACCCTGAGCCTGGACATCTGTGCCACCTCTCAGCAATTTTGCGTCTTCCTCTCTAATATACGGATGATGACAATGACTGCGGGTAATAACAACACCTCCTATGATAGATTCAGTACATATTACTATTTAAGTCTTAGGTTAAATATGCCTTCTTCGGAGGCCTTCCCTGATCAACACGCAACCACTCTTCTTACAATTCGTAATCGAGGACCACGGGTTTATTAGCTTCATATTGCTCTGGTGTATGAGGCTATGCATTTCATGCAAGTGGACAGGGATGATGTTTGCTTGGTGCCGACACACTGCCAGGCACATGATGAGCAAATGATGAATGAGAGATACACGCTTTCTTTGCTGCGTTTGTCTCTTTGCCCCTCCTTTGTCTCTTTCCACAACCAAGAGTCAAGTGTGGTTTGGAAAGAGACCTGATAAACTCATTCAACACTGAAGTCCCAGAGCCTCTTTGCCAGGATCACAAGCGTGACTTTGTGGAAAATCACTTTCTAAAAATACCTGCACATTATGATGCAAGTGATAGATGCTATTACTACCATCTGCGCATTGAAAGAGAGTAGACTGTATTTGCGATCGGCGGAAACCCAAACTCAGTGGGCTCAGGGGTTGGTGACGGCGCTTTGTGAGGGCTCAGAGCTCCCACAAACCAACCTCCTAAAATTTTGCCAGGTGTGAGGCTGTTATGCCTGAGAACCCGGCTTGCCCTCGCTAACCACAGGAACGTGTTCTGTTGCTGCTAACATCCACTTCCCTTTCTCCCCCAGGCACCCTCTCCAGCTTGTCTCAGTCTGCTGTCCTCACTCCTCCCCCACATCCAACTCGGATTGCAGTCTGTGGTTTAAACTACCTGTTCTGATTTCGCCATTTGAATCCCCGTCCACTTTTTTTGCTCCTGTCTCACCCAGAAAGAAATTACTAAATAGGGGCGAGTCATACTTTAGTCACTTAGCCCCCAAACAGATAAAAATATTGGTAAATATTTTATACCATAAAAGAGGTTGTTTTTTTTCTTTTTCCCAGAGAACTCAGAGCAATAATGCCTTAAGTAATACCAGACCCTCTGTGCTTTTTTATCTGATTTAACTAATCCATGTTTAATTTTACACAAAACTTTGCAAGAACATACTTTTTTTGGAACTAATACCTTCAAATACCTTGTGAATTCATACCATAACATACATGGAATTGAGTTTACACAATCTACAAGGCCATCTGAATAGTGGGAAGCAAATTAGAAAATCTTTTCTTACTCACACATCACCAAAATTAATGTGTCTTAAGCCAATTGCACTAGTTAACGTAAAGACATAAGAGATCCACAAAACTCCATTTAGGAAGATACTGTCTTTTTCTTCTCCCTGCTTGAAAATACAGCAAGCTGTAGAAAATCTGCAAATCCTTAGTCACATAGAAATCTAAATTCCCCATGTAGAAAGACTACAATATGGGAAAACCCAAATAAGTTCCATGTGTGAAATCCCTTTGGCCCACTTACACAAGCAACTTCCCTTACACATTTTAGGAAAAGTCAGCTCAGAGCACTTAATGAATACGAAGCTTCCAGTCTAAGTGTTATTCTCAATATATTTCAACACAAAGAAGATCGCTGGGTTTTGCCTACCAAAATCCACAAAAAAGAAGAAAAGTAACTAACTGGTAGTGGCTTTTTCCCTTTCCGGACCCTCTCTTCTCTGACCTCATACAATTCTCACAAAGGTAGTTTAGATACAATCCTTGGCTTTGATTTTGCAAGTACAAGGAGAACACACCTATTTTCCATTTGCTACATTGTTCTGCCATCTGTAGGTCAGTGAGCAAACTTCTCAGAAAAATCTTTCATTGTACAATTAGATTGTGTTGAATATGCAGCCATTTGCATGGTTTCTTCTTGAAAATTTTAGAGTTTTTTAATGGGGTAGGGAGGATCTTAAATGAATGTGCAGATTTCTGGTGTATTCCTAATATTATGCCATGTAGAAAGGACACTGTAATATGAAAAAGTATGTCATTTATATTCCTTAAATTTGTTCAAGTGAACTCTTTACAAAAGTAATTAATCCAATTTTCAGTTCTAAACATTTTGCACATAGTTGTTAAATTTAAAAGTTAGGTTAAATATAAATTAAAAAATAAGAGGAGGGGTACCTGGGTGGCTCAGTCGTTAAGCATCTGCCTTTGGCTCAGGTCGTGATCCCAGGGTTCTGAGATGGAGTCCACGTTGGGCTCCCTACTGGATGGGAAGCCTGTTATCTCTCTCTTACTCCCCCTGCTTGTGTTCCCTGTCTTGCTATGTCTCTCTGTCAAAAAAATAAGATCTTTTAAAAATATGTGTGTGGGGGGGCTCCTGGGTGGCTCAGTGGGTTAAAGCCTCCGCCTTCGGCTCAGGTCATGATCTCAGGGTCTTGGGATCGAGCCCCACATCAGGCTCTTTGCTCAGCAGAGAGCCTACTTCCTCCTCTCTCTCTGCCTGCCTCTCTGCCTACTTGTGATTTCTGTCTGTCAAATAAATAAATAAAATCTTAAAAAAAAATATGTGTGTGTGTGTGTGTGTGTGTGTGTGTATGTGTGTGTATGATCTTATATATATCCATATATATATGGAAATTTTTAAGACCTGATAGAAGTGGGAGAGAATCCTGCTATACTTAATTTTTTGAAGGCATACTAGTTCATATTCTACACTTTTCTTGTTTAAATTTCTTTTGAACAAAAGGAAAAATATATGAAAACTCTTCCTATGCTTAACTGCTTCCTTGAATAATAACCAACTTTTGCATGGTATTTTTCATATTGATTGTTTCCTTTTATCCTTGGAACATCCCTATGGATGGGTAGAACAACTATATAAAACATCCATATTTTCGTGAAATGGACACAGAAACTCAGCGGGCGGGCTCAATGACCTGCACAATGACCACACATCCATAAAGTGTCAAGCCTGGTATTGATATCCAAGCCTTGCCAATGTATTCTATTAATTTCTTCTCACTCCTCTATTTCTTCAAACAGAATGTCATGATTTACATTCAGTGACAATAAATATTTAACCTACAAGATACATCTTCTGGAAACATATTTGAAGATCTATTTCCATGAAATTAGAATTTCAAGTTTCAAATGACTACAAACCAGTGTATCCTTTAGGGAATCTAGAGCTATGTAAAAGAAATTGAGGTACTGTATAGATATATCACATTTATATAGAAGATAGAAAACAATGTACAAGAGAAAATGAAGCAGATAAGAAAAAGCCATGCTAATTCATAAAAATATATAAATCCGATTTAGGGAAGTTTAAATTCATATGAAGGCACTGAACACCAAAATACAAAAGCACAAATATAAACAAAATATATTGGTTTTTGAAGGAATATGCAGTATAAAGAATAATACATAAACACTGAGGATTGAGAAGGTACAGGGAACAAAATAATCTATCTTGAGGCTGTTAGGAACTGACGGTTTGTGTCCCCTCCAGAGTCGTATGCTGACCACAACCCCCCCGGGGCTGTATTTGGAGATAGGACTTCTGAGGAAGTAAGTAAGTTTAAATGAGATCATACAGGTCAGGCCCTGATCCAATAGGACTGACAACCTTACAGAAAAAGAGAGAAGAGGTGTGCCTGGATGGCTCAGTTGGTAAAGCATCTGCCTTGGACTTGATCCCAGGGTCATGATCCCAGGGGCCTGGGATCCGAGTCCCGCACCAGGGCTCCCTGCTCCAGGGGAATCTGCTTCTCCCTCTCCCTCTGCCCCTCCCCACAGCTCGTGTTCTCTCCCATGTGTACTCTCTCTCTCAAATACATAAATACAATCTTGAAAGAAAGAAAGACAGACAGACAGCAGAATCTCTCTCTCTGCCTTCTGATCGTTCACAGAGAAGAAAGTGGTCATCTGCAAACCAGGAAGCGAGCTATCCCCAGAAATGGAATTTGCCAGCACCATGATCATGAACTTTGCAGTCTCCTGACAGTGAGGACATAAGTATCTGTTGTTCAAACTGCTCAGTATGGGGTATTTTGTCATACCACCATGAACAGACTAAAACAGAGGCTGAGGTTAAGTTTAATACTAAGGTTTAGAGTTCTTCCTAAGGAAATCCCAACTCCTTTACCTTTATTAAAACAAACAAAAAACTTAAATATTTGTAACTAGCAAAAAGCAAAGCTAATGATGTCTGCTTCAATTTGCTTCATACTTCAAGTACAGTATTTCATTGTTAAAATATATATTTTTTTCTCCTCTATGTAAGCTGTGTGTCCTTTGGCTGGGTCCCTATCTACACTTTATTCTTTCATTTTGCCTTACTTCTGACCCAGAATACAGATGGCAAATGATCTACGGATTGTGATCTCTTTTACAACACTTGAGGGACTGTGTTATTAATTCTAACTAGCTTCCAGAGAAGGGGAAGAACACAGCACCAATGTTTCTCTATTGTCAAACCTTGCAAGCATAGCTGGTCAGGGGAGCTGTATCATCCTAGAGTCTACAGAAATACGCAGAATGACGACAATTCTACAGAGAACAATAAATAAATTCTCAAATATTGAGCCACTGAAATTCTGCCATTTCCCTAAAATTATGGCTTTGTATCTGATCTTTAGAATTTTATAATGGGGCAGCCTCCAGCTTATTTGACAAGATCTTCTAAAGTGGATTTATTGTGTGCAATTTATTCCAGACCCTGACTGAATTAACTTACTTTAAAGTCTTCCTTGGATGTGAAGCCAAGAGGGAACATAGCCTTCTAAGGATCTTTTAGTTCAATAAAGGCTCCCAAATGCAAAATTCAGCATTCCAGGCCACTATGTGGATTTAAAACATCCCCTGGGGAACCTTAGATCTATAAACCAATCAACTGATTACCGTTATCCATTTATACTATTTTCTCTCACGCATCACTTCCATCTGGGGTTTTAATTGGCTTTTTATCTCATATTGACTCTTTAATAGGACCAACATTCTTATTTTTTTTATTTAGTAATCATGCCATACATTTGTATTAAAAACAAAAGCAAGTCTCAGTAACGATTGAAGAACTACCTAGAAAAGTGATGGAAATAGAAAGGGCTTTTTAAAAAGTGGAATTCAAAAAGAAAAAAAAGTATCAGTCATGGAGCCACTTAGGGGTAAAGTTTGGAACTTGTTCCTTCAGGGTATACAAGGCTAATGTTTCAGCTGAATTTAATTTATCACCCTATTCCAGTGACAGTTCCAAAGATGTTAGTCCCTTGTGGAATATGTAAATGACTGTCATGTTAAGATTCTGAAAATAATTTCACAGACACCTGGATAAAAATATTAAAATAAATAATCTTACAGTTCCGACATTCTTTCACATGGATATGTTTAAACATAAAATGATGAATACGTATTTTTAAAATGTAAGACTCTTTACTTCTTTAAAAAGAGGACACCTATCCCCAAGCTACTTAGTGACATTGGTCAATGAAAGTAAGCAATTAGTTTTTACAAAGAAGGAAAACATCATATCTGTATTTTACTTATTGGGGAGGGGTAGTTATTAAAATAAAAACAATTTTGGCATAATTTGATATTATTTTGAATCTGAAGGTATGTGCATATTTTAAATGGCCATGCATAAAATAATTAGTTGTCACAGAAGCTGGCATTTGATACACAAGCATTGACCATTGGTAAAATTCTTTACTGGTATCACTGTTTAATTGCAGTACTTAGTCTTACATAGGAATGCAGGATCTCAGGCTCAGGAGTTTTTTGGTTTTTTTTTAAATTTTTTTCATCTTGAAAATTTGACATTTCAAAGGTTAATGTGAACCCACCTTTTGGTGGAACAATGGCTTGGCATGTATCCCATTTTTCCTGTTCATATTAATAGAAGGAATGCCTAACATGTCTTTTTTCAGGCTTAATTTGATAGTCAAAAATGGTTTAAATTCAATCCCTGGAGAGACTCTGTCATCCTCTCCAACAGCTTTTACTGGAGTAACATCTTAAGGTCATATGCAACCAGGAGAATTAAAATATACCAAGAAATTAACTTTAGGCAGTAAACCTTTGCCTTATGGTTCTCCATTCTCATTGAAGAGATTCGTACTTAAAGAGTATTTCCAATATAATTTATGCATTTGTTCATTCTCTGCTTCATTTACTCAACATTTATTTCTTCAGTGCCAATGATATTTGTAACATAATCCTGAACATCGCAGGATGCAAAAATGTGTGTCTTCAAATCAATTATGGAAATTCAGATAGTCAACAAATGCATTGCAAGGTGGTATAAACTGGACATGAGTCTGGAGTTTGTGAAAGAGATGCCTCTTAGTTGGAGAATCAGGGAAACTTCATGGTACCGTGTGGGTTGTTAAGGCTCATACAAGTTGGCAACTCGATGGTCTGATGAGAGCAAGATAGACAGGTTTGAGGAGGTAAGGAAAGGCAGGTGGGTAGCACTAGAGGCCTGTCTCCAAGCAGCAGAGTGATCAGCAGCCCAATGGAGTGACCTGAAATTGATGCCTCTCTCTCTCTCTCTCTCTTTTTTTTTTTTTTTGGGATTTTATTTATTTGAGAGAGAGCAAGAGAGCATATGAGCATAGGGGAGAGGGAGAAGCAGGATCCCTGCCAACCAGGGACATGGGGCTGGATTCCAAGACCCCAGAATCATGACCTAAACCGAAGGCAGATGCCCAACTGACTGAGCCACCCAGGGGCCCCTGAAATTCCTACTTCTTAACAATGGGATTGTGACTGTTCATTAGTCAGAAGAGTGCTCCTCCCTACCAGTTCCAGGACAAGGGCAAAAAGATAGAAACATCTATCCTTCACTTCTAGGGCTCAGAGTTGAAATAGCCACCAGCCAGTGGCCCTGACAAATGACATGGTCTATTCCCTTCAGAGAAACTCCAAGTTTCTTTGGTGCTCCCAAGGCTACAGTTCACGTTGGCACCAGGACAGAAGTTTCCAAGAGGAAACTTCAGCGAGCTGGGAATAATACCACTAGAAGAGGAAAAGCTGATGATGTCTCTAGATGGTTAAATAGAATAGCATTGGTCTTTAGTTCCCATAGCACTGACAGTGTTAACATTTTGCAGACTAAGAAGCTAGGGCTGGAAGAAGCCAAGAGGTTACTATCACATAACGAGAAAGTGATACAACCAGACCTTAAACCCAAGGCTTCTAGTTCCCAAATCCCATCGCATTGCAAAAACAGTGGCATGTTGGAAACCAACTAATATGAAACAAATCTGTTAGAATACTAGAAGTTTAGATCAAATGATCTATTTATATAAAGCTGCCATCGGAATAGCTTGAAAGATCTGATAGGGCTTTGAGCAGAGGACAGCTAACAGGCACGTGTCTGTTCAATCAGCATTTCCCCCCACATTGAGAGTGTCTGAGACGTGAAGCAACAGCTGGACACCGACTAACCCACAGCTACTCACAGATTTAATTAAGCGCCTAGAGCTAAAAACTGAGGAACACCTGAGATCTTCTCTCCAGTTCCGCTAGATGATAATAGTATTCTGAATTTTATTTAGAAAGACAGGGATTTGTACGTGTACAAAAAGGACCACTGAAAAATGTGAAACTATGATAGTGTAGTTTGTTTGTGTTTGAGGCTAAACTACATACGAAAGAATAAAGAGTTTTCTCAGAAGTGCATGGCAAGCGTACATGATATTATAGATCAGGTTTGGGCCCGAGTGCCATGAATTTTCATAGAAAATAGAGGCCAGCAACATCAAAAGGTCTGAAGCGTTTGTTTTCTCTGAAAAATGTCTATTTGGGTCATCGGCTCTTTTTTTTTTTTTTTTTTTTGGTGTCGATGTTGTATAAGTTCTGTATATGTTTTAGATATTAACCCCTGATCAGACATATCATTTGCAAATATCTTCTCCCATTCAGTAGGTTGCTTTTTGCTTTGTTGATGGTTTCTTTTGCTGTGAAAGGCTTTTTATTTTCATATAGTCCCAATAGTTTATTTTTGGTTTTGTTTCCCTTGCGTTAGGAGACATATCTAGAAAACTGTTGCTATGGCCCATATCAGAGAAATTCTGCCTATGCTCAGAATCCTCTAGGGTTTTTATGAGTTTCACACTGAGGTCTTTAATCCATTTTGAGTTTATTTTTGTGTATGGGGTTCGATGGCCAACAGACACATAAAATGATATTTAATATCCCTAATGAGAATATCAGAGGAATGCAAATTAAAACCACAATGAGATATCACTGTGTACTTGTCACAATGGCTTAAATAAAAAAGACAAGAAATAACAATCGTTGGCAAGCATGTGGAGGAAAAGGAACCCCCATATACTATTGCTGGAAATGTAAATTGGTACAACTACTGTGGAACACAGTACGTGGTTCCTCAAATTATCAAAAATAGAAATACCTTATGATTCAATAATTCCACTATTGGATATTTACCCAAAGGAAGTGATAACATGAATTTGAAAAAGGTACAGCTTTCCTGTATTTATTGCAGCATTATTTACAATAGCCAAGATATGGAAGCAGCCTGTGCCCATCACTAGAAAATGCATAAGGAAGATGTCATACACACACGCGCGCGCACACACACACACACACATACACACAGGAAATATTATGCAGTTATAAAACAGGATGAGATCCTGTCATTTGTAACACCATGGATGGACCTAGAGGGTATTATGCTAAGTGAAATAAGTTGGATTGAGATAGACATACTATATGATTTCACTCTTACATGGCATTAAAAAAACAAGTGAATAAACGAAAAGAATCATACTTACAAATACAGAGAACAAACTGATGGTTGCTAGAGGAGAGGGGGTGGGGGATGGGCAAAATGAGTGAAGGGAAGTGGCAGATACAGGCTTCCAGTTCCAAAATGAGTAATTCACCAGAAAAAAAGGCACAGCATGAAGAATATAGTCAATGATACTGTAGTACCCTTGTATGCTGACAGATGGGAGCTATGCTTGTAGTGAGCATAGAATAGTGTATAAACTTCTGGAATCATTAGGTTGTACACCTAAAGCTAATGCAACATTGTTTCAACTATACTAAAATTAAAAAAAAATATATGGTCTGGAGGGTTATTTTTTCTCTGGCAATCAGTATCTATCCTGTACATCATTTTTAAAAAAAAGTTTGTATTTATTTGCCAGAGAGAGAGAGAGAGCACAAGCAGGGAGAATAGCAGGGAGAGAGAGAAGCAGACTCCCCGCTGAGCAAGGAGCCCGATGCAGGACTTGATCCCAGGACCCTGGGATCATGACCTGAGCTGAAGGCAGATGTTTAACTGACTGAGCCATCCAGGCATCCCTGTACTTCATCTCTAACCCATGTAACTTGATTATTTTAAGTTTAAATAATTAAAAGAGGCTATTTTAATATATTTCTGCACTCTTCAAAGTATTTTAAAAACCTCTTAAACTATTCTAAAACTGCGCTTAATTCATTTTGTGCCTCTCGGTCTATTGGAAATCGTGTAGAAACTGCACAGATCTTTCTCCCCAAACTGCTGCAGTGCACGTGACACTGTTCACGTCAAGTTACTAATGAAGGGTCCACCAGAAGCCAACATTATGATTTAGGTACCTATAGTGCTTGTTTTCAGAAGTTTTTGTCAGAAGCTCTTCTTAAGATATGTTTATTGATGCCTCAAGTTCTAGAATTTAAATCCATCCATTTCCTCCATGTTAAAATGGCAATATGTAATGTGTAGTGCTTTAAACTTAAAAGTAGTTTAATAGTTATTATTATGAGTTTAATAGTTATTATTCAAACTTATGGAGCAGCCTGGGTAGAAAACAATGGGTGAAGGGATTATCTCAAAGGAAAAGAACAGGAAGCCAAGATTAAAGGTAATCGTTGCTGACCACTTCCACTTTATCAAGTGGCAGAAACACACACAATCAACAACTGCGCTATTCGGGGAAAATAAAAATATACAATTAGATCGTTAAGCCAAATACATAGCAGAGCTCTAAAACGGTAAGACAATTAAGAAGCCAACCTGCTGAGAAAAGCAAATTTTTCCAATAGACTGAGCAAACCTGATGGCTGATCACTGAATTTGTGGTCTTTTGAAAAATATATTCTTTTCATCTTTATGTGGTGACAGCCATAATTTAATAAAAAGAGGAAAAAATACACAACTCTTTCAAATAAATGTCAAGCCATATTTAAAGATGTTATTTAATCTGTTGCCAGGGTATTAAAAAAGTTCATTTTCCTGACACCTAAAGTGTTCTGGCAGAAATTAAAATTTTAACAGCTTTTCTCCAATAATTTCTTGACAGAATATAACATTGTACAAATAATCCAATCCTGCCAAATATCTTTAAGGAAACAGCAAGGGTATTTAGATAATGTTTCTACTTATACAGTTATTCTAATATGAAATGATTTTTAGTAGTAGTTGGGGACCTAATTGGGCAAGGAGCAGAAAAACCACTTTGCATTAGAACTGTACTTCTTTCATTTTAAAATATCACTACCTACTTATTTCTGATTAATTTATTAGATGTAGTTTTTGCTCCTCATGCATGTTTATCTTCTTCATTATCTCGGTGTCATATATTATTTTGTCCTGCATGTCACTCAGTAATTCATCATAGTTTGCACTAATGAAGAAAGGTGGTCATTAAGAACAGCTAAGTGCTTTCCCTTGATGTCCACGCTGATCCGGCTCATCAGAGCCCAACCGCCCCAGTTCTGTGTGCTCCAGCCGCCCTCTCCTGTTCTCTTAATTCCATACGGAACGATGTGTTCTTTCTACCGGGTCAGAGAAGATAAGCCTGAGCAACATTTCAAAGGTTTAAAATTTGATAATCCGAACGGTATAGACCAAGGACTTGACTGTCTTAACAAAGCAGATTAGAGGGCTTCCATAACAAGGTAAAACAGTGACTAATTGGAAGGATGGTTCTGGTGTCCTCTCGTGCAGCCACCTCGGCCCCCTGCTACCCACCCCACCCCTGCACCCCCTGCCCCGCATTACCACATTGCCTCCAACATGCACTTACACTTTTGAGTGCAAAGAAAGTAAATACTTAATGTGTTTTTAAGTTAGTTATTTGTTTAAAGCACATATAGAATCAACCCCCACCTGGCCCTCCGTCCTTCTCTCTCTCTCTCTCTCTCTCTCTCTCTCACACACACACACACACACACACACGCACACACACACACACACCATGAAGTTCTGTCCACTTTAGGCCTTAAGCAGGGCTGCCTTATAACTATCCAGAAGTAAGTAACTGGTCTGGGAAATCTCTTTTCCCATGCCCCTAGCCCTGTCCCAGTTCTTGTCCTGTCTACCACGTTGCAGTGCCCCCAACAGGCATGCCTTCCTAGCAACACTTTCTAATTGACACCATTTTTTTTAAAGATTTTATTTATTTATTAGAGAGAGAGAGAGAGAGCCAGCTCAAGTAGAGGGAAAGGCAGGCAGAAGGCAGGCTCCCTGCTGAGCAAGGAGACTGATGGGGGACTCCATCTGGGATCGTGACCTGACCCAAAGTCAGAGGCTTAACTGAGTGAGCCACCCAGGCGTCCCTCTAATCAGCACTGTTATCCCCAGATCCCATCCAGACTTCCCTTTTCTGTCCCTGAATTCCTCAAGATGTTGCTGTGTTCAGCTCACATGTAAGCTCATGTAATGGGGTGAGGAAACTACAACTGATTCGGAGAACATATAAATTCTCGCATTCTCTTTTTCACAAAATGCTCCAAATCTTATTCTAGAACACTGGTTAATAAGGCATTTCATCCAGCTATTTTAATCTCTTTCTCTGTGGAGTTCTCTTACTTATTGCAATTAATCAGATGCTGCCTTGGGAAAACTGTTTTCTTATTTTTTTGATTGTATGCATTCAGTTTGAAAATTTCATGCCTTTACACTTTTTACTCTCTGAAGAAAAGTAAATATCTTGCAGAAACAACCATTTATAATACTGTTGCACCCTCCATACAAAGCGGCGTGATACTTAGGGGCACGGTACTGTGAGAAGAGGGAGGGAGCCAGGAAAGGCCCAAATTCTAGCTCCAGCTTTGTCTCTTCCCGTGCGAACTTGAACACCTTAAGTCTGGACTGGCCATCTGATTCCTACTTTGACCAAAACAATGTGCCCGTGTGCCAGAGCTGTGTGTCAAGGCCTTAAGAAGCCTTGAGTGCTTCTGCTCCTTCTCTCTTGAAATGATGGCCCCACACTGATGATAAGGCTCAGACAGCCTGCCTGAGAATGAGAGGCCCTGGGGAGCCGAGATAGATTTTTCCAGCCAAGGCCTCACTCCACTAGCCAGTCTTCAGCGGACTCTGCAGTCAGTCGTGCACACGTGAGTGAACTCAGCTGAGTTCTGGGGACTGTGGCCTCCATCAGCAAAGACACCCAAATGACTCTCGACCATTCTGAAATAATACATGTGGGTTACTATAAACCATAAGTTTTAGTGTGATCTGTTTCTTTAAAGATTTTATTTATTTATTTATTTATTTAGAGAGTGAGCAAGAGTGGGGAGAGGGGCAGAGGGACAAGGAGAGAGAGAGAGTGAATCTCCAGCAGACTCCCCGCTGAGCAAAGAGCCCTACTCGGGGCTTGATCCCAGACCCCGACATCATGGCCTGAGCTGAAATCAGGAGCCGGTTGCTTCCCCAACTGAGCCACCCAGGCACCCCTATCATGATTTGTGATACAAAAGTAGAAGGGTTTGTTTGTTTAATAGAATAATTCTTGGCTGCAGGTGTCCACCATCACTGTTTCTCCCTCCTTGCTAACTGTGCCAATCTATCGCGAATGTATTCAACTGCCACTTCTATGTTAATAACGCTCTGTAGTAACATCTTCAGCTCTCATGTCTTACCTAATCTCTAGCCTCACAGGATGGCAATGCGTTCGGACCATGTCCTGGGGCCAATAACAGGACTTAAGGCACAATTGCAAAGTCTCAAAATCATACTTGAAGCTTTATGCTTTTTCCTATAAATGAAAGAATTCATGGCTTTATATATGAAATCCTATCTGTTAACATGTATGCATAAATACATTTTTATAGTGATATATACATTATCAAGGATACACATACCAAGAGTAGTTTTGTACATCTCTTTAAATTTAGTATGTTCAGAAAAAACTCATTGTTTCTCTGTATAATCTGGCTCTCTGCCTACAGCCATATTTTCTCCTGTTTCACAATCATTTCCTAATCCTTAATTCATTGCTTATATTTACTTAGATATCTTTAATCTCCATTTCTACAATCACCAGTGCAGTCTAACTCTTATCACTTCATACCTGAATCACTCTATCTTTTATCAGGCATGGAGACAGAAAGAACAGGATCATCAAATCAGATCTCACATTAAGCTGGAGAAAGAGGGAGCACTTGGAATGACACAATCAGGAAGCTATACCATCCTCCTTTCTCCTAAACACGGAAAAGTGGGAGTAATGATTAATACTAGCAAAAATAGGGGCACCTGGGTGGCTTAGTGGGTTAAGTCTCTGCCTTCAGCTCAGGTCATGATCTCAGGGTCCTGGGATCAAGACCCATATCGGGCTCTTTGCTCAGCGGGAAGCCTGCTTCCCACCCCCCCACCCCCCGCTCTGCTTGCCTGTCTGCCTGCTTGTGCTCTCTCTGTCAAATAAATATATAAAATCTTAAGAAAAAAAACTAGCAAAAATAAACTTTATCAGGGATATATTTGAAAAGCAGTGCACTTAATAACAACAAAGTGCCTACTGTGTAATTTAGAATTAATGACTTCCGGTAAGAAGAAATAAATAGAGGTAGGAGTAATGACAGAGGTGTGCTTCAAGAAAAATCGGTAGACTCATTTGGCTAAGATAGATTTGTCTAGGAAAGGATTTGGAACATAAATTTTGAAACATGTGATAGGACCAGATTTTCAAAGGTTTTGAATATAGGACTAAAGATGCTGGACACATTAAGATACTACAGACTTATAGGTGCTGTTAATTGAACAGTTTTCCTATAAACTAATTTGATAATATTGAATATAACCCCAGGATATAAGGAAAGACTTAATGTTTTCTAAGCCAGGTGTTATTAAAGATTAACTTGAAGATATGATCCTTTTTAAAAAAGATATGATTTTAATAAGGCTGATACTGATACTTTCCTAACATTTCCTCTTAGACGATGTGGCCACTGAACCAAGTTTCATCACAGTCTCAATTTATATCCTTACATTTCTCGATTAACAACTGGTCTTTCTTGGTATCTGATGTCTGTTTCTTTAAAACAATGCCATCTAATTTCTGTGGTTTTTAAAATCTTATTGTATGCCCTCTACGCAAATTTCTTTTAATCAATTCTTAGTTGACAAGGTGCATAGGCAATGAGACACGTATTCAGATGCTGGCATTTTCCAGTAGGGCTTTCTACTTCAGCTATTTTCAACTTACGCGGCATCTATCTCCTAAGAAATAGAGGAAACAGCTCCACACTCATGCAATAGCAGACAGCGAGGACAGTTGGAAGAGTTGATGCTAATATACTATGGAAGACAGAGTCCACATTTAAAAAATAGGAGTCCTCAATGGGCTGCTAGAGAGAAAAGGAATTACCTATTAGCAATTCAAAAAGAGCTCCCTATTATACAAATCTTTATATGTAGGTTAATTGCCTGCCAAGATTTCCTTTTAAATCAAAGTTAAAGTATGCAAGATCAATGCCATACAATGAAATGTCATTATTTTTGACTACCTCGAATGCTGCATAGAGCTTTTGTACTGATTTTATCCCACTTGGGAGCTGTAAGTATTCTTATTTATTTATTTATTTGCTTTTTTTAATTTATTTGCTTTTTTATTTATTTACTTACTTATATATCTTGGTACACGTGCACACACACACTTTTAACCCTGAAAGGTTAATAATAAAATGGGAAAAGAATTTCTAGAAGGTCTTCCATGTTTAATGATGCAAGAAGAAATACTTTTCTCTACTTTTTTTTTTTTTCCTAAGTGAAATGTAATAAGTAACATCAAACAGTTAGAAACCAAGTGAACAGTGGACGAGGTGGCTCCGTTTAATGTGATTCTTAAAGATGGTATATGATAAACGTGTCCTGATAGTCTCATCTCTTTGTTCCTTTCAGCTCTGCTTTTCTTTACGAGCTGGAAATAAGCCACATTTCCCCCCTTCTCTTCCCCAGAAAGAAACATTTTTTAGTCTATTAACCTATAGCAAAGCTGAAAAGGAAAGCAGGCATGGCAGCTTCCACATCCCTTTCGAAATCCATGTACTCTGATAGCCCATGTCTCATCTAGCTCTTATACTAGTAATTCCCCCTTCTTTCATGTGTTAAACTTCATAAAATGAATTGCCAGTATAGACTACCAGCTCAGCTAACTGGCCCTTATCTGTGAGTAGCTTTGGTTCTTTGTGATTTACAATATAAATGCTTAGTTATCAGGTTTCTTTTCTTTTCTTTTTTAAAGATTAGACAATACCCCAAAGTCATAGTTTGTGTCACATGCCTTATATACTTATTTGTTTATTTGGAGGATTGTTGGTTTAGCTTAAAGATAATTGCAATTTTTTTCATAACAGATGGGGCTGGGTATATCACATATGCAGTACATCAAAACATTTTATCCCCTTAAAAACAGGCCATTGAGAGCCATCAATGGCTGCCAGAAAGAAAATATTGGTGGATTAACTGACAATTTAATAATATTCCGGAGCTATAGAAAGTCTACTTTCATTATTTTGTTTTCTAAAGCTAAGACTATTTCTCCAACTGATGATTAGTGGAATGTGTTATTCTTCAGTTTTTATCACGTTGTGTCTTCTAAGTTTAAAGTTCTATTTTTGAATTCTACATATGCATAGAAAACACAACGCTCAAAATTATTTTCTGAAACTGTAGGTCTTAAAATACATAGAAAAAGCAAATATAAGACAAATACCAAAGCAAATATGCACAGAGATAAAAACAATATATAAATAGCCATTCATCTGTTAGATGTTTATGTCACAGAGTAAAGGCCAATTATATAAGAATTGGAAAAAACTAAGAAATTATGAGGAAGAGAGCACATAAATCTGAGAAAATTCAATTAGGCACTGAACGCAGAAGATTTTTTTAAATTATTGTATTACGAGCTATAGGAGAGTTTATCACCAAACAATAAAGCTGAGTTTGATTTGGAATACTTCTTTCTAAGGCTTATTTGCCTGATCCCTTTAAGCAAGTCAAATGGAGGAGAAGGAGGAGGAGGAGGAGGAGGAGGGAAAGGGGAGGGGGGAGAGGGAACCCAATGTATATTTATCAATATTAGAGGAGTTTCAGTTATTTTGAAGTTTTCTGTATATATCTAAATCCTAAATCCTATGTCTCCTTATGCGCAAGTGTTGTCACAAATGTTTGGAAATTCCTTTTTTTAGGACTGCAAATTCAAGAAGTTTATGACCACGGCACCTGGAGCTGAAGAGCGTAGGGCCTGGTATGTTGGTTGAAGATAAAGTCCCGCTAAACAGGATTTTTTTTTAATAAGTCAGTATCATCACTGTAATGTTACCCGGCTGCATAGAATATCTCTGTGCCTTCATGGGTTATCTTTCCACAAGAGCAGCTAATCCTAAAGGCGACATAAAGTTTGCTGGACAAAAATGTGAAACCTGAAACTCATGCAATAATCAGTCATGAACTTGCAGCTCCTTGTGAAACCTCCCTGGCTGGATGTTGAACTTCTGTAAAAGAATCTCCTTTGGTCCTTGTGAATGAGTTGGAAGCTGATAAAACACAGAATAAATAAAAATGACTTAACTGGCAGATGAAAGAACAAACAAATAAGCAAATGAAAAACAGATATAAAGATTTTCTAGAGAAGAAATAGAAAACTTCAAGGAGACAGCTTCCGGAAATACAGATCTTCAAGTAATGCAAGCTCTAATAAGGAGTCAGTTTCCATGACACAGATTTACCAACAATTAAAATGCTCTTGACAAATTAAATTTTTAATTTCTTTCTTTTGTAACATAATTGAACAGGCATGCTATTGAATCTAATGTGCCAACGTGAATTTCTTGTTTCTGACATTTTTCGGAAAATAGTTGAAGATTCCCAGTATTGAAATGCCTGAGCGCTATAATGTTACAGTGATTTTTACCCATAATTAGTACCTAAGATTGTTTTTCACATGAGTTACTGGAGGAGGTTTTAATTGGAAACAAACACAGCACATCAGAATGTGTGATTTACTTAAAAATATGGGGCACCTGGGTGGCTCAGTGGGTTATTAAGCCTCTGCTTTTGGCTCAGGTCATGATCTCAGGGTCCTGGGATTGAGCCCCGCATTGGGCTCTCTGCTCAGCAGGGAGCCTGCTTCCCCCTCTCTCTCTACCTGCCTCTCTGCCTACTTGTGATCTCTCTCTGTCAAATAAATAAAATCTTAAAAAAATAAAATAAAATATGAGAAAAAAGAAACCTGCTATGAACATCAGTGTGTACAGAATTCCAGAAACTGTGTTCACCTACTGATTCATTTATCCAAATATTTTCTATTTTTATACAAACTTCCCATATAATTCAGAAATTTTTTTTTAAAAAGGGAAGAGAAAAAAATAAATTTTACTGATATACTGGTAATCTTGAGATTGGTCCATTCGTGAATGGAAGAAGAAAGAGCAAATAAGGAGGGTAAAAATCTCATTAATTTGAAATTATGGAGGTCTTGCTATCAACCAATACAGTGAGGTCAAGAGTAAGTTCTTAATGAGGTCTATGTTCTTTGTCCGTGATTGTGCTAGATGTGAGGCAGTGAAACACGACTGAGACCTGCTCTCTGTGCTCCCACTATGGCTGACAGGGCAATCAAGTAGAGGCCAAACAAGATATCAAGGCACAGATGCAGGAGAAGCTGGCCTGGTCGGGAGATGGGGAGCAATCCTTCCAAAGAACTACTGCCCGGACGAAGATGACCAGATTAGAGTCATGTAACAGAGAATTCTGAAGCCGGATAAAGGACTTCAGGCTTAAATCTCCAGTGTGATGGAGCACACACATCTTACAGAGGAGGAGAGGTGATGTTTTGGGGTAATAAGGTTAAAAAAAAAAAGATAATAATGGACTTATATTTCTTTTCTAGTATAAGTAAACCAGAAAACAGCAAAGGAAACAATGGTAGTATTGTTTCCACTGTTATTATTATTATAGTATTATAGTATATCCCCTTCTCTAGTATTAATAATAGTAGTAACTTTTCAATACTAATATTAGGAGTAATATTATTAATTAGGATAATTAATACTAATAGTTTACTAATAGTTACAAACAGTTAACTAATAGTTACTACTGTTATTAATACTCAACTGAGTTCTTCATCGATCATTTTGAGTAAAAACAATTGCTACCTGAAAATCAAAAGAAGATTGTATTCAGAATGCTATTTAAAATACTTTACCTGTATGTAGGTATATATGTATATTGCCTTCAAATATTATATATCCTTCAAATATTAGCTAATTATAGTAGAATGTCATCATGGTCGGCAAGATAGTTTTTAAATGACTTATTTTATATTGATCTCACTCTTTATCTCATTTTTCTTTTTCTCCATTGTTTATATTAGTATATTTTACTATGCTCAGTAGCACAAGGATACATATAAGTATTTTATAAATAAGACACGCAAGTACAATGGGAAGTGCTCAAATTTAAAAAACAGTATTTATAAGCGTGAGCAATTAAAACACTTGTTTTTGACTCTATCTAGAAAATCCACTAAAACTATTATCCACTAAAACTTTTCAAGTAAAAGTACCAAATGTTCAAGACTCTGAGTTAGCCACATTATTCAGGTGGCACTGTGCAGGATAAATTAGGAGTAGGATAATAACTTTGCAAGATGATGCCCAAGCAGAGTCTGTGTGACCTATTATGTGGATAGCCTTATATTTCTTTGCAAGCAGATGCTGTTTTTTGCCCGATATCTGTATGCCCGGTGATTCCTATAATACCGTGTAGCCACAACATGCGTTATGTTTAGGCTTATTGTTGTGGCTGATATGTGTTTGTTAAATTGAATGAAATATTCACAGACTCATCTCTTGGTTAGCCTTTTTTGTTGTTGTTGTTGTTAAAGATTTTATTTATTTATTTGACAGACAGAGATCACAAGTAGGCAGAGAGGCAGGCAGAGAGAGGAGGAAGCAGGCTCCCTGCTGAGCAGAGGGCCCCATGCGGGGCTCGATCCCAGGACCCTGGGATCATGACCTGAGCTGAAGGCAGAGGCTTTAACCCACTGAGCCACCCAGGCGCTCCTTGGTTAGCCTTTTAATAAAAACCTCTGTTAATAGCTGACTATTAACTGATAGCCGACTGATCCTTTATACCGAAATTAAGATCTCTTTTCCAGAACATTTGATATTTCTGCTACAGTCTGTGTACTATTCTGCCTTATGCTATAATGCCATGTAACAAATGAGTAAGTTTTAGATAAGCTTAGAATGTAAACTCTGAGAAAAGAATATACAATATTGATATAACTAACTAAATGAGACTTTATATGTTCATATGGTTAAATTGGGATAGAGGTATCTGTTGAGACAGACGGATCCAGGAACCCTGGTGCATTAGTATCTCTCTCTCTCTCCCTCCCACAGCCTCTAATCAGCTTCTCTGGGGGGAGTGTGGGAGGGGCAGGTGGAGAGGAAGACATGTCGACCAGAACATCTTCACTCCCAAGACAACTCTGTGATAGAAAATAGATTATCTCCTAAGACTGTGAGTTTGAAAGAAATCTAAACAAAAGACCATTAACAAATTAGAGTAAAAGCTACTTCTGGAAAAATCACTCAGGTCAGGAGAATGATTGGCTGTGTAGAGAACTCCAAAAAGAAGGTTCTATTAAGCCCACTTTAGACTGAATTAAATGAGCTCCATATGCACAGGTAAAATGGGGGACGGGAGGGAAGGAACCTAAGTTCCATCTTTGAATTTGTTATGTGCATATACGGAGAGAAACTCTACCATCTGTAATAGCTAATATTTCCCTATATTTGGACTAATCCTCATACTAATTATAATTGCAGATATCTGATGCAGAGAAACAATAAATAGGGAAAACTATTCACAATGGCAAATATTCTGTACCACAGAACAAAAGATCAGAAAAGTATCAAGAAATTTTTTTAAAGACATTATTTGTCAATGTCAGTATAATTTAAGGAGAAAAAGGGCAAGAAACTTCTATAAGTACAACAGTAGGAGAATTGATAAGTTTTAACTAAAAGATTAGTAGTTATATGTTTGCCGTGATTTCTAAGATACTAAATTTGGGATGTGAGCAAGTTGTCTTTGAGTATAACTTTTGCCTTATGTGCTATATAAGTGTTTTCCATATGCAAAAACAGTAATCAATAAAAAAGAATGAAAAGCTACTCTTGAACTTGAGTTGACATTGCAGGTAATATAATCACAGAGAAAAATAATTTATGGAATTTCTGAACATAGAGTCCTCACCGGACACCTTCAGAGCACAGAGTCTCAGGACAAAAAGAACTGCAAAGAAATGAGAACTGTACTTGGTAGGTTTGTTATTGTTAGTAGGGGATGTTTTGTGTGTACTGTAGGGCAGAACAAACAAATGCATATCTCAGTGTGGTCGGGAACCAGGATTCTCACTATGGAAGACGGAGCTACAAATATGGAATTAGGGTTGGGGGGGCATAGGAAATAAATAAGAAAAGAGAAATACATAATTTAATGTCCAATATTAATAAAATCTAATGCGAAAAAAACCCGAGACACATGGTAATAAGTAAGGCAATATTACCACCAGGAAAGGTCCCCTTGAAATGAGGCAGCTGTGGAGGTCCGCTCTAAACATCCGAATGGAGCCCCCCACGATCCAGTTTCAGAGAGAACAGAGAGAATAGCAAATATGAAGGCCTGAGAGGAGATCAGCCTTGTGAGGTGTGCGGGTGCCGTGTGTCTAGTTTCTCGGTAGGATGGTAGTGGGAGCTGGGTTTAGAGCAATAGGCGTGGTCCAGGTTATACAGAATCCCGAGGCCAAAAGAGGAATTTGGATTTTCCTCTGAGTGAAACAAGTATTCCCTTGGACAGCTTTAAGTAGGGGAGTGATGTGATTTTATTTTCATTTTACAAATAGTCATTTTGTGTGAGAAATGGATGGTAAGAGGAGAAGCACAGATTATGATGGTAACAGTGGGGAGGGAGAGAGGGCGATTAACTAGGGTGTCTTTAGGAAATAGAGCCAAACAAGGTCGGCTGACAGACTGGTTGGGGGAGAGTAAGAAGCATCGAGGATAACCTCAGTACTTCTCACGTAAGCTACTGGATGAATGGAAGTGCTGAGCTTTGGGCTGGGAGAGACAGAGGAAGGGCTGGGATGAGATGGACTGGACGAAGAATCAAATACTCTATGTTGGCCTCATAGTGTTTGTGATGCCTACTTTACATTCACTTGGAGATATCTGGAATGTAGCTGGGTATAAGACGATGGAGCTCAAACAAACAAACAAAAAAAGGAAGACGGGATAAAAAGGAAGGAAGGAAGGACAGCAGAAAGGGAGGAAGAAAGGAAGAAAGTCAGTCCAGAGTCAGAGCTATAAAACCAGGAATTACAAACTTGTACAATGATGCTTACAAGCAGGTGACAACTATAAGAGATCTTTTCGAGAAAGACTATAAACAAGAAGAAACAAGCTCCAAACATGTGGTCACTCCAACATTTAGATCCTGGAAGGGAGGAAACATGGAAAGGAGACTGAGAGAGAGAGGGGGACAAGGTAGGAAGGCGGGACAACTAAGTGTGTATGGTGTAGTGGCAGCCAAGAAAAGCAAATGTTTTAAAAAGTGGGCAACTGCTGAATGATGCTAAGAAGTCGGTAAGAGGAGACGTGATGATCGTATTTGACAATATGTTAGTGGCTGATGTTTTCAGCAGAATTGGTTTCAATGCAGTGCTTAGTGTGGGCACCTATCAAATATGATTAGGAGAGACTGTAGTGAGGAGGGGGCAGGAAATGCGTAAACAGCCCTTAAGAAGTTTTGCTGGAAAGGGACCACGGAGAGAGACCTCATTCTAAGAGAGACTTTCCACTCCCACCCCCCTTTTTAAAGGGAGGATCCTAGAGCATGGCAAGAATAATCCTTTTGAAAGAGAGAGATTTAAAAAAATATATTTATTTATTTGACAGACAGATCACAAGTAGGCAAAGAGGCAGGCAGAGAGAGAAGGGAAAGCAGGCTCCCCGCCAAGCAGAGAGCCCGATGCGGGGCTTGATCCCAGGACCCTGGGATCATGACCCGAGCCGAAGGCAGAGTCTTAACCCACTGAGCCACCCAGGTGCCCTGAAAGAGAGATATTAATGATGTTGGGAAAAAAAATTATTGAAGATGACATATTGTTATTCAAGTAAAAGATGAACAGCCCAAAGCAAAGGCAGCTTTTAATACAAATCATTGTACTGTTGCACTAGGAAAGAAGGACGGTAGAAAACATGGATGAAATATGGATACGGCTGAGATCTATATTAAGGTACTTGGGCAGATTTGGCAACGGCAAGATGAAAATCCTTCCTACTGATTACTTTTCAAAGTAGGACAGTGCGCACATGCCTGATTGCGCACATGCCTCAGGCAGGGGCAACTGTGAAGGGTGGTTTTGGAGGCCCGAAGAGAGACAGAAGAGTGGGAATGTGGGAAAGGAAACCAGAACAAAATGCGGGAGGACCGACAGCCAATTTTCAGTACGTATTTGGCCTACTCACAAAGCAATACTTTTAGTTCTAGTACGTGCAGGCAGTGGTTGATAGTATCATAATATGGGATGGGCACACCGCAGAAGCTGTGTTGTGAAGAAATACGACACAGGCAAAGATAGAAAAGAAAGAAGACATTTTAAGGAATATCCCAAAGCACTTCTTTACAGATAGAGGATAGAGGATAGTTCTTATTGAATTATTAAAAATAGTAGCAAGAGACCATAGCATAGATCTTACATTTGTCCCCTAATTCAGTGATAAAGTGGGGAATGATGTCTTTTTGGTCATACACTGGTGTTTTCAGTCAATGAATTTCCAGAACATCCCACTCCCCCATTCTTAGCCCAGGGTGGCAGTCCTTTGTAATAGCTCCTCCTAGCACTATAGAGAGAACTGAAGAGAACTGAGATTTTCACTATAATTTGCAGAGATACTTATTATATAAACCATATATGGCATTCTTCTAAATTAGTTTGAGGTATGACCTTTTGATGAGTGGAGTTCAACACTGATGTTATCCCTAGGAACATAAAAGGGACAGAGACCTATGTCATTATGGCCACAAGATGTAACTGAGAATCCCTTAGTAAGAATCATTGTAATCGTTCTGTATGCTTAGCGATCAAGTTTGCAAATGGATACTTCAGTTTGGGTTTACACAAAGTTATGACAAGATGAAAGAGAAATCAACAATAAAATCAAACTGTGGTTTTCTAGAAGGCAAACTAACAAGTATCATTTTTCCCATAATCTTTGTCCAAAGCGGCTCCCTAGTTGGTGAGTCCACACACAAAGGTGTGCTACCTCCTATCTTAAGGCTGAATCACTACAAGGCAGTCAAGACACCGCACCAGAAGCCCGGATTTCTTTTCTTCAGAACTCCCCTGAAAGGGGGAAAACAAAGTAGAGCCCTCCCCCCAAAGTGGTCTATTTCTTGTTTATCAACCAAGGAATTGATCCTCTGTGAAAATACCACAGAAACCATCCCAGAAGGAGCACCCAAAAATCTGGCATAAGCCCCTACCAATGATCAAAATGAGTAACTTTAATGCCCCATCGGTTGGACAAGCAGATCTTGGTCAAAGAAACCATTCTGTGTCTTCCTAGAAGAATAAAGCTTGCAGAACCAGATACTCTTCGTAAGAAGTAATTACAGTTCTGGAGGGAATGCTAAAAGCCACATAATTGCAAGGTCAGATGAATCGGTTGCTGCCTTCAACTTCTCTGGCCAGCGCTTCAAGAGAAAGACATTAAAGAAGGAAGGATAGGAACCGTATGCAGGAGATTATTTGAATGGGTTGCAACTTCAAGGAGAAAAATATCCCCAAATTGGGTGGCACTGTTTTGAAAGGAACAATGTACTAATGGCATTTCTGCTCATCAAATGTAAAAATATGCTTGTGTGGCATGAGGAAATAAAAGATCTCACATGAAACTTCAAACACCATGACCTGGTTCACTTCCCAATCAATATTTTCATGTGGTTTTCCCCAAGGCAATAATAATAGGACCTTTGTTTTTGTTTTACAGAGAAAGTATATCATCACACAAAATAATACAAAGACTAAACAAACACTTAAAACTATTTTTAAATTTACAATTGGAAAACACATTATAGATCAAACTTCTCATTTTACAAACAAACAAAAAAAAACCCCTAAGACTGAAATATTAAGTGACTTGCTCAAGGTCACAAATTATGAACAGCTGTCAGGATCAGGCCTACCTAGTCAATTCTGAAGAAGTTTCTTCCTTTCCCTTTGAAACATAATCTGCTCCACTCTTCCTACTGGACTGTTTCTCTTTCCTACCCTTTCACTGTCTACTTCTGACAAATTACTCAAGATCTTTCTTCTCTGTCCAGAAGTCACTGCCATGTTCAGCCTGAATTCCATCATTGTCCCATAAATCATGTTTCAGGTAGAGTTAATATGACTTTCCAGTGCCATTGCCCCTCTCTGACATAATGAATTGGAAACTGAGGGATGCTGGTGTAGAACAGCATAGTTTTCCTATTTTGAGGGATGCATGAATTTTGACAGTCACTTTCTGAGGAGGCGATTACTCTCTAACAACTCAAGGGAATAGTGGGGATCTTGAGCATAGTCTCTTAATTGCTGTGTGTTGGTTACTCTTAATGGATAAGAAAATAGCCACTATTCAGTGGTTAAAAGCATAGGTTCTAAAATAGTCTGTGTGGTTTGAATCCAGGTTCCACATTTTACTGGCAGTGATCTTGGGCAACTATTCCCTCATAAGCACTATTTGTGGATCATGTGAAAATATTTATGTAAAACACTCAGAATATGGGTGCCTGGGTGGCTCAGCTGTTAAGTATCTGCCTTCAGCTCAGATCATGATCCCAGGGTCCTGGGATCGAGTCCCCCATCAGGCTCCCTGCTCAGCGGGAAGTCTGCTTCTTCCTCTGCCTGCCACTCCCCCTGCTTCTGCTCCCTCTCATAAATAAATAAATAAATAAAATTTTAAAAAAACAAACAACACTCCAAACACTCGAGACTGTTTGTTTCTCTGAGTATCTTCAAATTCTGTCCTCTTTCCACTTCTGTGAACCCCCACTCTCCACAGCACTTTATGTATTAGACCATCATTTTCTACGCTTTCTACCCTTTCTCCTGATGACGTAATTTATTTCAAAGCTTGCAAACATCCCAGTGTGCCCGGGATTCTGATGTACATTTCTAGTATTCAACTAATTCCAGAGATAGATATAGACCTAATTTCAAGCTGCCTGCTGTATATTTTTATTTTAATGCATGAGACCAGAAAACAGAACTCATTACATTTTCCTGGAACTAACTTCCCTGAATTCCCTATCTTTAGAAATTTTATCTCCATCTATGCCACTGAAATTCTCAAAGGCTTCTTTGATTCTTCCTTCCAGCATGACTTGAATGACAATTCGTCCCCGTTTGCTTGGGACAGTTCCAATTTACACCTGCCATGTCATCTCCATTATTAATAGAAGACTCTTTTACTCTCAAAGTGTTACGATGTGGGCGATAAATTATATGATTATCCTGATCATGTTAGGCATCCAATCTACTTCACAATTGTCATCAGTCTTGATATTGCATTCTGTCCTCTGTAGTGCATGCATTCCCCCCGCCCCCCTTTCTGGACAATATCAACAGTCTCTTTAAGGATCTACAAATGGCTACTAAAATGATCTTCCTAACCACAAGCCTCGTATTGTTATTCACCTTCATAAAGATTTTCATTCTTCCCCAGTTTTCTACAATACAGAGTCCAACACTCTTCTATTTCCCATTTATTCATCCCCCATCCCTGCTACTTTTAGGTTAAAGCAGGGTCATGATTTTACATTAGAGAATGTAAGTTAAAAGAAGAATAGACATATTGTTTTTCTTACTGCTATTTTTCTCTCTCCTACCCAATTAATTTACTATTAATAAATGTTTTGGTCAAGGCTAGAAATACCCAAATGTGTTTCTCTGCTACTCAGAGGAGAAAAAAAATCCCCCCCACAAAAGTAAATTTTGTGAAAACCCCACTACTGAAATTCTCTTTCTTTGATCTGAAACTATATATTTAGGACTTACATTTTCTCCATTTTCAATAGCAGCTGAGATCTTAAAGCTGTAGCTTGTAAAATTTAATATAACCTTTTTAATTATCTACATTTTACAAATTTATGGACAGTATAATTACTCTCCTGATTTTTTAAAGTTTTTATTTAGATTCCAGTTAACATATAGTGTAGTATTAGTTTCAGGCATACAATATAGTGATTCAACACTTCCATACAATACCTGGTGCTCATAATAACGAGTGCCCTCCTTAATCCCCATCACCTATGTCTTCCATCCCCCTACCCACCTCCCCTCTGGTAACCATCAGTTGTTCTCCATAGTTAAGAGTCTGTTCCTAAAACTATATTTGTGTGGACCAATATCTCATTAAACCTATGTCCAAATTTAATCACCATTATCTCTAGAGAGCAATGCACGTGGAGTAGATTAAGTGCAGTCCTTACCCTCTAACATTTACAATACAGGACTAAGGACGAAAGTAAACAGAAAATACAAAGATCAATAAAAACACTAAAATACAGAATCAGTACACTGTATGTATGTGTATTATATTAATTCCATACTCTAAAATATAAATCTGAATATTTTTGTACTTTTATTCTTACCCTTTGAGGTACCTCTTAGGTATTTATATCTAAGTTATATATAACTTAGATATGTAAGTTGGATTTTAGGGGTTACTGACCGGGCACTTACATATGAATTATGTTAACTATACAAAATTGCCTTTTTAAAAAAGGTTAGTTGAATATCAGGTGTTCTATGGTTCAATTTAATCACAAATGAGAACTGGCTAAGAGCATTTAAATAATTTTGCTCATGCGTATATAGTGAGTTAATTTGTGACAAAGGAGCCAGGAATACACAACCAGGAAAGGGCAGTCTCTTCAGTAAAAGGTGTTGAAAAAACCGGACAGCCGCATGCCAAAAAACGGAACTGCAATGCTCTCTTATACCACACGTAAAAGCTAACTCAAAATGGGTTAAAGAACTGAACATAAAACCTGATACCATAAAATTTTTAGAAGAAAAAAATTAGCAATAAATAAGCTTCACATCGATATTGGCAATAAATTTGGATGAAAGGCAACAAAGCAAAAGTAAACGTGTGGTGAGATCAAACAAAGAAACTTCTGCATAGCAAAGGAAATCTTCAAAAAAAAAAAAAAAGAAAGAAAAAAGAAAAGACAACCTACAGAACAGGAGAAATATTTGCAAATCATAAAGCTGATAAGGGATTAATGTTCAAAATACATAAAAAATTCACACAACTCAAGAGCAAAAAAACAAAACAAAGCAAACAAACCCCCCAAACCCCCAGAACAATCCAATTAAATAAATAGGCAAAGAATCTGAATAGACATTTTTCCAAAGAACATAGATGGTTCACAAGTACATGAAAAGATTTCCAACATGACTAATCATCAGGGAAATGCAAGTCAAAACCACAGCGAAACGTCATCTCACCCCCTTAGAGTGACTATTGTCCAAAAGAAAAGAACTAACAAGTGTTGGCAAGGACATGGAGAAAAGGGAAGCCTTGTGCACTGTTGGTAGGAATGTAAATTGGCAAAGCCATTGTGGAAAAGAGTTTGGAGGTTCCTCAAAAAAATTAAAAATAGAACTACCATATGATCCAGTATTCCACCTCTGGGCATTTATCCAAAGGAAACAAGATCACTAACTTGAAAAGATATATGCACTGCCATGTTCACCGCAACTTCACTTGTGACAGCCAAGGCATGGAGGCAACCTAAGTATTCATCAATGGATGAGTGGATAAAAAAGATGGAAATACCCACATTTTTAAAATTCCATTGTGTATGTGTGTATATGTTGTGTATATATATATATACACACATTATAATATTATTCAACCATAAAAAAGCAGGAAATCTTGCATTTCTGACAACAGGGACGAATCTTGAGGGCAATATGCTAAGTGAAGTAAGTCGAAGAAAGAGAAATGCCGCATGACCTCACTTACATGTGGAACCTAAGAAGAAAATTGGTGGCAAGAGGCAGAAGGGTAGGGCAAAATGGGTTAAAAGGCTCAAAAGGTACAAACTTCTAGTTATAAAATAAGTAAGTCATGGGGATATAATGTGCAACATAGTGACTATAGCTAATAATACTGTATGGCATATCTGAAAGTTCCTGAGTAAATCTTAAATGTTCTCATCACACACAAAACGATTTTGTACCTATGTTTGATGATAGATGCTAACAGGACTTACTGTGATCATTATGCAATATATATAAATATCAAATCTTTATGTTGCACACCTGAAACTCTGATAATGTTTTATGTCAAGTATATTTCAATAAAAAATAAGCTACTTTTATTTGCAAATTAGAACAACCCGTGTACACTTTAAAATAAAAACCTAGGAGAATTCAATTTTAGGGATAAAGAAGCTAATATAATATCTAACTGGGAATACATAATTGGAGAATATAACAGAGTATTATTTCCTTATGTCTTAATGTTAAATTCATATTCATTTCATCTTTGATGCATTTGTTTATCTTGGGACAGATTGTTATATGAGGGCATTTCAAATGATTCATTTTGAAATTTAAAATTAGGTTTAAACTTAAGTAAATAATTTGAAACATTCAATTGCATCGTTATCTTTTAAGAAAAAAAGTGGACCCATTTCGCAGACAACAAACTGGGAATTCCTTTCATATTCAGTATAACTCAATTTTGTGGAATATCTAGTTGAAAAAGTAAGAAATGAATGAAAATGTTAGGCTAGAGGAGATATAAACACTCAACAAGTGTTCAAGCCCAAAATGTTAGGCTAGAGGAGATATAAACACTCAACAAGTGGTTCAAGCCCAACAAGTGGTTCAAGCACACACACACACATATATATACGTGTGTGTATGTGTATATATATATATATATATATATATATGAAGTTGAGGACAAAGGACTTAAAAGAAAAATTTGGTCATTAGGAAGCTAAAGAAAAGGAAAAGATAAAAGATAACTAACATATTTATATGGCCAAAAATTGATTTGCATTGGATCTAGTAGTACTTTTAGAACAGAACTGATTGACAGGATCATTGATCGTATAAGGCACGTACTCTGTAATGCAGTAGTAGATAGACTATAAATGACAATACCATGATCTTGAAAGGACAATGGGTCGAGTGATGGTATATTAGCAATATGGTATATATATACATAGATAAATAGATGCCAAAGTAATAGAATAATTCTTCAGATTCAGTCTGAAATTCTCTTAATGACTAGATTTATTTTTTAACTGATTCCATTGGCCTTATGTGGACATAGGCCTTCCATGCTTGGCTTAAAGGGTTTAAAGTTTTATTTATACTTATACTGCAAACTTTTTAGATAACATCATACGGACACACAATTTGAGGTCACATTGAACCCAATAACTTTTGCATTTTTCAGAGAGTAGGATCATTTCACTGAAACCTCTCATGGCAAGAGAGTGCACTGACCAATGAGTGTTTGCCATCACTGTGAGGGTCCGCCGCAAATACTGCACTTCCCTTTCAGAGCCTAGGAAGGTAGTCTGATTTTTATTTTTATTTTTCTTAAGATTTTATTTATTTATTTGAGAGAGAGGGAGAGAGAGAGAGAAAGAGAGAGAGAGAGCATGAGCCAGGGAGGGGGCAGAGTGGGAGAAAGAGAGGGAGACGGTCAAGCAGACTGTGTGCCAAGCACAAAGAGGGGCTGGACCCCAAGACCCTGAGATCATGACCCTGAGATCGTGACCTGACCTAAAACCAAGATTCAGCAGCTTAATTGACTGGTCCCCCCAGGTGTCCAGGTAGTTTGATTTTTAAAGGGTCGAGGTTAAAGAGTAAGATCCTAGGACTTCTGTAGTAATGTTCTAATTCTCAGAGTATTTTTTTTTTTTTTAATTTCAAAGAAGGGACCTTATTTTTTGAATAGCCCTTTGTATGTGATTTTTTAGTCCTCTGATAATTCCACATTTGGCATCAAGCTGCATCTCTCTGAAGGCTCTAAGATAGATATACAGGTTCCGTAGCTCACTACCGTGCAGTACCAGTTATCAGACAATGTAGCTACATGTGTCTTCGGCAATGAGTTTTAGAGAAAAGAACATGAAATTAAAAGTTACAGGACATGAGTTTAAGGTCAAGTTCAATCATTTACTGTAGGCAAAAATGGTATGTGATTATGGATAGGTTATTTAAACTTTTACACTTTAGTCTCCTTATCTGAAAATGACAGACATAATAATGATAATAATGACACATATCCATAAGGTTATTACTTTGACAAAGAAATGACCAATAAGAATTGTACTCATACCCTTTATGAACTATAATTTGCAAAAAACCCTACTGATGCTTTGAGAAAACAGTTATATCAAATTGACAGTTTGATAATTAAAATTATTTTGAAAATTATTTTCATATCACAGCTAATGTCCTATGTAGCAACAAAAGACCATGAAAGGAAAATGAGGAAGGATCTGTTCTTTTTAGATGTCAGTTATTACAACTCATGGCAAGTTTGAATGAAATTTAAGTAATTAATAAAAATAAAAATAAGATATTTTGGTTTTTGATTCATTGTGCAACATATACAGCACCATTCCAATGCAATGACTTGTTGTACTAACATTTTACTTAAGAGAGAAAATTCCACTGTAGGTTTTATCATGGAATTGATTGATTTATTTATCACAGAGGAAAGAGTTACATTTTAATAAACTTCATTCAAAATTTATTAGGATGTCAAATCTTCAAAAGAACTGAGCCATTCTAGTTTCAATAGTTAAAAATCATGTTGACAATTCAATGAATTCCTAATGCAGTTTGAAATTTTAATCTGTGAAGAATTTCTCAGAGAAATTCCTTAATATTTCACTATCGAAAGCCATTTGGAATTTATAGTAACACAAATGCAACATAAAATGATCCATAGCAGCAGTTATGATCTTAAGATAGAATAAAAATATATCTTATTTGTATTTTCTCTCACTCTTACAATAAGAAATAAAGGATGGAAAAGTCTTAGTATCACTTGGGAATGCTATTTGAATTGACGTAAGGTTTTCCAGGGAAGATCATGGTAAAAGGAGCAAACAGAAGCACCCAAGAATCATAGTGGGTCATTTTACCTGACTGCAGTGAACACAGCAGAGGATTGGGCATGTCAGCAGTGAGAGATGAGAGGAACCGGAAAGGTGGGAGTGAACTGTTGGCAAACTTGGGAAACTGATTAAATCTGGATTTGTGTATAGTTAGAAAACAGTGAAAAGGACAGAAAATATTGTGGCTAAGGAAATGATGCATGTAGCAATGCTGTTAATAAGAAAAGAGAAACAAAGGCCAAGAAAGGATGTGAAAAGAGTTTTTAGGTAGGTCAAGAGAAGAATATTTTAAAATACAAAAACCTAAGTAAGAGAACATAAGAACAGTGCCTATAATAGAATATAATACAAACACTAGTCAATGAACTTAGAGGCTCTTGACATGGAAGAGATATGTGCGCAAAATTGGAGGAAAATAAAAAGTAAACATATTTTGGTTCTTTTTTTTTTAATAGATTTTATTTCTTGAGAGAGAGAGATTTGAACGAGTTGGGGGGATGCAAAGGGAAACCCCGACCAGGGCTCAATCCCAGGACTCTGAAATCATGACCTGAACCCAAGACAGACGCTTAACGGACTGAACCACCCAGGCACCCCTAAACATATTTGGTTCTTAAAAAAAGTATTAGTTTGATATTAAATACAGGTAAGAACTTAAAAAACAAATCTTGGAATCTTCATAAGAGAGAACATAGTTAAAATCTTGGGAATTATTGGCAATTATGATGGAGTAGGCATATATTAAGGAAAGTGATTATTATAACCTGCCGAGACTTCCATCACAAATGGTAGGCACAGGAGACCTGATGGGAAAGGAATGGACCTGTACAAGGAGGCTATGCTTAAGTGGAGTCTTATTATAAAGAGGGTATCTTTTTGACAGGCAATAGATACATCTGATAAACATAATACAATCGGCACGAAAGGGAAGGGAAATACCAAATGTCAGCCTTGAAGCGGTGGGTAATTGATTTCTGTTGTAGGAAGTTCACTAAAACCTGAACATCTGGATAAAGCAGAGGAACTCTGTGAAGACACTGCCATGGTTATGATTTAGGTGAACAGAAAAAACAAAACCCAAACCAAAACAATACCTTGCAGCTTATGCAAAACCGAATGCTTCAGGACTTTGCAGGGGAAAGGAATGAAAGGGCAGTGAATGTGACTCTGTGAACTCACGTCCCTCAGTGCAGTGGGAAGACAGGAGGGGGTTGGGGATTTTTGATGAAGCATATCAAGAGGTTAGAAGCAAATAAGATCTCAGTTTTGGTAGAAGACCTAGGATTTTGTTGTTGTTGTTGTTTGTTTGTTTTAATTAAAAATTTTGGAAGACACCTGGGCCATAAGAGCAAATTTCATATCAGAAAAGAGTAGTTTGTGTGTAAGGAGGAGCTGAGGCTGTGTTGTATGTCCAGTTAAAATGCTCTCACCATTTGATCTTCCCATTCACATTAAAAAAATGGCAGTAAGATGAGTTAATTTTGACAGAAAGCGACAAATAAACCAAATAAGCTTCAGCAAATCACTAAGTGCCCTCAAAATATCTAGTTGTGGTGGCTCTTTGAAGAATCAAATGAATTAAATGAAATAATGCATATATTTCTATATATACTTCCTATAGTATATATATGCCATATGCACACAGAAACATATATTCTTATAAGTATATACAAGTATATTCTTTACCTACAATATTCGGGAAATAAGAAAGCATTATATAAGAAGAGATATAAAGTGCTATGTTTTATTCATTATTCATTTTAATTTTGTTGATGAGACACAATTTAATAACTTCAATATCCTTCTTTCTTAGTGAAGTAAATGAAATTATTGGTGGACCTCCTATTCTTGACAGAAATGCCACCCACAAAAATTAAACTTATCATCATCTTTAAGGATATTAACAGGCAGGTACTAGTGAGCATTAAAATAAAATAGAATATTTTAAAATTGGAATCACAATCCTAATCACTTATCTTAACACATCTTCTAGTATGCATTTTCTGGTATATAAATTCTCTTCTGTTAGCACAATGCACATCTTATGGTAACACAAGATGAGGTTTTACCTACATTAATTATTCCTAGAAGAATTTATGGGATCTGCATCAGAAGAATATCATTTCTATTTATAATAGTTAACATAATAAGAAACAATGCTCCAGGGTCCTATATTAGTGTTTTAAAGCAGAACTGTTTCCATTTTTGGCATCATAGATCCTCATATTCTTTTCAGGACCTCACTGGATAAGAATTTTCTGATCTGGTGAAAGGGTAGATGAAAAGAAATACATATGCAGAAATACCTTAAAGGTATTTAATTTTTTTCAAATATGACATTTAATATGTCCATTGTATAAAGTCTCAAGATATGAAGTAGGAAGTAAAATTCTTACAGTTCCAACCACTGCTACCATCTACACATTCTATACACAGGTCCTTCCAATATTTCTTCTATCCTAAGCACAGGCATATATTTTTATTTATATGGTAGGGAGTTCACTAAATAAAAAAATTTACATCCTTTTTCTTGCATAACATCGTATGAGTTTTTCTGAGACTATTAAGAGAAATCTTCATAAACATCACTTTACTTGCTGTAGAGCTCTACTAGAATTATGTTCCAATTTATTTAACTAACCCTCTGTCATTAGATACCAGACCATCTGTCTGTCATTCATTCAAAACATTCCCTGATGACCAAAGAGGGAAAACATTTTCTGTGAAAAATGGACTAAAAATGTACCTAATGAAATCACCATTTATTCAAATATATTATACATATAAAAATACTTCTGGTTTATAAAACTTCAGAGGCATTTTGGAAGACTCAAAGTATATACACATTTGTTGTGTTTTCTATGATTATTAGTCAACAGACTCCAAAGACTATTGCTAAGTTTTGCATTTCAGGATCTAGACGCATTCATTAGCCGTCTTGCTGCAATGATCAATACTATTTTTCGGTTGGTAAACATGTCACCATCTGTGATATTGGACAAAGCTTTCCCAGTATACTCTAGTTCTGGGGAGACATCAGAGAAGGATCGGCAAATTGGACAGAAAAGATTCACTAAAACCACCTTTATTAAGTGATCAGACACATCCAATTTGACAAAAAATCCTCACTTGTTTATGAAACAAAAATGAGCAACATCACCTTCAATTCAAAACAAGCACCCAAAGAGACAAAGAGTTGGACAAATTATTGTCCCAAAGAGTTGGACAAATTAACTGTGACCCATGCAATCAGTACGGAGATACTGTGTTATTGACTATTCCATAAAACCCAACAAACATTCAGAGACTAGGGAAGCCTAATAAAAGCCAAAGGATGATGACAAAACTTGAACAAAGGACCCTGTATTTAAATCCAGCTCTACCACTTCCTAGCAATGTGCTTTGGGCTATGTTACCTAATCTCTCTGTGCTTCATATTCTCCATCTGTAAAATATGAAAAACCTCCAGGGTTTACTGAAGAATTTAAATAAATTACAATAGATTAAGTATTTACAACAGGACTTCTCCAGAATGAGCATTCAATAAGTTTTGAAAAATCATACATAGTTAGCAATTATCAGTTAGTACTTAGGAAATAATTTTTATTTTCTGTATATTTTTAGATCTCAATAATTAATTATCCTCTGCCAAATTTCTATCTGACAGTGCAAGAATAAGATTAAAAAAAACCTTCTTCTTCAATTATTTAATTTCTGCAGTTTGAAGAATCAAGAGTTGTCGCCCCTATTCTGTTTCTTCCTTCCAGTTCAGTACACCCTTTCCATTACACTGTTTTTTGTCCTAAAATAAACTAAGTAGGTAATAAGCTATCACGTAATTAAAAGAAAAATGAATTCTAGTAAAATCATGTGGATTTCAATATGCATTAAAGTCATATAATGAAGGAATAATGAAATAATCAGATGTTTGCACTGATTATTTATAGAGAAACACTGTGAATATGATGATTATTGAATCCAACACAAAAAGGGAAAACTTTGTCTGTGATGTGATGATCTATGCAAAATAAAGTAAACCTTACCTCCTTTCACAAGGTAATTTTGAAGTAAGAATTACTTAAAAAAAAAAAAAAGAATTAACGTCTATACTTGGGTAATTAAAGCCAGAACTTTGCCTATAGGAATTCTTAGTGGGATATTTGAAAGTTTTTTATTTGGGAGAACCACCCTAAGCATTGCAGGATATGTAGCATTTCTGGTTTCTACCAACTAAACGCTGATGGCAATGTCTCTTTCATAATCACAAGAACCAAATGTCCATGCAGATTCCCAAACTGGTTTTGTTTATTTCCTGTTGTCACCCGCCAGAGAGACTTTTAAACATTTTTATCCTATTGGTGGTTCCTCAATGAAATTTTAATAACATAGATATACTGTACTTTATACATACAAAAGTATGATTTTTTTTTTTTTACATCATATGACCAAATTTTCTCCCTCTTGGGGTCAAAATCTTCCCCATAAAGGAGATCTGTCTTAAGAGGACTAGAACATCCCCATTGAAAACCATGGCTCGGGGGCGCCTGGGTGGCTCAGCGGGTTAAAGCCTCTGCCTTCGGCTCAGGTCATGTTCCCAGTGTCCTGGGATCGAGCCCTACATCAGTCTCTCTGCTCAGCAGGGAGCCTGCTTCCTCCTCTCTCTTTCTCTGCCTGCTTCTCTGCCTACTTGTGATTTCTGACTGTCAGATAAATGAATAAAATCTTAAAAAAAAAAAAGAAAAGAAAAGAAAAAAAAGAAAACGATGGCTCATGCTGAGGAAGAGAGTACGCCATGTTGCCAGTCTGGGCTGCCCACCGGGGTCTTCTGATCAATAACACATTCCCAGGTCTGCAGCTCCTCTGACACATGATTAAATACAGAAACATAAGATGCTATAATTTTGTGCACATACATAATCAGAGTGGTTCTATAATGGCGTCAGATCATTTCACTCTTTTGCTCAAACGCTTCCAGAGGGTTTCCATTTTATTTAGGTTAAAATCTCAAACCTTGACATTGACCTATTCAGCCCTACATGATGGCTTCCTCATTCACCCTCCCTCTCACCTCTGGGCACACTCCCACGAACAAACCATGCACTCTCTCAATAGTCAATGTTTTGCATTTACGGTGCCCTCTTTTTGGAACATCGTTCCCTCTGACAGGAGCAGAGCTTACTTGCTTACTTCTTCAAGGTCTGTTAATTTGTTTGACGAGTGAATATATACTGATTAAATGTATATTTTTGAAATCAAAGGTGATTGATTATGCACATTCTAACATGCGTACATTTACTCTGAGGACTGCCAGAATACCTTAAAATACTTATAAACCGAAAATGACCACATATCTAGCACCCCATAAAATTTGCCTTAAAAACATCAAGATTGTTTTTAGTAGGGAAAAAACCCTGATGATTTCAGGTTGACAGAAGAACATGGGCTCACTGCATTGAGAATAAATGAAAAGGTGTTTCATATTTTCCCACCTGTAGATATTTTCATTTTCTATTTATATAACATTACATGAATGTGACTGTGAAACACTGACATTGTCCTTTATTCTTGAGATTGTGATAGACTTTTTACAGGTGTTTTCCAAACAGGATCCAAAAATGACACTAAAGACCCAAGTTGCTGATTCACTCACACTGGATCCTTGTGTTGCCAAGCAGAACTCATAATACTTAAGTTTATTGGGTGCACATTTACCCCGGTTACATATTTAATTACTTATTCAGAAAAGCTTGGTGTGTGCTGATCAGTTCTCCAAATTATGTCACCAAATGTAAATTTATGTCAAAATACGGTAAATGTGAGTTCTCAGCCAAACTATTAAATTAGAAAAATACTGCAATCAGTTAAAATAAATTCAACAGTTTGCATTATTTCCTATACATAAAAACCGAAGTGTTAAAATATTTTTCCAAGTTTTTCTGTCAATTTCCTGAGTCACTCTATAAGAAATACATCTGTAATAACCCTCACAACACATGCATACACACATATACACACAGGCACACACACGCGTGCGCGCCCACACACACACACACACACACACACACTAGACTGCATATTTAACAACTGATAATATCAGGGAAACATCTGTTCTAATTGCATTTCTTTTGACAAACATCTGATAAATTTTTGTATATGAATCCCCCAAACTACCCGCACATTTTAGATTATATAAAAATTATTATTTGAAAACATGTTACTCAAATCCCTCTAACACACTAAAATTTTGCACCCCTATTTTTAAGCCTTCACTTCACAAACTGCAAGGCAAACTTACATAAGAACAGTAATTTTTAGTTTTTCTCCAGTTTGATAAGTTAGTATTTAAGAATGAGAACTTGATTTCAAAGCATTTATATTGGAATGCTATATGTCAGTTTATACAGTATGGGTCTCATGTGGGCAAAAAATGTCAATTCTAAATAGTATAAGTAAATGTTTCCTCAAACAAGTATTTTATATTAGATGGAGACATACAATAACTTTTTTTTTAAATCAGTATTAAAATTTTGGCTAATTATGGTCTAAGTCTGTAAATGGATGAGTTCCATTTAGTAAGTCAGTGATTTGGTAAAGATAATTCTAACATATCCTCTTAGTTTTCCTTAAGTTTTCTGAATCCACTCATCTTGTAATAAATAATTTTAATTTTATAAATACAATTTCACAAAAGGAGGGGAAATAGGACTGTTATCAATTATTGCTTGCTGAATATTGTTGACTCCATACCAGAGCACAGATTAAAAGCTGAGGGAATAGATCCACCCATATTTAAATTTGAGGTAATGAAGAAATTTCAAAATGGGTTCCTAGTCAAAAGTTAATCACTTGGTTTTCTTTTTTTGTTGTTATAAGTTAATCACTTGTAAATTATGCTTTTTAAATTCAGTGACTAATTTTTAAGAATCAATGATTTAAAAAAAAAAAAACCAAGTGCCCTAATATCTGCTAATTATTAATTTATTTTGTAAAAAGATTTTATTTATTTATTTGAGAGACAGACACAGCAAGAGAGGGAACACAAGCAGGGAGAGTGGGAGATGGAGAAGCAGGCTTTCCATGGAGCAGGGAGCCTGATGTGGGACTCGATCCCCAGGATGCTGGGATCATGACCTGAGCCGAAGCAGCCGCTTAACTGCTGCACCATCCAGGGACCCGTAATTAATTATTTATCTACTTATTAAGAACCAGTTTCTGAAATGTATTGCTAAATTGGGTTTTACTATGAAGATGATGCAGTTAGCGACAATTCAAAGGCTAAAAAGTTTAAGAATTGATATTTATGTTCCTTCTACGTGTTCCTAATTGAAGCACTCAGAGTTTTCTGAGAGTAGATATCATAAATGTGAATTGAGTGTGCTTTGTTCCTCATAAGGAACGTTTAACAATAGAGGAGGGAAAATTAAAGTCTTTGGCAAACAGCTAATGTTGCATGGATGAACATTTTAGATAATGAAGAGGAAGAGATAGGATCCCTTATGATTGAGGTATTCTAATCAGTTAAGTTCCTGAAGGCATTTCAGTGACTTTGCATACTCATACCCCTTCAATGTGTGTTTGTAAACTAAGTGTAGGTCTATCATGCATCAGTGATCGGTGAACTAAAGTATACTTTTTAATCATGAATATCAGAAAAAAGGGGGGATAATAAATTTGAGTACTCTGCAAATAAAACCAAGAGATCTTCAATAATTTCTAGCATATAAAATGAAAATATGTAGCAATAAAAACAAAATGAATTCTTGGCAAAGGCTAAGCATTCAAATTTTTCTAATTTTTTTCAAGATCTAATCCTGGCACCATGTATGAGAATCTTATGTGATCTTTCAAGTAACTTTTCAGAGAGAAATACTCAGAAATCTTCTGTGTGTGTGTGTACGCAGGAATGCAATGTATGCAACATATTGTTCAATTGATTACCAATTTATATTTGTTAATCATGTCTTGACTTTTTTCTTTTTCATATCAATTTCTTTTTCATATCAGTTATTTGATATGAAATAACACCTATTTGTCAGTGTGTTCTGTATTAAGTTTTGAGAGTATACATCTCAAAATACAAGGTAATTGTTTTTCTCAGCTCTTATCCTTCAGTATCATATGAATTTGTGTGAGAATTAGAGAAAATAAACATAAATAACATTAAACTTATAGTTTGATTTGTATTATATTTTTTCAATTTAGAGAAAATTTCTTATTGCATTAAAATACATTCTAATTATTTTTGTCTTTTGCCAACGTACCTTTTGACGTTACAGACTGTAATAAACATCTATCACCCTTTCTTTCGCTGACATCTTTCTGTTACATTTTCCCACTGCATATAGTGACCTGGGTTCTTTATCAACCAAGCAATACACTCGCAGGAAACAGCTATCTTCCTCTTGGTAAATATTACAGAGATGAATGTGCAACAGATAGAGAGGTATTTTGAGACACAGAAAACATTAAATTTGTGATCACACCAATAGACAACTATAATCACCACAATCAGGATCATTGGTGTCAGGATATTTATGTTCCAAAACTTTCTGACCAGCGTGGTGAACTTTCACAGCTTGTGGGAGGGAACAAATTACCTCCATTTAACAGATAGACCCAGAGATATCATGTGAGTTCTCACACAGCGTTTAGGTGGAAGGATGGGATTTGGACCTTGGTATGTCTGTCTCCAGGGTGTCTGCTCTTACAGACTCCATACGACATAATGATTTTGAAACATCCTGGAGATTTCTCAAGTGCTTTCCCCAAAATTAAATTTGGATTTGGACAGACCTTTGTTTTCCTCTAACTTGTGTATTACTTCTCATGGGAAATGATTTTGATAGTTATTTTCATAATGACTTCATTTATTGAAGAAGTCAGTGACTTGGCAGTGACTGATGACATTTCAGATGGAGCTTATAGCCTTCTCGCCCAACAACTTTGTTCAGGTTACTTTGCCACTCTGGGATGATTTAACCATTAAATGGTTCAGGGTCGGAGCGCCTGGTGACTTGGTCAGTTAAGTGTCCAACTCTTGATTTCAGCTCAGGTCATGATCTCAGGATCATGAGATGAGCCTTGCCCTGGGCTCTGCACCAAGCATGGAGACTGCTTAAAACTCCTTCTCCCTCTGCCCCTCCCCTGCTTGTACTCTCACATGAACAATCTCTCTTTCTCCTATCTCAAAAAAGAGAGAGAAAGAGAGAGAGAAAGAACAAAAAGGTTCAGGTTAGTGGGCAGCATAATTGTCTTCAAATTTTTTCTCCATCTCTCAATCTACTTCTCAATATACTGTCTTTTATTAAAGAACCCCCATTCCTTGCCCATCTCTCTTTCTCTCTGATTGTAACAAGGCTAGAGAATCCAGTGCTAATCATTTAGTGGATTTTTTTCTTCATGGGAAAAATAAGAGATGAACCAAGACCATATTACTTTTGAGCCCGCTCAGCATTTTCTTACATTAATTAAACAACACCAAAGTGACATATAGTGTGAAAAGCTTAATGGTGAGAGTGTTAAACAGATTCATAGAAGAAAAAATGTGGCTACATTGGCAGGGATTTTGGACAAGTTACAGCAATGATATATTCATCACCACATTTCCTTAGGCACACTGTTCTACTTCATTACACTGTCCAAAACTAACTGAGCTCTAGCACATAAAAAATTTTAACACTTCTGTAACCTAAGAACAATTTCAAATGGCAAATAATGGGTGGTTGGTTTCTAAGGAGGACTAGTGAACAGTAAAATTTTTAACCTGTTTCTTTTTGAAAGTAACTTTTCAAAGACATTATATTCTTAGGTGTGGCTTTATTATACCCTTGGGATAAATTTTTATGACTTCAGATCTCTAATTTTAAAAGCAAAGTCAGCTGGAAAATAGTAATCGACTGACAGAAATAAGCTACATAGCCAAATTTGTTGGCTCACGTTTGTACCATAAGATAAGGAACAAAAATCTTCTAGTCTCCCTTTCTTTTAGCCTTTCTTCAAATTTCTTCATAAATATGTCAGAACCAAAACATTACATTTGAAATAATGACAGAGGAGTTCGTTAAAATCATCATGGCAGAACAATTTAGGGTGATTTCTCTGTGGCAAAGGCCAGGATGAATGTTGGATTTACCAAAACTGGGGTCTACTCTCCCTGTTCATCCTGTTGCATTACTCACGGTTTTATAATATCTGTACATATTTAATTCCTATTACTTGTATCAAAATGAAATCAAAGTTGTTGTTGCTTATTGTTTTGAAATCCTGCTTCTGTAGAATTTGAACCTTTCAACATGGCACTGTTTGAGAATGGATTACCTGGAAAACTGCTTTTCTATTCGTGTGTGTGACAGCTGAGTTCAGCTGTTTTCTTAAGCATCTATGGAACAGCTGAGCACTTTCTCCTGGTCCCCAGATTTGAGACTGAAGTATCTTGAGGCGACAAAGTGCACTGGAATGCATACGACCAAGGAATTTACTTTCTCTTCATCTGCTACCGCTTTGAGTTATTGACCTTTGTGGCACAACTATGGGCAGAATCATCTTCTCTAACTCTTGTCTTCCCCACCTTCTCTACATATATATTAACAACTATCTCCTCCATAGCCGTGTGTTAGAGGCTCAGTGTAATACAAAATGCAGAATAGGCAAGGTCCGAGTTGAAACAGCAGTCTTCCACACTGAACTAAGGGTAAAATCCTTATCTGTCATCCTGCATTCAATCCTCAGATAACAGGCAAGCAGTCTGGAGAAATGGGATGAAACAAAGTTGCTTTTATGTTGTCACAGTCCTCCAGGTCCTTGGGAGTGGATAAAATGGTTTGGTGTCAGCCATTGAAGGAAGCTCATATCCTGCTATCAGTTCAACTTGGTTTTCTAAACAATCAAGTATGGACCAAGTAGGAAGGGACAAAGGTAGAACAGGCCTGTGGGGCTATACTAACAATTTCATTGCCTATGAAACCTATATTTACCATGTCATTTAGTAAACCAGAGTTCAATGAAATTCTTGGTGTTTTAAAAAATACTGTCATTTTAAATATTTTTAAAATAGTTGATTATTTTAAAAATATTATTTGAGCTGCAGTTCAAGTGTATCTTTGAATGGCTTCAGCTCAAATGTATCTTAAACAAACAAGGCCATAAAATAGATTTGTGCCGTCAAATTCATTTTATTTCAGTTCTGTTCTTGCCACAACTATTAAAGAAGGCTCGCTGTATCTTTCGTCTATTAAAAATAATAGCTTATCTATCCAAATTACTCTATATCACCTGGAGTTGAATGGAAAGTGCCTGAATTGTCCCACTGAAATCATGGTCATCTATTTCAGCTATAATTTACAAAGAATTAATGATAGAGAACACATTAGTCCCCCCAAAAATGTCACACCACAAATGACCATGGGCATGAATATAATATTGTTCTCCATAAAATGAACTGTGGTACACTCTCCAGAGTTTCGCTGTGATACACTGCATATTTTTAAAGCATCATGATCAAAGACAATTCTCTTGAGAAATCACCTCTAGTGCAGGTCATCTCTACCCTCGGACTTCAACGGGTAGCTCACATGGCTGCAGAAGAGGGAACAGCGTCAGTCATATGTTATGACATCCAGCTCTGCTTTTTTTTATCTTCAAAGAAGCACATATGCTTTCTCTGATAGGGACCAATCACCCCGGTGGCTGTTCACTGGAAAATCCTATCAGTTTCTCAGGTTTCCCAGTCGTCTGCATTCTCCTGTCCGTTCCAGTCTGTTGCAGTTTATCTGGGATACTAATCTTTGACGGGAGGTAACTTACTACTTATACTTTAGTTCACCGTAAATCTACGATTTTTCGTATCAACCTCATTATCTGATCAACATTACAAGGATATTTTCTCTTTGAGTATAAAAAGGGAACTAGACACAGTAAAGACTCTTGTAACTTTGTATGGTGGAGGAAAGCTAGAGGCTATTTTAACTTAATGAAATGGTATTTCTTTAACAAGAGGGTTTTCTCAAAAATCCTAAAATGTGAAGAGAGTTGGGGAAGAGGTGAGATGAAGAATAAATGGTGAAACACTGTTTTTTAGGAGAAAAAATTGTAAACCTATTTAAACAGCTCATAGTTTTACAAAACTAGTCCTCTTAAAGAAGAGTTAAAAATTATTTTTGCAGTAATAAGCTCTTGGGGGATTGTGTCTTATGTGAAATTGTCAATAAAGTGGCAAAGATGAACATAAAATTGGAGAAAGAGTAACGGTAGGAAGTTTTGTGTTAAGTTTTTAAAAATTTATTTTAAATGATTGCAGAGCACTTCTGAAGGACCCTGCCCTGAATAATCCTAATATTGCAATATTTTACTCTAAGAAACATTGGACCTGTAGCTACTAGTAGAAGATGAGGAGAAGATGGTTAAAAATAACTCTAGAGAGTTCATTTGAAAATATTCAGATGGGAGGTTAAAATAAAGATCAAAATAAGAAATGCCTTGTTAAGGGCGCCTGGGTGGCTCAGTCAGTTAAGCATCTGCCTTCTCCTCAGGTCATGATCCTAGGGTCCTGGGATCGAGCCCCACTTTGAGCTCTCTGCCAGCAGCGAGCAAGCCTGCTTCTCTCTCTCCCTCTGCCCCTCCTTCAGCTTATGCTGTCTCTCTTGCTGGCTCACTCTTTCTCAAATAAATAAAAATCTTTTTTAAAAAATAAATACAAATCTTAAAAAAAGAGAGAGAGAAATGCATTGTGGTATATTTAGGGGAAGATTTTTTTGTTTGTTTTTCCCCTGAGGACAAAAGTTTCAGCAATCTTAAAGGGAAGGTGCAGTGCTCATGTGTGCGTGTCCGTATAGCAAAGAGTTCCATAAGTGAACGGAACAAATTAAGCTTAAGGATTTTCAGCCATAGCAAGTTGTTCCTGAAAATATGTGTTAGGTTTACAAGTTTAAGGGTAAGAATAAAAGTTCGCACTTAGAGCATTTGTATAAAGATTCTGGGAACTGTTCTGATTAAGCTAGAGATTTAATAATATGATCCCGCTCTCTGTTTTATCCATAATCCTTTTTTCTTTCATTACAGTTATATAGAAATCTATCTGCAAATTGAATAGAAACATGAGATTAACCAGCACATTTCTTGAAATAAGAAATTACAGAATAGAAAAGACTATGCGGATGCTTAGAGGTGGCAAAAAAAGTGATAGCACACATAGATTCACAGTTCCAGACCTCATCTTGTTGAAAAGATACTAGAAACTTTATTTCCCTATAATACATTGAAAGCCTGCCTTTCTAATTTTGGGGAAAGAATAAATGATACAAATATGGCACTTATTGTGTTGAGTTCCACTTGTATGAATCTGAAGAATAGATATCACTTCCTTAATAAAATTCTTTCCAAGTCATTGTTGCACGCTTCATTTCATTCTAGCAATGATTTCCTTTCTGGGTTCTTCCCTGCTTAGACTATTATTTAACACATGCTATTTTAAGAGATTCAGATTCTTTCCCTAGTAGAATCTACTACTAAAGTTTTTGTAGTTGTGGTTGTTGTTGGTGGTTTTAGTTTCTATATCGTTTGTTTAGAAAAGATAAACATACTAATAACTCATTCATTTTTTTTTTTTTGGAAAATGATAAGTAGGTATTTGCTATGATGTTTGCCTTATTGTTATCTACTTTAAAGACTGAGGAAGATAAAGATAAGTACATTTTATAAACTAAAATAAAATAACCATTAAGGTTAATAATAAGGTTAATAACCACTGATATGTCATTAACCATCAATGTACAGTGAAGTTATTGCACACCTATTACAACATTTTATTTCTTTTCCTTGTCATATTGTTGTTGGAGTTCTATGACATAGAGATTTATTTTTTCTTTTAGAAATATTTGTTAAATTAGTGTAAAGGTTCAAATCTGTCTGTCTATCTGTCTGTGTATCTATCTATCTATCTATCTATCCTATGACTATGATCCAGTCTTTTCCAGGGATAATATGACTGCTTTAAAAAAGAAAAACAGATGAATGGATAAAGAAGAGGTGGTACATATACACAATGGAATACTATGCAGCCATCAAAAGACATGAAATCTTGCCATTTGCGACGACGTGGATGGAACTAGAGGGTATCATGCTTAGCGAAATAAGTCAATCGGAGAAAGACAACTATCATATGATCTCTTTGATATGAGGAAGTGGAGATGCAAGGCGGGGGGGTTGGGGGGAGGTAGGAAAAGAAAAAATGAAAAGATGGGATTGGGAGGGAGACAAACCATAAAAGACTCAATCTCAAGAAACAGACTGAGGGTTGCTGGGGGGAGGGGGGATGGGAGAGGGTGGTGGGGAAATGGACATTGGGGAGGGTATGGGCTATGATGAGTGCTGTGAAATGTGTAAACCTGACGATTCATAGACCTGTACCCCTGGGGATAAAAATACATTATATGTTTATTAAAATAAAAAAATTTATTTAAAAAAAAATAAAAAAGAAAAACAAGAGACATCTGGCTGGCTCAGGTGGTTAAGCCTTTGCCTTTCACTTGGGTCATGATTCCAGGGTCCTGGGTTCAAGTCCCACACCTGGCTCCCTGCTCAGCAGGAGAGTCTGTCTCTCCCTCTGTCCCTCCCCCTACTACCCCCCCCCAGCTGTGGTGCTCTCTCTCTCATTTTCTCTCTCTCTCTCAAATAAATAAATGAAACCTTAAAAACAAAACAAAACAAAACTGCTGTTTATTTTAAAAATAGTGAGAAAAGATTTTACATAGTAACAATACCGAATGAAAACTCTTCTTAACTTGGAGAATTTCTTTTTCATTGAATTTCTTTTCAAAGATTGTTCACTCAAAAAATATTCATTGAATAACTGCCTCTCCTACATTCTGTATTAAGGCTGAGGGAAGAAACAATAATAAGAGAAAGAGAGAGTTCTGGCTTGTTGGAGGTTATATTCTTTTTTTTTTTTTAAAGATTTTATTTATTTATTTGACAGAGAGAGAGAGAGAGAGAGATCACAAGTAGGCAGAGAGGCAGGCAGAGAGAGAGAGAGGAGGAGAAGCAGGCTCCCCGCCAAGCAGAGAGCCTGATGCGGGGCTCGATCCCAGGACCCTGAGATCATGACCTGAGCTGAAGGCAGAGGCTTAACCCACTGAGCCACCCAGGCGCCCCTGGAGGTTATATTCTATTAGCAGAGAAAGAAACAGAAATAAATACATTAAATGAAGTTAGACAGTAAGTGCTATAAAAAACAGAACTTGAGGACTGGGAGTTAGATGGCATGTAGTTCTTACTAATCTAAGAAGGCCTACATGAGTTTTTGTTTTGAATCATAATGTATATAAATCTGTACAGCTTTTTTTCACCAAATGTTACATTCAAGCATTTTTTCTATGCATTATGTTTTAAAACTCACTTAAAAAAAAAAAAAGATTTTATGTTTACGTAATCTCTACACCCAAGATAGGGCTCAAACCCACAACCGTGAGATCAAGAGTTGCATACTTCATTGACAGAACCAGCCAGGCGTCCCTCTTAAAACTCACTTTTAATGGTTGAGAATGATTTTTTTATGGGATCTACTACGTTTCTTTACCTTTCTTTCTATGTTTTCCATTTATTTACTTTTTGCAATAATAGTTTGATGGATATTTTTGCACATGAATACTTTTTGTCAAAGAGTAAGACCATCTTCAATAATTGTACCTAAAAGAATTAAATTAAATTATATATATGTGTGTGTGTGTGTGTGTGTGTGTGTGTGTGTGTATACATACACACACACTAATTTATATACTCAAATTTGATTGGTATTGTTGAAGAGTCTATTTATTTAAGCAAATGCCCATTGGGTTTCTACAAAGTGTCCAGAAATCTACTAAATGTTAAAAATGATACTAGGAATAACATTCTTGAACCCACAATTTCAAAAAATAGGTGAAATTATAAACAGATGCAGAATATTAGATACATACTAAAATATATCATCAAATTCTACTTTCTGAAAAAAAATGTAACCAAAGGAAACATTTAAGGCACTAAAGTCTCTCAAAGAACATAACCAAATCCATACCAAAGTAGAGGAATGGTTTTAACAGTCTCTGAAGTTGTCTCAGGCTTTCAGAAGTCCATGAAAAGAGTCTGACAAGACAACTATAGTTTCTGACGAAGGCAACAATGAATATAAATGTTCTTAGACAATCAGATCTGTATCCAAACTTGTGAATTGACACTCTCTGGAAATCAAAAATTCTGATTGAGATTTCTTACCTTAACTTTCATTGCTGCCATATAAAGTATGTAACTCTCAGTTTATCAGAAAACGTAATATCCCTGTGTGTGTGTGTGTGTGTGTGTGTGTATCTGTAATATGTCACAGATTCCCTCCGAAGAGATCTATTTAGTTGAATATAACCTTTTTTACTCATTGTTGGGAATTAATTGATCTGTATTCTGTTAGCTGAGAAATTCTCAACAAATTGCCTCCGCTCTCCTTATCCAAACTATGTGAAACAAGGGTGTGCTTAGATTATTCAATTTCTTATTTCTAAATGGTTTATCTAAAAAGTAAAAGGTTGAAACATAAGAGTTCAGGACGTTGTATTGCCTGCTGTTATTTTATTTTATTTTATTTTGTTTTGGTTTGGTTTTGGTTCTTTCTCTCTCTTTTCTCTCTCTCTCTCTCTCTGTCTCCTCTCCTCTCCCTTCCTTCTCTCTCTCTCTCTCCCCCCTTCCTTCCTTTCTTACCTTTTTCGAAAACCACCATAGTGAAGACCAAAAATAGTAATTATAACACAGGAAATTACAGCGTAGTAACCTCCTGAGAAGTCATATAATCTAAAAACAGAACCTTTACCTCTACGGTAAGAATAGTTTATTATAATTCCATCCCACTTTTTTTTTTCTGAACCCATCTCCATCTCCAATTTTTTCCAAGCATTTTTTCCCCTTAAAAGTGTTTTTTTTTAAGCTTTAGAAATTCTCAAAATTGCTATTTGTAGCTTGCTAGTAGTCCTATAAAGATATTTATTCATGTCCAACCAGAAAAAAGACATTGAGAGCATCCACATATAAGAGTATCATCTTGAGTATCTTCTAACTGATTCATTTTGAGGATATCGTTTTAAAAGTGGACCCAAAGCTTTCTCAGGAATTGGTGTATGGGTTCTCCACAGTTAGCTTTTTCTTTGAAGGAGCTTTGTACAATGGAGAGTAACCTGAATTTGAGGTTTAAACACTTTGGTTACAGACTTGTGTCTGTAAGATAACTGGGTGAATAGTCTGGAGCCAGTCATTCAAATTTTTGGTATATCAATTTCCTCTTCATTAAATAGAAGTATTTATATCTATCCTTGCTAATCATGTCTTATAATATATTGTCTTGTAATGGATATGAAAATATTATGAACTTATAAGGCCAGACAGGCAAAAGTTATAGCAAGTATCATGGACTAGAGTGATTGGAATTAAGTCTAAGATGTGAGTAAAATGGGTGAATCTTGGACTCTGGGAAGAAATGAATTCCTCCTTTAGCATTCTCCACTGGGGATACACAATTTAGACTCCATGGTTGTACCTTAGAACACTGAGAGAAAACATTAAAGCAACCTGCATGTCCAGAGGAGAAATGATCAGTAAAACCAATCACTTACTTGTAAATATCAGACCTATAGGTAAGCCTTTTCTGAACCACAAGAAACAGAAAGAAGAAACAGATTAAAGGGGAAAAAGGAATAAGAGAAAGAAAGACAAAATGTCAGTCATGACTCATCACTGGGAATTTTGACCAGAAGCTGAATAGTTGTATTGATAACTTTTCCAACATGTGTGGCTACAAGTTCCTGTTGATCTAGCCATCAGAGCATTCCAACACCTACTCAAGTCAGTAAAACAGAGCCATAAATTGGCCAAAGACAGGATTGAAGCAGAAGACATAAACTTAGCAATTAGCTTTAAGGTTACTTAGAATCTTCTGGAGGACGTTCCAGGGAAATAAGCTCATCGGCATGCCTCCTTTGAGCATTCAGTGGCATATAAAAGAAGTATTCCTCTTCTCCAAACAGATTCCTGGGTCTGTTTCTATATCTCCTTTTTTTTTTTTTTTTAAAGAATTTATTTACTTATTTGACAGAGAGAGAGAGATCACAAGTAGGCAGAAGGGCAGGCAGAGAAAGAGGGGGAAGCAGGCTTCCTGCAGAGCAGAGAGCCTGATGCGGGGCTCAATCTCAGGACCCTGGGATCAGGACCTGAGCTGAAGGCAGGGGCTTAACCCACTGAGCCACCCAGGTGCCCCTATATTTCCTTTTTTGAAAAGAGACTTAGAGAAGAGGAAAACTTCTACTTCTAAAATTGGAGAAGAGGAATGTATCTATGTGTAAGCTTTCTCCACACACACACACACACACACACACACACACGCATGCATACACACACACACACACGGGCGGGCACACACATGCACGCGTGCCCATGCACACGCATAGATGTGGGACCTCTGGTGGCCAGTCGGATGCTAAAAGGGAAAAAGGGCGGTGGGTCTGGCCAATTAGCTCAGAGGGAAACAAATGTCAAATCCATTTCTCTCTCCTCCCAAAATACCAGAAACAAATTCAGTTCTAAAACTACAACAGTAATTTAAACACTATATGCCTTAAGTACATAAACAAATTTAATAGCGAAACTGTGGAGGTCTTGCATTTTCCTAGGGAGAGAAGAAAGAACTAAAGGGCTCTTCAGAGCGATACATTCATCAACCTGCAATTCCCAACAGAAAAGCGGCATCAACTCCTAAGTTATTCAAATCGAGCTCTTATGACATTTGCTATTTCTCATTTTCCATTCCTGTTACCTTCAAAACAAAATGCAGATATGCAGGGGTTTTATTAAACAGCTGGCACCTGAACATGCACAAATGTCAGCCACGCACTGGAACTTTATGAAGAGGGGATGTTCATTTACATACGTGGCCTTTGGATCTATCTGCTCAGTCTTTACAAGTCTCGGGAACTGTAAGAGTTAACGAGGAAAGCCAAGCCAAAGTCTTGTAATGAAATCCAGAACAATATTGCAGATGTGCGGAGCCTGTGGAAGGTGGAGCCCATTTATTCTGCATGCATATTTAATGTGTAAAATTATTTTTAAGTCTTAAAACAACCTCCTGGAAATGCTGTGAACTGCAGAGCTAGGCAGATCTGATGCATTCTTAAATCTAAAGAAGAAAGAAAAGAAATGCACCAAGAGTAAAAGAAATCCTGGTTACTCACGATTTTTTTCACCTCTCCACCTTGACCCAGCTTTCATTCTGCCCGAGCCAGCCACAGGAGAAGTTATTTCTGCCATCGAGAGCAGCAGCACCAGTAACAGCACAGCCATGCCAGGTAAAAATAACCTCTATGGAGAGAGTCCTGTCACAGACGAACCTGAGGCTTTTCCTGGGACTGGAAACCTGGAGCCAATCCTGTCATTTCATCAGCAGAAATGCAATAATGCTGTTTTCCCCATAAATTTTAAAAAAGCAGGTACGTTCTCATCCATTTGAATTATGCAGGAATGTTAAAAAAAATTAGAAGGGATGTAAACCCTTCCTCTATCCATAAGCAAAATGTCAGGAGAGATAAGCTGACAATTTTCTCTGGTCTCTCTGCAGCTACCAGTTCCTAACCTGCTCCTGACAACTCTCACTTCTTCCAAATGTTTGTCAACATTCTTCATAACATGAGAACAAGAAGAAGCTGAGATTTCAGCATTTTCCCACCTACCCATTCCTGTATTGCAGATTATAGTACTTGACGAACCTGAATATTTAATTTTGGCACTGCAAACACACCTCATTTCAAACAGAGGTGGTTGTTAAGGAAAGGGGGGGGGTTTGTTCTCAAAACTCTATCTAGCGTCTTAGAGAAGGGATTAGATATATAAATATCTGCTGGTAAGGCATGATAAAAATACCTCTGGAAAAAGGGAGTGATAAACAATCATCTTTCCTACTTAGCTCATACTATGTGTGTTTTTTCTTTTCTTTTTTTTTTTTTTTTTTAATTCAGAGAATAATGTCAAGAGACAAGCAGCCAAAAATATCCCAAATCCATGAAGCGGGGCAAAATGTAACGCGCACCGCATATTCAAAGATCATTTGCATTGTATCATACACACTTGTTTGCTTTGTAAATACATGTTGGTAAATTCTCTCTCTCCTGTTTCCTGCAGAATGGTTTTCATCACCTCAAAAGCTGAACTTACTTTTCAACAAATTATACTTCTCTATTTTACAATTAAGTCTATTTCCCCTGGAAAAATTGCAATATTGTCTGGATTATCTTGCAACTACGCTGCAATGACATAAGAAACTTGCCTTCACTTTGGGGCCAAACTTAATTTTTTAAATAATAAAAATAATTTTATACCCCTGAAAACATTACAGAATAATAATCTACATACATTTATTTTAACAAGCATATAAAGCTATTTTGGGATACTGCTAACCACATAATAATACTCTACAACTTGACCTACATCTGCAGTGAAGTAGTTTCAACAGCTGCTGAAACATATTTCTAGAACACATACTGAGACTGTGCTGTTTATTGTTATCCCCTGCACTGCAGCAAAAGAGAAGGAAGAAAATAAAAGTCTACAGCAGCCAAGCAGATAACATAAATTGAGGAAACAGGCTGACTGGAAGACAAAAGGGGGAAGTGGGGATTGGGGCATGCGTAGAGAAACTCCCATGAAAGATGGCGGTCGCCCCTCAACTTCAGCAGCGTATTGCCCCCTCCTGGGGTGCCAGGTGTTTCAAATTTTAACTGAGAAGACAGAAATTCAGATTATTATGAGGAATCCCCGCAGTTTTAAAGCAAAAATGACACGACTCTAAACATTTTAACTAGTTACAGAAACAGAGCATTCTGAATCTGGATCTAACATATTTTCCAGACTCCTCAATTCAAGAAATATTCTTTGAATTTCTGTAACATATTAATATTAATAGAAAATATCCATATATTAAGATCACAGTTTAAAGGGAGGGACATATTTTTAAAATAATTTTTAAAAATTTATTTGTTTGAGAGAGAGCACAGAGAGAGAGTGAGAGGGAGAAGGAGGCTTCCCGCTAAGCAGAGAGACCTACCTGGGGCTTGATCCCAGGACTCTGGGATCATGACCTGAGCTAAAGGCAGACGCCTAACCACCTGAGCCACCCAGGGGCCTCCAGGAGAGACATTGTAAAAAGAAAAAATTTTCATGCAATAAGTATGGTAAATACAGTGAGAACCCATACGCGATTTCTGTGGACTTTCAGAACAGAAAATAGTCTTCCTGACTGGGGGCATTAAGGAAGGCTTTTTATTTTTTCTCATTCCTGTTAAGAGCCATAAAGTCTAGCCATACTAGGAAACGCCTTCTTCTCCAAAAGAACATGAACTTTCAGACTGTCAGGTTTTTGTTTTTGTTTTTTTAACATATTATCTTTCTGTTTGAAACCCTTTTCCCATCACTACTTCATATAATCTTATTAATGCTTAATAGCTTAATACAAGTGTATTTCTCAGACTTTCTCAGGTACAACTATCCATTTCTTTCATGACTTACTCACCTGGAAGTAGAGGTCTCAACAATTATTTTAAAGGTTATGTGTGTGTGTGTGTGTGTGTGTGTTTTCAATACTAGGTGTATATCTCATTGTGGGCCTGATTGTATTATATTTTTATATCTCTAAATTCAATAAGGATTGCGTACACAGAAGAAACTCACTAAAAGTTTGAATTGATGGTACATTTTTTCCATGTTACGGATTTTAATTTGAGTTGGTAAGTTTTAAAATTGAGACATAACTTTTTTTTTAATTTATTTTTTATTATGTTCAACTAGCCAACATATAGTGCATCATCAGTTTTTGATGTAGTGTTCCACGATTCATTAGTTGCGTGTAACACCCAGGGCTCATCACAGCACATGCCCTCCTTAACTCTTTAAAACAGCCAGGATAACTCCTTTCTTGCTCTGAACATGTGTTTATTTCTGTGTTGTCATTTGCTTTCCCTGGGCATTAGTATTACAAGACATTACAGATAAATACGAAAGTGTACTTATATTTATTCTTTTTCAGTTAAAGTCAATTCTGGGGGTGCCTGGGTGGTTCAGTCATTTAAGCATCTGACTCTTGATTTTGGCTCAGGTCATGATCTCAGGGTTGTGCGATAGAGTCCCACATTGGCTTGAGTTTCTCTCTCTCTCTGTCTCTCCCTCTGTGGCCCCCCTCTCAAAAAGAAACAAAACAAAACAAAACAAAAACCTTGACAATTAAAAAAATAAGTAAAAAAAAAGTCAATTCTAATCATAAAATAAAATCACATCTTAGTATCCTATGATCTACACGGCACCAGTAAAAGCTTAAAACTTACATTCTGTATTAACTTTTAGGTGGTGAGAATCAGGAGATCATCTCAAGGGAGCAATTATGAGTATGTGATACAAATTTATTTATAGGCTTTCTAGGCTATCATTTGCTTTCCTTGGCCATTAGCATTATGAGAAGTCACAGATAACAAGGAAATCCTGGTGACATTCTAAGACCAGCTTCCTAATCTGCAGACGCATTCTAAAACCAGCTTTCAAATATGCAAACTTCTGAACAGAAAGGCACTAAAGATTATCAGCAGATGGGACTAGTCTGCTCTAAAATTACAAATTGGTACAAAGCCAGTTATTTGGCAGTCACATCCTAAATTCCACATGTCCGCAGCTATTTCAACATAAGACATCGAATAGGCAAAGTGCATTTCTACACCTTCTCTGCCTTCCTTCTTCAAGCACTGCCTCCACTTGGCTGTGTAGACACATGTTCTGGTCTGAGCCAATGGAGTTGAGCAGTCTCATTCTTCCTAAGTGAAAGTGATCAGTCACCTAATCAAATAAATCAGTCCTGACTCAAGGAAGTTAATGGGAGAAGTCAAAAGTCTCCTATCATTCATTCATTCATTCATTCAACAAATGTTTTCTGAGCATCCACCATGTGTCAGGTGCTAGGCTAATTACTATGGACTTACAATAAATCAGTGAATGTGGTCACTGTTCTCATGGAGCTGATATTCTAGTAAGTGGAAATAGACACCATGTAATACAATCCCCCCAGCACATATGTAATTTTACTGTATTTTATTTTTCAGATATAGACCTTTAAATTGCTTCTGCAATGAAGTGAAAGAGAAGATTTCAAGAAGAGATTATAACAGGGGAACTTAAATTAAAGCTTCTTTGAAGAAGTTATGCATAAGCAGAGAAAGGAGGAATAGGTACATACAAGGCAAAAGTTGAAAAAGTAGAAAAGAGGTCCAGCCAGACAGAAAGCTAATGCAAAAATCTCTCGGGCATAAAAGAGCTTGGCACACATTAGGACGAAAGAATAGCTAGGGAGGTAGGGGAAGACATTTTCAGTTTGGGTCCTGGAAGCCACATTAAGGATTCTGAACAACATTCTAAGGTTTTCAGAAGAAATGGATTTTTGCATTAAAAGGTTATTCTCCTTTCAATAGAGAGAATGAGTTGGACGGTGTCAAGATGGAAGAGGGAGGACTGGTTAGGAGACCATCACCTTGGTGAGTGATAGCAGTAATAAAAATAAAGAAAAATGAGTAGAAAATAAATAGATTAGAAACACATTCTGAAGACAGGATCAACACACTTGGCTGGTGAATTGCACATAGAGAGTGTGGGAAAAGGGGTTCCAAGGTTGCTGCTGTCTTCTGGCATGGACTTCTTGGGGTGGAGCCATCTAAGCAGACATGAGGATCAAAGGTGAAGAGAAGGGTCTTTGAAGTTCTCCCCCCTCCATCCCTTCCCCCTCCTTCTACTTCTTTTTGTTAAATAAGTTTCCAACACGTCACTCTGATTTCAAACCAAGTAGGGAAGGAATACTGAAAGTTGTGTGAGAAAAAGAAAAACACACACCAATATAAAAAATAAGACCTTACTTCTAGTGAGAAATGGCATGTTTGTCCACAACCTATGAAAGTCTTAGTTCTCATATAAGGCAGATTTGAATTAAATAAATCACAATGGCTACAACGTGGTAATTGGATCTGAAGTGGGGAGCGTTATTACTGGGAAACCAGTTAAAGGCTATTGTAGGAGTTCAGGCAAGATATGATAATGGCCTCGGGTTTCTGGCTGTAGAGACGCACGGATGCACAGAGTTGAGGCAATAAAATCAATAAGACATACAATTGCTTTATGGCTTGGAAACCTGTGTCCATAACCATCAGTTATAGACAATATGGCCCAACCATGAGTAATACTAGTGGTTGTTTCAACTATAAATCAACAGTAGTATCAATAACGTTGAGATTTCCCCATACCATATTTTACAGGATAACACACTTGTCTAGAGGCTAATAGCACCACTTGATTTGGGTTTGTGTTTTATTTTGTTTGACTAGCAAAGTATTGCAAATTTTCATTTGCATAGAGTCACAGTTCCTCATTGTTTCTAATTTTTCACTATCAATAACGTTGAGATTTCCCCATACCATATTTTACAGGATAACACACTTGTCTAGAGGCTAATAGCACCACTTGATTTGGGTTTGTGTTTTATTTTGTTTGACTAGCAAAGTATTGCAAATTTTCATTTGCATAGAGTCACAGTTCCTCATTGTTTCTAATTTTTCACTCCAGCTAGATGGCCATGCACAGTTAGGCTATGGGTCTAGTTTCAGAACATATTTTATAACCGGATTATGACAAACACTTGTCACTCTCTAACATAAAATCCTCTATTTTTAAAAATTGCCTTTCCCAGATTTGTTGAGATATAACTAGCATATAACATTGTGTAAGTTTAAGGTGGACAATATGTTGATTTGATACATGTATATATTGCAAAAAGATCACCGCCCTTGAATTAGCCGACACCTGCACAATGTCACATAATACCATTTTTTGGTGTGTGCTGAGAACATGTAAGATTTACTCTCTTAGAAAATTTCAAGTCTATAATACAATATTATGAACTATAATCACTATGGGCTACATTAGATCCCTAGAACTTATGCACCGCATAACCAGAAGTTTGCATTTTCTGGCCAACATCTCTCTTTCCCTCTCCTGCCCCTGGTAACCATCATTCTAGTCTCTGCTTCTATGAATTTGATAAAATGCCCTATTTGTAAGGGATCTCTATGTATCAGGTCCTGAGGACAGCATCGGACACATTGTAGAACCTCAATATCTCATACAAATGATCCAGTGGTATGACTTTCCCCTGGGAAGAAGATCAGCATGGAATAAAAATTGTGAGTGGTGGTGTTCTTTTTTTTTTTTTTTTAACTTTCTCCAGGAAGCCCTATATCCATCCATCCCTGGTACCTGGTTTTTAGAAGAAGGCTAGTGAATTTCTTTTTATATCTTGTGAAAGAGGATTTCCCATTTCTTAAGAGCATTCCACCCACTGCTTTTTTTGGTATCATATTACAATAATCAATGGTATCACAGAACATTAGAGAAGGACAAGAACTTAAAATTCAACCACAATTAATTTTCTATCACTTGAAGTAGACTCCACCAATTAGATCTATAAAGATGTATGTGAGCTAAAAATACTTTTGCAAAAATGATTTCATTGTGTTCTTAATGCCATAATCAATAAAAAAGTACTCAGGCATGACAGTGTCTCATTCTTTCTACCAGTAATTAGACCAGCTATTTATACATAATCTCAATAATTGTTTAATTGGATGAATAAATTAACAAACAAAATGAACTGTTTTATGCAAATAACATTAACACCAAATTTTAATTGGACACATGGATACATAAAATAGGCTACTAGCAAGTGTGAAATTCTTTTAACAACTATGCAAGAATGATGTCTATATACATTGATAGATGTATAGAGATACCGTGTTGAATCCTAAACAAGTATTAGACATACCTATGCCCATTAACTCATGATTCATTTAATCAGGCAGCAAGAAAGCTTAGAAAAAAGAAATAAAAACACAAATGAATCATGTTCTAAAGAATTAAAGAAACATTTAATGCTAAAGGAATCTGGGAAATAGATATCAAGGAAATGTGTACAAGAAGGTTTGACATAAGCAGGACTAAATTAAAGATTCACCAAGGACAGATGATAACCAGTGTTAGAATATATAGTACAGGAGTGAAAAAATGAGATAAAGAGACTTGGATGTGCATTTGTAAGGCCATGTCAAGAGGGCCTCCTATGGCTGGGGATGATTCCATTTATAGGAAAGCCATAGTGAAAGGTAGGCTAGGGTCACATAACATATAATGCTGATTCAAGTCAAGCAGAGAAGGTCATTATCATATGGTTTCACTTACTTGTGGAACATAAGGAATAGCATGGAGGACATTAGGAGAAGGAAGGGAAAAAGGAAGGGGGGAAATCGGAGGGGGAGATGAACCATGAGAGACTATGGACTCCGAGAAACAAACTGAGGGTTTTAGAGGGGAAGAGGATGAGGGATGGGTGAGCCTGGTGGTGAGTATTAAGGAGGGCATGTATTGCATGGAACACTGGGTGTTATATGTAAACAATGAATCTTGGAACACTACATCAAAAACTAATGACATACTGTATGGTGATTAACATAACATAATAAAAAAAAAGAAGCATGGACTTATGTCTGAGAATGAGGAGAAACTGTTACAGATTCTGAGCAAGACTAGGTGTATAGATTTAACTCAAATAGTCCCAATATAGAATGCCACTACTGTCATAAATGGAAAGGTAATGTCTCAGCAAACAGATAGATCCTTAATGTTTAGTTAGACAAACAAGATGATCTCTTTGTCATGTATTTTTTTTAATTTTTTTTAAGTAAGCTCCATGCCCAGCATGGAGCCCAACATGAGGCTGTCACGACCAACTCACAACCCTGAGATCAAGACCTGAGCTGAGATCAAGAGTCAGACACTTTAATCGACTGAGCCACTGAGGCGCCCCTTTTTTAAGTTTTAATTTTTTTCCTTTGTCATGTATTTAATCACGTGGTCATAGTATCACAGGTTTCCCTTCCCTAAGTGTTCAAAGTTCCACCCTCTGTTGGGTGACAAGTCAGGTTTTCAGGTAGATTCTCAGGTTGTTGTCTGTATAAATGAAAAACTACAACTTGAACCTAATAAGAAACTAAAGAGTGTCTTTAACTTTGCTTGTGTCTTGTGAGCTCCACTCCCAGAACTCTGGAGCCTTCCTGCACAGAGTTTTAGTGAAAGTACAAAGGGCTTATTTTGAATTCCAAGTCTGTGGTTTGATTTACTAAAAAAATGTAACACTATGAGAGTGTCTGGGTCCATTAATTGGGAATTGATGACAGGGAACTGATGTTCGTCCTGACACTTCTCTGGAAAATGCCTGGGAAAAGGAGATTCTAGGTCATCCCTGTGCCAGAGGCCTGATCACGCCATGGTCAAAGCATATCTGGCATTTAGGTTTGAATATCCCTGATTAGGATTTTTCTTAAGTAGAGTAATTTTTAGCAAGACTAACTTTTGGAAGACTAACCTTTTGAGTCCGGCCTTAGTATCATTCCAGAATGAAATAAAAGAGAGCTTTGACTATCCATCAAATACACAGTATTTCCAGTTCTCATCCATAAAATGTACTACTGGCCTTCTAATCAACCATTGAAAAATATGACAGCATTGACAGAAAAATGAAGATTTCTGCTGGAACTTAAAAATACATGCTCACAAATACCAAACTAAAAATCATGTGCTTTTTGCATGACATCAGGTTTTATTTAACTCAGTCTAAAAGTATCAGTATTTTCCTACCTGAACAGGTGTTTCAGAATTCACAGTATTCTGCACTTTTAGTATAGTAACAGTCAAAGCTCTAATTTTTATCACGGACAGAAGAATTGAGTGGTGTATATACATAGGAATATTGAGTCATGAATATTCATGAGAAAAGAGAATACTTTATTCAATTTCATTTTCCAGTTAAATGAGAATAAACTAGAAAATCTTCAACTCATGTCAGTAAAACCTCTCTGTAATACATCTTACCAATAAATGTTTAAGCTAGCATACCAAATTTGCTTTTCCATTAATAGCTGAGGCTCTCATGATATCTGGATGTGGTCAGTGGTCTCGCATAGAACCGCGAATGTGCCCACCGGTCAAAATTGCCGGCACCCCTGGAAAAGCTGTAGTAGCGTTTGCAAAGATGAATGCAGCAGCTGCTGCCAACCCTACATGTCGCCCCGGTGATGCCCCCCATGGAGACGTCGAGTCTATTTCAACCCGCCTTGAAGCGGGATTAGCCTTGGGACTCCTTTTGACTAATGGAATGCAGTGAAAGTGACATGTCTGACTTCTGAGGTGAATCTCTGCTTTTGTTATGGAACTCGGCCTGAGGACTACCACGAAAGGCATCTGGTCTCTCTTATTGGAGGCTGAGGGTCCATGAGAAGATGAGTGCGGTATCATGGCCAACGGCTTACACCAGTTGCCAGACATAAGAGCAAGGCGCCGTGGACCTCTCCCTCCCCCCAGCTCTTAGCAGCGGTATGCGTTCTGCATTGGGGCTATTTGAGTTAAACCCATACAAGCTCAACTCTTGTGTTTTCACTTGACCTCCTTCTGGCCTTCGTTTTCTCTTCTGTAAAATGAGAGTAACAGTGCTATCTACTTGTAGGTGGTTGAGAATATTAAAGCATTAAATGAGTAAATGCAATGAAAGTTCTTAAAACATTACGGGGGATCAAGCAAGTGTTAATAAAATGCTAGGAAGCAATATATCATTATTGTTGTTACCATTGCTGTGGCAATTTTCATTTGTCTTTTACAGAAAAAGAAACAGACTCAGATAGATCACAGGTTTTTCCCAGATCCCCAGAGCTGTGGAACTAAGATCCAGAGCCAGACTTTTTGATCCAGGATCTAAGTTCTTAATGACCATACATCTCTGCATCCACTCTGTGACTCTGGTTTACTCAGGATTCAGTGTGCTAGCCATTGTGGTCAGTGAGCTCACACTGATGATATCGTTCATATTTTAATTAGTTGAGTATAATGAAATCAAACATTTTGATATGACTTGGCCCATCATGCTAGGCTGTCCCTATAGTCTGGCATCATCTTCTGTGCTTCCTTTCCTCTTACTCACCCTACATGTCTGCCCATATTTTCTGTGCCACCCCAATCTGCTGTTCTCTCTAGTTTTGATGCCTTTGCCCTCTTGTTTCTGTAGTAATTTTGACAGTGACTTTTACTACTTGGCTCTACCCCAAGTTTCTTCCTCTGTGAAGGTCCATTCATCACTCTTTGAAGGCTACTCAGCATTCTCTCTGATCCTATAGTTATGCTCAACATATTATTGCCAAAATGATATGTGTTTCAGAAGTTTTTGTTTACTTCTGTGTTTCTCATTAGAGTGTGAGCTCACAGAAAGCTTACCTATTTTTATATTCACGGACCTGAATAAATACCTACTAAATGAGTGCATTCTTGTGGTACAACCCGTTCCATTTGGGTTCAGCTATGTCTTTCTTGTGTTGGCATTTTAATTCATCTCGGTGTTCTATAGTGAAATTGCCACTTGAGATACTAGAGGAGAGTAATTGATTTAATGGTAAAAACCTGGGTTTAAAGAGTCAGATTGCACTCAGACCAACTCCATCAGTTTTTAGCACTGCAGCCTTGGATAAGTGGGATAAACACTATGCCTCAGTTTACTTTTGCACAGTAAGGAAAATAATAGATGTATATTGCAGAATACATTTATGTGTGTGTTTGTGTGTGTGTGTGTGTGTATAGAGAGAGACAAATTGCATAGATGTATGTCAGTATATCAGTATGTGGCTCAATTTTCTGTAGAAATTACTATTGTTAAGGAAGACTTTGTGAATGAAGCTCTGTTTTGTTTTATTGTTTTCACATGTGTGAAGGAGGTAACGTTTTATTCTGTTGTCCTGTGAACATTAGTTAAGTTTAATAACAGTATATTCACAAGGAACTCCAAGCATTTATAAGAAAAATGAGCTGTGAGCAGACTGTGAGAATTGAGGATCTATATATATTCGATCAATCTTTAAACTGATAAAACTTATTTTTTTATAACCAGGACTTAATTTTTTAGTATGCATATTAATATAAGCACACCAAGTGGCACCTGGGTGGCTCAGTAGTTCGGGCGACCAAGTCTTGCTCTCAGCTCCGGTCATGATCTCAGGGTGGGATCCAGCCCCAAGTCTGGCTCTGCGCTCAGCAGGGAATCTGCTCTTCTCCCTCTGTCCTCCCTGTCCCTTGCTTGTGCACATGTTCTCTCTCTCTCTTTTAAGTGAATGACTCTTACAAAAAAAAAAAAAAATACAAGCACACCAAAACAAACTATACACCTATGAACAATACAAATCTATTATCAAAGATCTAAACTAACAAATGCCACCATCTACAAAGTATGTTTAAATTTTATTTTTCAGGGGCACCTGGGTGACTTGGTCTGTTAAGCATCTGCCTTCAGCTCAGGTCATGATTCTGGGTCCTAGGATCAAGCCTTGACTCTGGCTCCCTGCTCAGCAGGGAGTCTGGTTTTCCCTCTGCCTCTGCCCTTCCTCTAGCTCATGCCCTCTCTCTCTCTTTCTCAAAGAAATAATTAATCTTTAAAAAATAAATTTTATTTTCCCTGTTGTTATTATTATCATTATTATTTTGTTCTTGAATGTTCTGATCTTTCAAAAACATGGCATACAATCAGTTTAAAAGTTAAGATACTATAAATAGAAATAAAACAATAAGGCACCTAGGAATAAATTTAACCAAGGAGGTGAAAGACCTGTGCTCTGAAAACTCTAAAACGCTGATGTAAGAAATTAAAGATGATACAAATGAATGGAAGGATATTCCATGTTCATGGATTAGAAGAAACAATACTGTTAAAATGTCCATAGGACAGACTTAATGCAATCTCTGTCGATATACCAACAACATTTTTCAGAGAACTAAAATAAATGATACTAAAATGTGTATGGAACCACAAAACCCCCACAGCAATCTTGAGAAAGAAGAGCAAAGATGAAGATATCACAAGTCCAGATTTCAAGATACATTACAAAGCTTTAACAATCCAAACAGTAATGTACTGGCACAAAAATAGGCACACGGGTCAATGGAACAGAAGAGAGTTCGGTAACAAACTCACGCATATATGGTCAATTAATCCACAACAAAGGAGGCAAGAATATACAATAGAGAAAACACAATCTCTTCAACAAATGGTTCTGGGAAACTCAACGGCTAGATGCAAAAGAATGAAACTGGACCACTTTCTTACACCATAAAGAAAAATAAATTAAAAATGGATTAAAGACCTAAATGTGAGACCCGAAACCATAAAACTCCTAGAAGAAAACATAGGTAGTAATTTCATTGACATTGGTTAGAGAAACATTTTTCTAGATATGTCTCCTCAGGCAAGGAAAACAAAAGCAAAATTAAACCACTGGGACTGCATCAAATAAAAAGCTTTTGTAGAGCAAAGGAAACCATCAACAGAATGACAAAGCAACCTACTGAATGGGAGAAATATTTGCAAAAGATCTATTTGATAAGGGGTTTATATTTATAACATATAAAGAATTTACACAACTTAGTGCTCCCCCAAACCCCTCAAATAACCTGATAAAAAAATGGGTAAGGGGCGTGAATAAACATTTTTTCCAAAGAAGACATACAAATGGCCTACAGGCACATAAAAAGATGCTCAATATCACTGGTCATTAGGGAAGTGCAAATCGAAACCATAGTGAGGTATCATCCCACACTTGTCAGAATGGCCCAAATCCAAAAGATAGGAAATAACAAGTATCAGTAGGATGTACAGAAAAAGGAACCCTCATGCACAGTCAGTGGGGACACAAACTGGGTGCAGCCACTCTTTCTATTAAAAATAGAATTATCATATGATCTGGTATTTCCACTACTGGGTATTTACCCAAAGAGAACAAAACCAAAAATGAACAAAGAGAAAAGAGAGGCAAACAAAAAAACCCCAGGCTCTTAAGTAGACAGAACTGGAGGTTCCCAGAGGGAGGGATGTGAGCAGGGGACAGATGAAACAGGTAAAGGGGTAAAGAAAAAAAAAATACTATAAGTAGAATTTATAAATGTATATGTATATGTATGCACATGCATGTAGGTATATATATGGAAATGTATGTTGATGTATGTGTATACTTTGAGAAAATTATAAATTGAATTACTGAATGCTTAAGAAAAAAGGGAAATCACTTGTGTTAGCTTACAGACACAGGCATACCATTTTTATCGCATCTCTTACATTCATATTTACAACTCTTACTTTGGTGACACTTTCTACATCCAATTACCTGCTCTTAAGACAGCTTTTACATCCCTATTTTGATCAAATATTTAAGCAACATTACATTTCAGTCCCTTTGTTCAATACAATTGAAGCCAACAGGTTTTCTTTCAAAGGTTCAGGCCTCTCTGTATGGAGAAAGAGCAGTACACCTCTTCATATATTTTGCGTTTCAAGCTATTTAAAAAAGATCTGTGCAAACTTTTAAACTCCAAAAAATAGTTGCATGGCTGAAATTGCAAAATATTTTGGGACACTTTTTTTTTTCTCCAAATGGAAAAACACTTTGAAGATAAATACTGTAGATAAAAGTTAACATGAGCACCTGTAGCTTATTTTAAGAAGCCTGTACAAAAAATGCAGTGTTGATTTTTGGAGAAGTATATAAACGTTCAGGTAACTTGCAAACCACACACACAAATGCAGAGAATGATAACGCTTTACCTTCATTTACTTTAATTACTGCATCTATTTTATATTTTATTGATAATTAAATGATTTCCTACAGGCATGGCAGTTTCTTCTTATAAATCTGATTTGAATTCATGTCTAAAATATGTTTCTATCAACATCCTTGGGAGTACATGCACTCAACTCTATACTGGGTTTGCCTCCTTTACCTCAGTCACTTTTTTGAGAGTGGAAAAGCAAATAGTGCCCTTGAGTCACTAAACTTTTTAACCAGCAATAGAAATTTTGCCCATTTCCATCAAACAATGTTGTCAGGGCATTCCGGCTTTAAATTGATGAAGGACTTTAAAGAACTGGAAATTACGGTAAGTCACAGAGCAGTACGGTAACCCCCGGCAAAGGGTGTACGACAAACATTTAAATTCAAAATCTGTGCTGAGTACTTCCGTTGATAGACTAATTACTTCAGCTGAACCATCTTCAGGAGGATTGCCTAGCTGTACCTTTGAGTCTTTCACTACAGAAAATAAATATATTCATGCATTGCCACGTTTGTCCAAATATTTTTTATAAACACCTTTGTGAAGGTACAGAATCGTGAAAAGGAACCAGAGATTTTCCAACGAGTTTAGAAATAGGATGATCTAATGAAAAAGGAGGGCTCTATTTAAATCCTAGTTGGAGGCTGAAATCAGAATTTGCCTGGGTTTTGGCAGATGGCATACCTAAGTCCCCACACTATCTTAAAGCTATTGGTACAATTCTTAGAGCAAAATAAGTGTGTGAGGATGTAATAATGACGTACACTCAAGAATTCTCTGTTGGTTCATTGTATGCATGTGTGTGTGCACGTGTTAAAACTTAAACTCACTAAGAATTCTTCCCTCTCCCTCTCTTTTGATTGTGCGTCTTTGAGCTCAATTCATCTTATGCTAGTGGAAGTCAGTCTCTCAATACAACATTGCTTAATATATTGCACAGAAGAAAATGCCTTGAGCTGACATGAGAGAATTATCTGTTCTGCTTAGTGTCTAATATATTCTGAAACAAACTTATGAATTACAATGGTAAGAAGCACTAAAAATCCAAACAGAATCAATCCACAATGTTGCAGAAATAAAAAGAGGTTAAATTAAAATTACATCCAGAATTCTGGTTTCACCATTTGCAGACAAAGAGGAATCTGGGAATAAGGGTGGTTAATCAGGGTTGGGTCCACCTCACCCTTCAGAAATGGGGAGATAACCCTCCCTGCAAATAAAATCTCTAGAGTTGTCAAAATATTTTATTTTTTACTACTAAGGAAGCTTTGGGTTATACATTGCCAGTCTTTACTTTCACATTAAAGTGTAAATATTCATAGGAAGTAGTGACATGTTAAATTGTTATCACACTTTCATAAAGTGTGAAATCTCAAGAGACAGATTTAATGGTGTTATCAGGCCTACATTCAGATCGTGATGATACCACTCACGGATCAATAGATCTGGGTAGGTCATTCCTCCCAGGAGAACCTCTGTCTTCTCACCTGTGAAATGTACACTGAGAATTCTTACCACATTTTTCTGTGGCCCCACTGGTATGATACATGGGCAGAGGGTTTATGACTATAAATAAGCACACCAGTACTATTTGTATCAGTTTTCCTAAGAGCAGAGCATCGAATGATTTAGGATTTAGCATTTTGATGAAAAAAATGTAAAGAGAAGCTTTCAAGAAATATGATGTGGAGATTCATAGGCACAAATGCATAGACACTTCTGTTTAGTAGAATTGCTGGGGGGGTGGGAGGAAGGGATAGGGTGGGTGGGTTATGGACACTGGGGAGGGTATGTGCTATAATGAGTGCTGTGACTTGTGTAAGACTGATGAATCACAGACCTGTACCTCTGGGGCAAATAATACATTATATGTTAATTTAAAAAAAGGAACTGCAGAGAATAGTGAAAAGGACAGGGATGGACATGGATAAGATGAAGAATGTCAAAAATACTTCTCTCAGAATTCTCCCAAGTGGCCATATTAATATACAGTTTTGTCCATATGATTTCCCTTCCTTCTTGGTAGGATTCCATTTGAACCTTCTAAATACAGAGATTTAGAAGAGTTTTGTTTCTCTGCAATTATGATGCCTTGGATACATCTTCAGTAATGTTATTCTTGAATTTGTTTTTCTTACAGACATCTCTGAAGCAACATTTTGGGAGTTAGATGGCTGCATGTAGTTCAAGGGCGGGTGTCTGCATTCTGTGGGAAGGCCCGTGCTCTTGATCTTACTATCTTCGGATACTCTAAACAACAAATTAAATATACAGAAAATATATGGAAGATATATTCAAATGTACATGACCTGGAAGAAGGTGACTGAGGTCTGGGTTCATCTGAGATTTCCCTCACATTAATCATGCATAAATTTATCCACTGGATCCACACCCAAGCAACTTTAAAGCTGGTTCACACTGAACTGACCCGGACCAGGTTGGATCTTCTGGTTTCACACCATCCTGAGGTCATTGCACAACCCTTAAGCAAATCCAAATGATCTGCGAGTCATTCCTTTATTCATGCATTCAGTAAATACTGGCGTAGTCACCGTGTATCACACACTGTTCTTGGAACAGGAGACGTAACAGTGTGTTAGAAAAAGAAAAAAATCTTGGCTCTTATGGCGCTTATATTTGATTCTCCTTTGACTTTTCGTGAAAACATCCAAAAGTGGTGCTTCCCAACACCACAGCCCCTGATGGAGTAACTCAGGAGGCAATGTTTTTACTATTTAACTTCCTCTGAACATCTGGTGGGAACCTGATCTAAGGGAAAGGAATCCAGTTTGGCTAATGATCTGTTCTGTGAAGATGTACTGGGTTAGTCAGATTTTAACTCAAGAATATGAATTAAAATATAAAGAGGCAATTGAGAGAACACAAGAATAGAGACTAGAAGGAAATGAAGTAAAAAGAGATTTTTTTAGAGAGAAGAGGCCATGCCAGGAGGCAGTAGGAAGTCCAGAAAGAGTCAGCCACGAAACTGAGAAGAGTAGAAGTTGGGGAAACAGGCAGATGGAATGACCTAGCATTCTAGAACGACCCAGCATTCTCGAGCTAGGCTCCACCTGACCCAATCATAGAACATTCCATACACTTCTTGAGGAGTGGCCGTCATATTATTTCTGCTTTTCCTGAGGAATATTCCTTGGAAGCTGGGGGCATGTGTCTTTACAATAAACTGATTGATGGTGCTAACTTGGGTTGGATTTCTTCATCTTGTTACAAAGAGCTTAAATTAAACAAAGGGCATATCTGCGAAAGATGCTATCATTTCTCCCTTCCATTTCGACTATGCACCTCTCCACACTGTTTTCATTCGTTAAGATGTACATTTATACTGGATCTCAAGGAGAACAATGTCCTGGAAAAAATTTGCTAGAAAAAGAACAATACTTCCTTGATAACACAATATCCATTTTAATGATAATTTATTTTAGTTGGTCTATTCAAGAGGCTAACATAACTGCTTTATAAATAAATGGTGTTCAGGTGACGCTAAGAACAACATGTTTAAACATCCTTGATCTTCAGAAATCAGGGGAGATATTGAAATGTTTTGATAGTTCTGCCTGATTTAGGATTCTTTTCAACTTGCCCTACGACAGTACCATGGGGCAGAAATAAAGGTGCAGGACACCAGTGGTTGCTTAGAGATGCCAGATTTCCCCTAGTTAGCATCAGACACACACAAAAAAAATCCATGACAGATGTAAAGTTTTATGTTGATAAATTCTACATAAAGCACAGATTTGAAATCTGAAAAAGTCAAGACCATGTCTCAAAAAAGCACAGAATAAGAGCAGTGTGGGACACATGGACACACACACACACACACACACACACAGAAGAGGTTCTAAAATTTGGGTGCTACAGACCAGAATTCTAGAGATCATTCTCCTAGCCTCAAATCTGTCTAAACAGGAAATTAGAAATAAAAACGTAGATCCCACACCATCTCGCTTGTTGGTGGTGCACTGTTTGGTGTTCCGAAAACTGTATATATTCTGGTTGCATTCCATGTCTGTTGCATCAGCCATTCTCAGTTTTTTTTTTAAATCTTCACAAAAATTTGAAAATCATTTGAGTTTTTACAGAAATCTAGGCAGAGTGCCCCCTACTTGTCTACATACATTTAGCACCCGAAATGAGCTGACGAGGTAAGTAGCTGCCACAGTTGATTAATTCAGTCTAGATACACTATTGTTACATAAACACATATTGGAACTTCCACTTCTGAATTTTTATTAAAAAACAATAAGGGTGTAAATAGTCTTGCATCAACACCTGATAAAAACATTCAAGTCGGAGAGAAGAGGCAATGCCTTTCTATATATTGTCACTTAACACATAATCTCGGATACCAACATTACTGTCACTTCCTCTTTCTTCATATGTTTTTATCATGCTGATCTCCAAAGAAGCTCTTACAGCCAGGTCTGCCAGGAACAGCTCATTGTTTTTTTCTTTGCATTCAATTAAATTATAAGAAAACCATCTAATGCCGTTTGAGGGGAAAAAAATTGTTTAAAATATACATTGTTAAAAAATAGGCCCTAACCGTTTTCCAAACTAATTAACCAAAATATGAAAACAAATAATTCTGGGCAACATGAAGTTGCTAAACTATTCAGTGTCTGTCAATTGTTGTGAGCAGTTTTTTGTAATCTGCAAATAAAAATATGAAGTCTATTTTACTTATTCCATTAAATCTTCTTTCAGCTTTTAATAAAAATGTCATGTTCTATTTCTTTCTCAGATTAAATAGAATTTTGTTTGTGTGTTGGAGTCTGACTCTTTTAACCTCTGTTCTTATTCTCCAAGATTGAAGTTATTTTTCTTTCTGATTATAAATTTAGGTCTTTTATATTCAATCCAAACCTCACATCAGTTTGCAGAGAATAGCTTCTGTTTGAATAAGGATTGTGTAAATACAGAAAAAATAGGGCAACTTGTACATATGAATGGCTATTGTACACACTTATTAATGGCATTTTCTTGAGTTCCTGGATGCTACCTTTTCAGTTTATGTTCTGCTTGAGATGCCTTTCAACACTCCTTAAAGATGCAATATTTCAAATTCTTCTCTTTTTCTTTAGGTGGCCCTCTCTGTATTAGCCTTAATGTCTGTTTCACCAGTAAATGGAGAGCCAACAGAACACTGTATTTTGGGGAGGCAAACCTACAGACCCATTATCCAGGTTTGAACATCAGTCTACCACTTGTAGGCTGAGCCAAGTTACACGACATTGTTTGGCTTTCAACTTCATCATTTTAAAAATAAAGATGGTAATTATAGTGTCTACCTCATGCATCTTTGTGATGATGAAATGAATTAAAAACATACAAAGTGCTTAGCATAGTGCCTGCCTCTTTCAGCCGGCCCTGCCCAAAGATCTGAGTGAGGAGAAGGAGGAGGAGGAGAAAGAAGGAGGAGGTAGACCACCAGGGGCTACACCTGAATCTGGGGTGGGGCGGTGGGGGTTGGGGGTGCAGCTGAAGATGAGCAGAGTACATGGATGAATGGATGAGCTCTTGGTCCTAATCTGGTATGGCTTCCTACTCCCAACCAGCCTCAGCACCCCCGCCCAGCTGCTGCTGCTAGGCATCATTAAACTCCAGGCAGCCTGCTGGAAAATGACCCCAGCTGCCCACGAGAATGGCCACAGTGAGCTCTCTGACTTGGCATCCAGATCAGCCTTCTCACCAGCAGGACCAGCCTTTCATCACCAACCTCCCAGCTTGCCAGCTGACTCTGCCTCTCCCAAATAAATTTTCCCTTCCAGACCATTAACTGCCCCCAAGATGTTTTCCATTTCCACCAAAGTCCTGCCCTGGACATCTTCCCTCCTCTATTCAGGGGCTGGGACAGACACCAAAAGACTTTCCTCCATAGTTCCACTGGCCTCTCTCCAATCACCTCCCACCTGGGCCAGGCAGAGTGGGCAACTCCTAATAGCCAACACACTCTACAACCATGGGTGCCATAGCTAGGTTGGCACCTCAGTGTGCCCAGCAAGAAAATGGGTATCCATAGCCATTGGTGGGATGCTTTGGGATGTCAAGAGGCAGAGGCAGGGCACAAATCACACTAGAAATTGGTCTGGATACATTTTGAACAAGGACCACTTTGGACACAAGCATATTTCCAGTTGGTTTATTTCTTTCTTTCTTTCTTTTTTTTTTTTTAAAGATTTAATTTATTTATTTGACAGACAGAGATCACAAGTAGGCACAGAGGCAGGCAGAGAGAGAGAGAGAAAAGGAAGCAGGCTCCCTGCCAAGCAGAGAGCCCGATGCAGGGCTCAATCCCGGGACCCTGGGATCACGACCCCGAGCCGAAGGCAGAGGCTTTAACCCACTGAGCCACCCAGGAGTCCCCTAGTTGGTTTCAATAAAGGGCAGTACTGTCCCAGATGTTACACTAGTTAAGGGAGAGAATTTTCTAATAAACCTTTTCTAAAACATACCACACACACACACACCAAATAAACACACACACAGAGGCTACAGACTAGTAGAACATATTCACAAATCATATATCTGACAAAGGAATTGTATCCAAAATATATAAAGAACTTACAAACTCAACAATAAAAAAGCAACCAAAAATCAGTAAAACGCAAGAGCAGACATCTCACTGGCAGTAATATACAGATGGAAAATAAGCCCATGAAAAGACATTCAATGCCATTAACTATTAGGTAAATGCTCTGAAACCATGAAGTATCACTACACATCTATCAGAAGACTAAACTGAATAATATAATCCTGAGTGTTGGTTGGGATGTGGAGCAACTGGAAATCTTTACATTGTGGGTGGGAATGCAGATTTTGGCTATTTGGAATCACAGTTTCTTAGTTAAACCCATACATACTCTATGACTCAGTAGTCCCAAACCTGGGTATCTAGAGAAATAAAGACCTATGTTCACATAAAACCTGTGCACAAATATTTGTAGCAGCTCTGTTAATAATAGCCAACAACTATGAATAACCCAAATCTCATTTAATTTGTAAACAGATAAGCAAACAGTAGTACACCTATACAAAGGAATAAACTACCAGCAATAAAAGAAACAAATTATTGATAAATTGAGATGAATCTCAAACACATTCTGTTGAGTGAAAGAAGGTTCCATACTGTGTGATTCCAGTTATAGGGAATTCTTGAGAAGATGAACTATGGGGATTGAAGAACAAATCAATAGATGCCAGAGATTGTAGGGGGAGGAGGGGTAAATATAAAAGAATAGCACAAAAGAGGGTTTTTGTTTTTTGTTTTTGTTTTTTTTGTTTTTTTGACATACACTTACTGTGTTGGTTACATGAATCTACGTATGTATTAAAACTCTTTGAACTATACATACTCCCAAATTTCCATAGATTTTTTTCAAGGTTCAAGGTACATGCATATATTTAAGTCTTTTGAAGCATGTTCCATATTGACTTTCAGAAGGGATGAGATAATGTACATTCCAATCAGCAGCACCTTATAGTGCCTGTGCTCCTGTAACCTCAGAAATAGATACAAGGTGTTTATTTAGTGCAGTGCCTGTTACACGAGGGGCGCCCCAGTAAGACTGCCATTGTTGCTGTCATTGCTGTTGTTGATTTGTTAACGTTATGGTGAAAATGCAAAATGTTAAAGCCAGTATGCTTAAATAATGTGGCCATTTCAAGGCATCAAACCTACCCTTATCCTAGACCTGGCAAATTTCACTTCTAGGTATTTACCCAAGAGAAAAGAAAACGTATGCGCACACAAAGACTTTATGTGAATATTTATATTGGCTTTATTCATAACCACCTGAAGCATGAAACAAACCAATTGTCTATCAGTTGGTGAGTGGATAAGAAAGCAGTGGCCCATCCACACAACAGAATACCAATCAACAATCGAAAGTGGTTATTGATACACACAACATGGATGGATTTTGAAAGTATTCTGCGAAGTGAAAGAATCCTGAAGGAAAAAGCTACATATTATAAAATTTGATTTAAATGACATCCTAGAAAAGGTCAAATTATCAGAAATCTCATCTAAGTTTTCCAGGGGGATTGACTACAAGGGGACAGGAGGGAAGTTTTGGGCATGATGGAAATATTCTATATCTTCATTACTGTGATGGCCACATTACTATATTGTTCAAAACTCACAGAAATGTGCAACTATAAAGAGTGACTTTTAATGTATAGGAATTAAACCTCAATAATTGGACATAAGAAATGAAACCAGGAATTGGTGCATGTCAGGTTTACCTTGTAGGAATAAGTGGAAATATTAATGTTGGCTTCCAAGGTCCATATATACACTCCTGTGAACTAAGCCTAGGCTATGATTGGAGTTTCTGGTTTATCCTAAAAATTCATGTCACCATCAAGCCAGGTCCCCAAAGTTTACAGCTATTTCTAAAATGTTCCTTCCTGAGCCAGACTATAAAGCTAGTTCTGTTCGAAGTCTAAACCTACCTCAACCCTCACACTCTGGGTCAGAGAATCTGATTCATTAAGAATCCGGAAAGATGCAAAGTTTATTCCAGTCTATAGAATTATGGACAAGGGTCAGTTTAACAGCCTCAAGGGGCGAAAGAAGCCTGGTTAGCAGGCACTGAGCTAAGCAAGGGCGTTCAAGGTGGCAAATGGCAAAACAGCCTGTTGTCACTAGATTCATAAACTATGCAGGTTTGGAGCCAGAAAATTCTGTTGGCAACATCCCAACAAATATTGCCACAGTGGTAATTCGAAACAATCAGTTTTGGGGTCACATACCTCTTTGAACTGACTACTCCATGTAGCATCAATTAGGCCTTCTAATTGAATTACGTCTATTAGCTTTTTATTTTTTTAGTTGGAAGATCTGCTTTACAAGCAATTAGCAAATGATAGAGCATTCTTTGGATTTATTTTGCTCTTGTTTCCTTTTCTTCTTAAATACAATATATGTGATGATGATGATGATGATGGTAGTGACATTACATACAGGATGCCCCTGTATTTGCTTTTATAAATTTTCTGAATTGTTACACCTTTCTTTTTTCACACTTTTTTTGTGTTTCTAGTACCTTCCTATTGTCATTTGATGTTCACAGTTACCTAGTCTGATTTGTGATGCAACTTTAAAACTGATTATTATAATTTTTAGTAATAAAGTGTTCTACAATTTTATGAAAAAAATAAAAATGAATACAACTTAAATAAGTCAATCCATTAAGGTACTATAGATTATAAAACTTAAGAAAATTGATTTTTCAAAATATTTGATCATTGCATAAATTTTATGCAATATAGAAGATTCGTAAATTTTCATAAATTTATTAAGTAAAACAAAAATGAATGACAATTTTATTCTACTTTATTTGTGCTTGATTTTTAACATTTTTAACTATGATTTAATTTTAAACATTTTTAAGAATGCAGACAACCTACACCAATGAGCAAGAAAACAAACATGAAAAATCTTTGATGTTCTAAATACCTAGAGCCCCTTTCAGGATTTTAAACTTATATAAATAAATTTCATTTTATAGAAAATTATGTTTCTTCCAGTTGATGAGATCCTTAAGAAATCAAGTTTGGCTTGCTCTACCATGTAGAAAATCCCAGACAGCTGAAGTGCTAGAAGAAGGAGTACAGGAGTTTTACAAACTAATTACAGTTTTGTGACCAGCTGCAGAAATGGGAGGAGGTAGATTTACATATTATTTTCATTTCATTGTTTTTGTATATTTGTATACATTTACATATTTATATATATTAACCAATTTCCAACTTTCCTCCTTTCCTGTTCCTTACATTTAAAAAAATTTTTTTTTAAGATTTTATTTATTTATTTGTCAGAGAGAGAGAGAGAGAGAGAGCACAGGCAGACAGAGTGGCAGGTAGTGGCAGAGGGAGAAGCAGACTCCCTGCCAAGCAAGGAGCACGACCTGGGACTCGATCCCAGGATGCTGGGATCATGACCTGAGCCGAAGGCAACAGCTTAACCGACTGAGCCATCCAGGCATCCCACATTTTAAATTTTTTAAAAAAGATTTTATTTATTTACTTGACTGACACACAGCAAGAGAGGCAACACAAACAGGGAATGGGAGAGGGAGAAGCAGGTTCCCCACTGAGCAGAGAGGCCAACGTGGGGCTCAATCCCAGGACCCTGGGGTCATGACCCAAGCCAAAGGTAGATGCTTAACAACTGAGCCACCCAGGTGCCGCTGTTCCTTACATTTTCAAAGATTTTCCAGGGTGGTAAACTGTAAAAGCTTGACTATGACTCCAGAGCTTTATTGTGTTACTGATGGATTTCGGGATCTCCATTTTTGGGAAGAGAAAGAAATATATCTATATCTATATCTATATCTATATCTATATCTATACACACATATACACACACAAATGTGTATATATATGATAGGGTTACATTATTTTACACTAGATCAAGTCATTATCTTTTCTATTCAGAAGTTTAGTTATTTGCAGAAGAAGGTAAATAGCTGACGGTCTGGACTGTAGAGGATGCTGGGTCAGTTCTCTCTACTTCCATTCCAACTTGCTTCTACAGATCATCCCCAACTTACGGGGGGGTTACAGTCTGATAAGCCCACTGTAAGTTGAAGATATGGTAGGTTGAAAATGCATTTATTACATGTAGCTTACTGAACATCATAGCTTAACCTAGCCTATCTTAAACGTGCTCAGAAAACTTAACTTTAGACTACAGTTGGGCAAAATCATCCAACACAAAGCCTATTTTATCATATAGGGCTGAGTGCCTCATGTAATTTATTAAATACAGTACTGGACGTGAACCACAGAAAGGCTGCATGAGTGCAGAATGGTTGTCCGTGGGTGGGTTGTTTATCTACACTGACTGGGAGCTGCGGCTTGCTACCACTGCCCCCATCCTGAGAGATGATCTTACCGCATGCCTATTGCTAGCCTGGGAAAAAATCAAAATTCAAAATTTGAAGTATAATTTCTTTTTTTTAAAAAGAGTATTTGCATTTTCTATTTGTATTTTTCTTTTCTATTGTATTTTATTTATTTATTCAAGAGAGATAGAGAGACAGAGTGGGAGAAGCAGGTTCCCCACAGACTGGGGGCCCAATGTGGGACTCCATCCCAGAACTCTGAGATCATGGCCTGAGCCGAAGGCAGATGCTTAACCGACTGAGACCCCCAGGCACCCTAAGTATAATTTCTACCAAATGCATTTTGCTTTTGTAGCATCATAAAGCCGAAAGATCTTTAAGTCAGACTGTCATAAAGTCAGGGACTATCTGTAGTTGAAGACGTCAGAAACCACATCCCCAGAATCCCTTGCAGCTAGGGTTTTAGAAATAAATAGGGTTCCCTCATGTAGATGTGTTTGCATGACCTTCGAAAGGCAAAAGAAGGTGTCAGGAATTTGCTGCTCTCTGTGTTACACATGCCTGTCCAGGCACCAGCAACCTGGCAGGAGAGCCTGTTGTGGTGGAAAGGGGGAGCACTCCCTTCTGAATCTTCTGTCACAGCTACAGAGGGGATTTTATTCCTATCACGCAGGTGCTCCCTCATTTTCACAGCAACAGCTCTTTCAGCAAATTTGTAAAGCCCTCTATTCCATGGGTTAATTTTTTTTTCCCTTTTTGAAGGAATTCTAGTATTTTCTGTTTTCTGCATTGAGCCCTAACTGGGATACCACAGTAAAGGAGACTTATAAAAGAAAAGAATTAAAGGTGAAAATTTAACAGATACAGAAGACAAAACACCGTACAGAAAAAGGAGTACAGGGAGCTCAGTTGGTTAAGCAACAGCTTTCTGCTCAAGTCATGATCCCAGAGTTCCAAGATCGAGTCCTGCTTTGGGCTCCCAGGTCCATAGGTAGTCTGCTTCTTCCTCTGAGCATCTGCCTTCTCATGTTCTCTCTCTCACTCTCTCTCTCAAATAAATAATTAAAATCTTAAAAAAAAAAAAAAAAAGAAAAGGAGTACAAAACACACACTGGGTAATATAATGAAGATTACCTCACATATGCATTTATTTGCACAAATACTCCTTTTTTAAAAACCACTTTGTTGAAATAGGAATGACATGAAAAAAACTATACATTTAATGTGTACAATTTGGTTCATTTGAAGATAGTATATACCTATGAAACCATCATCCCACCTGCCATAAACACGCCCATCATCTCCAAAAGCTTTTACTCTCTGGCTTTAATTTTATTATTATTATTATTTTGTGTGTGTGTGTGTGTGTGTGTGTGTGCATGCCCGCGCATGCGCACACATGTTTGTGTGTGTGTATGTATGTGTGGTGTGTGAGAAGAACACTTAACATAAGATCTAACACTGTAGGAAATGTTTAAATACACAGTACAGTATTGCATGCTTTACAGTAGATCCCTAGAACTTTCTCATCTTCAATTATTGAAACTTTATACCTGAATATTTCTTCTTCTAATTAGCCTAAATATTAAATGTATAAGGAAATATAGAAAGTAACAAATTACACAATGAAGGTAAAATACTATGCAGATATAGCAAAATACTCGCTGCAGAAAGACACACTTCACGTTTTTACAACAGTGAACTGAAAATGTCTGAATCTTCTATGAATTCCAACGTTTCCTGCTCAAGCATGACACATCACAAATTCTGACAATTTATAGCGGAAGCTGGAATGTGTTACACTGTTACAGAGTTACTCATTTTCCAAGCTTGCGCTATTTGGGACTAAGAACAAAGTAAGTAGAAAAGGTGCCTCTTTTGAATAACACTCTTATTGAAAAACAAAACAAAACAGAAAAACCAGTATGAATGATGATAATTTAATTATTACATTGGTAGGAAAAGTTCTCACTACACATTGACACATCAGTAGATATTAATATCTGTGCTTTGCTAACACCCCTAGTTAGAATTTAAGTTTAGTGTAACATGATTTATTCTTCAAACAAGTAGGAAGATAAAAATATCAGTGATCAAGTATTCAAAGTGATAAATGAACATCTTAAAATATATGGTAATAAATTAGATATTGATATAAAGGAAATCTGATATTCATATAAACATGTTTTTTTTTCTCTCCAGAAAATCTTGCATATAAAAAGTTTGTCCACCTGAATTACTCATTAAATGATAACATCACAATAGTTAATCTAATGCAATTCAGGCCATTGCACTCATTTCTATTTTGAATTGGATATGAAGAAATGGGACCAGAAAACTCTAGTGATTCACACCAAAGTGCATTGTTAGAGGAAGAACTTTGTCAAGAATTTATGAGCAGAGATATATAGGAGTCAAGATGGCGGAGAAGTAGCAGGCTGAGATGACATTGGGTAGCAGGAGATCAGCTATATAGCTTATCTAACCATTGTGAACACCTACAAATCCAACGGGAAATCGAAGAGAAGAAGAGCAATAATTCTAGAAACAGAAAATCGATCACTTTCTGAAAGGTAGCACCTGCGGAGAAGTAAATCCAAAGCAACAGGAAGATAGACCCCGGAGGGAGGGGCCGGCTCCCGGCAAGTGGCGGAGCAACGGAGCACAAAATCGGGACTTTTAAAAATCGGCTCCACTGGGAGACATCGCTCCAGAGGCTAAACCGGGGGGAAACCCAGGCGGGGTCAGCATAACCCCAGATCCTGCGGGGTCACAGAAGGACCAAGGGTGTCTGAGTGCCGCAGAGCTCGCAGGTATTAGAGCTGGGAAGCCGGCTACAGCAACAAAGCTGAGGAGTGAGCTCTAAGCCCGGGGTTACCTTGTGCCGGTCGCACACTGGGTGGGCTCGGAGCGCAGCCGGAGGCCACGGAGATGGAAGCGACCGGGCGCTTTTCTCCAGGTTCCAGCAATTGACTGCTTTCCTACCGGCGCGACCGCAGGCCAGGGAGGCGGGGCGGTTGGGCGCTTTACTCTGAGAGCGCACTGAGGAGCGGAACCCCAAGCTCTCGGCTCCTCCGGGCCGAGAGATTGGGAGGCCGCCATCTTCATTCCCGTCCTCCGGAACTCTACGGAAAGCGCTCAGGGAACAAAAGCTCCCGAAAGCAAACCGGAGCCGATTACTTAGCCCGGCCCCTGGCAAGGGCGGTGCAATTCTGCCTGCGGCAAAGACACTTGAGAATCACTACAACAGGCCCCTCCCCCAGAAGATCAACAAGAAACCCATCCAAAACCAACTTCAGTCACCAAGAACAGCAGAATTCCACAGCAGGAGAAAGCAAATCTTATCTGGACAAAATGACAAGACGGAAAAACTCACCTCAAAAAAAAGAACAAGAGACCATACTGAAGGCTGGAGACCTAATCAATACCGACATTGGTAACATGACAGATTTAGAGTTCAGAATGACGATTCTCAAGGTTCTAGCCGGGCTCGAAAAAGGCATAGAAGATATTAGAGAAACCCTCTCCAGAGAGATAAAAGCCCTTTCTGGAGAAATAAAAGAACTAAAATCTAACCAAGTTGAAATAAAAAAAGCTATTCATGAGGTGCAATCAAAAATGGAAGCTCTCACCGCTAGGATAAATGAGGCAGAAGAAAGAATTAGTGACATAGAAGATGAAATGACAGAGAATAAAGAAGCTGAGCAAAAGAGAGACAAACAAATACAGACCACGAGGAGAGAATTCGAGAGATAAGTGACACCATAAGATGACACAACATTAGAATAATTGGGATTCCAGAAGAAGAAAGAGAGAGGGGAGCAGAAAGTATATTGGAGACAATTATTGGAGAGAATTTCCCTAATATGGCAAAGGGAACAAACATCAAAATCCAGGAGATGCTAAGAACGCCCCTCAAAATCAATAAAAATAGGTCCACACCTCGCCACCTGATAGTAAAATTTACAAGTCTTAGCGACAAAGAGAAAATCCTGAAAGCAGCCCTGGAAAAGAAGTCTGTAACATACAAGGGTAAAAACATTAGATTGGCAGCGGACCTATCCACAGAGACCTGGCAGGCCAGAAAGAACTGGCATGATATATTCAGAACACTAAACGAGAAAAACATGCAGCCAAGAATACTATATCCGGCGAGGCTATCATTGAAAATAGAAGGAGAGATAAAGAGCTTCCAGGACAAACAAAAGCTGAAAGAATTTGCAAACACCAAACCAGCTCTACAGGAAATACTGAAAGGGGTCCTCTAAGCGGAGAGAGACCCTAAAAGTAGTAGATCAGAAAGAAACAGAGACAATATACAGTACCAGTCACCTTACAGGCAATACAATGGCACTAAATTAATATCTCTCAATAGTTACCCTGAATGTTAATGGGCTAAATGCCCCAATCAAAAGACACAGGGTATCAGAACGGATAAAAAAACAAAACCCATCAATATGCTGCCTACAAGAAACTCATTTTAGACCCGAAGACACCTCCAGATTTAAAGTGAGGGGGTGGAAAACAATGTACCATGCTAATGGACATCAGAAGAAAGCTGGGGTGGCAATCCTTATATCAGATCAATTAGATTGTAAGCCAAAGACTATAAGATGAGGTGAGGAAGAACACTATATCATACTCAAAGGGTCTGTCCAACAAGAAGACCTAACAATCTTAAATATCTATGCCCCTAACATGGGAGCAGCCAGCTATATAAACCAATTAATAACAAAATCAAAGAAATACATCGACAGTAATACAATAATAGCAGGGGACTTTAACACTCCCCTCACTGAAATGGACAGATCATCTGAGCAAAAGATCAACAAGGAAATAAAGACCTTAAATGACACACTGGACCAGATGGACATCACAGATATCTTCAGAACATTCTATCCCAAAGCAACAGAATATACATTCTTCTCTAGTGCACATGGAACATTCTCCAGAATAGACCAAATCCTGGGTCATAAATCAGGTCTCAACTGGTATCAAAAGATTGGGATCATTCCCTGCATATTTTTAGACCACAAGGCTCCAAAGCTAGAACTCAATCACAAGAGGAAATTTGGAGAGAACGCAAATACATGGAGACTAAACAGCATCCTTCTAAAAAATGAATGGGTCAACCAGGAAATTAAAGAAGAATTGAAAAAATTCATGGAAACAAATGATAATGAAAACACAACGGTTCAAAATCTGTGGGACACAACAAAGGCACTCCTGAGAGGAAAATATATAGCAGTGTAAGCCTCTCTCAAGAAACAAGAAAGGTCTCAAATACACAACCTAACCCTACACCTAAAGGAACTGGAGAGAGAACAACAAAGAAAGCCTAAGCCCAGCAGGAGAAGAGAAATCATAAAGATCAGAGCAGAAATCAATGAAATAGAAACTAAAAACACAATAGAACAAATCAACAAAACTCGGAGCTGGTTCTTTGAAAGAATTAATGAGATTGACAAACCCCTGGCAAGACTTATCAAAAAGAAAAGAGAAAGGACCCAAATAAATAAAATCATGAATGAAAGAGGAGAGATCACAACCAACACCAAAGAAATACGAACAATTATAAGAACATACTACGAGCAACTCTACGCCAACAAATTTGACAATCTGGAAGAAATGGATACATTTCTAGAGATGTATAAACTACCACAACTGAACCAGGAAGAAATAGATAACCTGAACAGACCCATAACCAGTAAGGAGATTGAAACAGTCATCAAAAATCTCCAAACAAACAAAAGTCCAGGACCAGACGGCTTCCCAGGGGAATTCTACCAAACATTTAAAGAAGAATTAATTCCTATTCTCCTGAAACTGTTCCAAAAAATAGAAATGGAAGGAAAACTTCCAAACTCATTCTATGAGGCCAGCATCACCTTGATCCCCAAACCAGACAAGGATCCCACCAAAAAAGAGAATTACAGACCAATATCCTTGATGAACACAGATGCGAAAATTCTCACCAAAATACTGGCCAATAGGATCCAACAGTACATTAAAAGGATTATTCACCACGACCAAGTGGGATTTATTCCAGGGCTGCAAGGTTGGTTCAACATCTGCAAATCCATCAACGTGATACAATACATTAATAAAAGAAAGAGTAAGAACCATATGATACTCTCAATAGATGCCGAAAAAGCATTTGACAAAGTGCAGCATCCCTTCCTGATTAAAACTCTTCAAAGTGTAGGGATAAAAGGCACATACCTCAATATTATCAAAGCCATCTATGAAAAACCCACCGCAAATATCATTCTCAATGGAGAAATACTGAAAGCTTTTCCGCTAAGCTCAGGAACACGGCAGGGATGTCCGTTATCACCACTGCTGTTCAACATAGTACTAGAAGTCCTAGCCTCAGCAATCAGACAACAAAAAGAAATTAAAGGCATCCAAATTGTCAAAGAAGAAGTCAAACTATCACTCTTTGCAGATGATATGATACTATATGTGGAAAACCCAAAAGCCTCCACTCCAAAACTGCTAGATCTTATACAGGAATTCAGTA